>NC_041233.1:23044731-23114124 GCF_002837175.3 Physeter macrocephalus | reverse complement strand
CTCAGAATGGGAGAAAATATTTGCAAGTGAAGCAACTGACAAAGGATTAATCTCCAAAATGTACAAGCAGCTCATGCAGCTTAATATCAAGAAAACAAACAACCTAATCCAGAAATGGGCAGAAGACCTAAATAGACATTTCTCCAAAGAAGATATACAGATTGCCAACAAACACATGAAAGGATGTTCAACATCACTAATCATTAGAGAAATGCAAATCAAAACTACAATGAGGTATCACCTCATATGGGTCAGAATGGCCATCATCAAAAAATCTACAAACAATAAATGCTGGTGAGGGTGTGGAGAAAAGGGAACCCTCTTGCCCTGTTGGTGGGAAGTTAAACTGATACAGCCACTATGGAGAACAGTATGGAGTTTCCTTAAAAAACTAAAAATAGAACTACCATACGACCCAGCAATCCCACTACTGGGCTTATACCCTTAGAAAACCATAATTCAAAAAGATTCATGTGGGACTTCCCTGGTGGTGCAGTGGTTAAGAATCCGCCTCCCAATGCAGGGGACATGGGTCTGAGCCCTGGTCTGGGAGAATCCTACATGCTGCAGAGCAACTAGGCCCGTGCGCCACAGCTCCTGATCCTGTGCTCTGGAGCCCATGAGCTGCAACTACTGAGCCCGTGTGCTACAACTGCTGAGGCCCACGTGCCTAGAGCCCACGCTCCGCAACAGGAGAGGCCACAGCGGTGAAAAGCCCGCTCACCACAGCGAAGAGTGGCCCCCGCTCACCGCAACTGGAGGGGGCCCGTGCACAGCAATGAAGACCCAATGCAGACAAAAATAAATAAATAAATAAATAAATTAATTAATTAATTAATTTTTTAAAAAAAGAGTCATGTACCACAATGTTCATTGCAGCTCTATTTACAATAGCCAGGACATGGAAGCAACGTAAGTGTCCATCTAGGGACATATATACATTACCAAAAGTAAATTAGGTAGCTAGTGGGAAGCAGCCACATAGCACAGGGAGATCAGCTCGGTGCTCTGTGTCCACCTAAAGGGGTGGGATAGGGAGGGTGGGAGGGAGACGCAAGAGGGAGGAGAAATGGGGATGTAATATACATACAGCTGATTCTCCTTGTTATACAGCATCAACTAACACAACATTGTAAAGCAATTATACTTCAATAAAGACGTTAAAAAAAAAAAGGTCCATAACAAAAAAATCTAAAAAAAAAAAAAGAAAAAAGACAGAATACAACCTGAATTTTTTATTAGACTAGGAAATATAATTTATTTCATAAAAATTAATTTTGTTACAATAGGAATGCTAAATGTTATTTACAGGTTGTAGTTTACAGAATAAACAGAGGTGGGATTGGGGCCATCCCTGCAGCCCTGCAGCCCTGAGCATAGAACCATGTCCATCGCCCAGGTGAGTGGTCCAGCCCCTGGCCCACAGGAGAGCTGCTCCCTGCACCCAGGCTCTTGGTCACCTCTCCTCAGAGGGCCTGCTAAGGGACCTGGCTCAGCTGCCTGGTTGCTGGGGAAAAGGGACCAGAGGGTCCTGGATCTTCCAGGAGTGGGGAGGGTCCCTCTGGAGCCCAGGGCACTGCGAGGGAAGGCCGAGGGAGAGGCACATAGAAGATACACCGACTGACCCTGTGGACTCAGAGAGGGCAAAACCAGGTACGCCAACCTCCAGATGGCCCATCCTGGACGTGAGGAGGGCACACATGCACACACAGTGGGGTCACGTTCCCGGAGAGGCACGCTGATGTGCCCGCGGATAAAAGCCCACGCACACACGCACACACGCGCAAACACACCCCAGAGATGAGAGAGACGTCAACAGCGCGCGAGGGCCCTGCATTCCTGCAGCGGCACTTAATCTGCGGTTCTCAAGGTACTCGGCTGTGTGGGGCTGCCTCTCAGGCTTGAATAAGAGGAATGGGAGGAACGTCCATCCCACCCTGAGGCGGGCAGTCTGCAGACGTAGTCACAGCAGCCGTGGCAGATTGATGGAGCTGGCAAATCCTTTCCAGGCTTTTCTTATAGAGCTGGACAGTTTGAATCCTCCCAGGAGGCTTCAGCCAATTGGTTCTGTGCTCCAGGCCCTGGTACACAATTTCTGGGAATCCGATTAGAAATGGCACCTGGGGGGCTGGCCTGGCCTCATCCACCAAGAGCTCCCATCCTGGGCACTGAGGAAGCAGCACGCTTCTGAGGGTGGGGCACGGAGGAGGGACATGGCAGACCACCATCAACTTCTACCCACTAGCGTTCCCATCAGGAGACTAGAATGACGTATCAGAGCCCAAAAGTCCTCCGACAGCAGTTGTGGGGCCTTGGTAGAAAAAGGAAAAGAGGTCCCAGGAAGGCAGTCATATGCCTGAAGTCACACAGAGGTTTAATGGCAAAGCTGGAGCTTGAACGCTGGTCTTTGGACTCCAGGCTGCCCTCAAGCTACCACACGGGCCCACACAGCTCAGACTAGGAGCGAGCTGGGATACTGAACCTGTAGTGGACAGGCACCTTTGGCAGGGAAGGCTCACTGCCCTTGTCTGAGGCAACGTCCACACAGGCACTGGGGTAATGAAGAGCCATGGTCTCAGCCTCAGGGGCCCAAGCCCGACGCAGGCCTGGCCCTTTCAGCAGCCCTGATAAAAAGGAACCCTCTCTCAAACCCAGCAGGCCCTTGACTTCCCACAGCCAACCCATTCCCCAGGGGGGCTGGTGGGTGGTGAGAATCCCACTATCCCCATAAGCCCCCTAGTGCACGGCAGGGAAGCCAGGCTGGGGACACTGGTTGGGACTACAGCCCCCAAACCTGCTTTCCTCCCAGGAGACCAGACTTTCAAAGGCCAGGATGTTCATGGACCTGCTGGGGCAAGCCCTGGGGTCAACGCCCAGACCTGGCACTTGCTTTGGCTTGGGTGCCAAGGAGGAGAGGCCTTTGATGTGGCCTCTGTGCCAGCTCAAGATTCTGGTTCCAGCCATCACCAGACGGCCAAAAAGGGACCCTGATGGTCCCTTGGAACATCCTGGAACAGGCTGGAGAGGGGGTGCCAGGCCCTCCACCCTGGCAACGCTGCCTGTCAAAGCTTCCTTCAAACTCTGTCAGACTGCGGAGGGAGGGTGACAATAGGGTTGCAGGGAGGTGCCTGTGGAGATCAGAGCTGGGAAAATAGCCCTCCACCCTTCCTCCTCCACTCGGGCCAGTGTGTAAAGCACAGCCAAGCAGCCACCTCCCAGCCTCCCATGCCACCCGCAGGGATGGCTGCTAACATGCTCCTCAAAGCCACACTGACCCCAGAAGCTCAGGCTTCTGCAGCTAGAGAGGCCCTCTTATCCACCCCTTCTGTTTTACAGTAGTAACCAAGCCTGGGAAAGGGCACATCCTGGGCATTAAGGGAACGCCCACCTGCTCCAGCCCACCTCGTCTAGAGGCTGCTGGGTGGGCGTGTACTGGCTGGCCCCACCCTGGGATGCGGGAGAGAGATGTGTCCATGGGGGATTCTCATCCCTGACTTCTCTCTCTCTGTTAGGGCCCCCCTCTCCAGAAGCCACCAGACCACAGTACTGGAGATTCTCCCTGGCTCACAGCTGGGCTGGCCCGCCCACATTTTCCATCCCAGGGCCTCTTAATATGGATTCCTGGGAGCCCAGATGAGACTTGGAGCACCTGCCTGGGGCTGTGAGAGGGAGGCAGGACCCCACCTCAAGCCAGATCTCAGCGCTCCTTGGCTTTACTGATTCAGCATCTGCTTAAGAGTTTAGAAAGAAACATGGGACCACAGCTCAAACCTCATCTGACCCTGTAGAACTGTGGAAGCTGAGGCCTTGTTAGGATTTAGTCTAAGATAAAATCATTAGCAGCAAAGTGTTCCCTATTCAGTCTCTCTCTCCCTGATTCACACACACACACACACACACACACGCACGCGCGCTCCTGGCCAGAACCATGAGCATGCCCACACTCACCCATACTCAAGAAAAGTGTTTTCTATTTTTTTTGTGTTGTTTTTCATTTTCTTTTTCTTTTTTTTTTCTTAAAAAGGACTTATCCAAATATCTGGATAATAAATCATTTGCGTTTCCTAAGAAACTGGGTTTTCTTTTCCCTTGTGGTTTTGGTGTTTTTCTTTGTTTAAGCCTTACTAGCAGTCTGAAGCTTTCTTTCTTTCCTTCTTTCTTTCCTCTTCCTTTTTGCTTGTGGACAGGAGAAAGCAGTTTGTCTGAACTGTACTTGACTCTTCGAAGAGGAAAACAGTGTGAAAGGAGAAAGGGGCTTAGGGAGGAGGGAGAAATCAATAGCTGAGGAAGAGAATGAAGAGCACAACTAAAACAGACGCACCCCAGAGACCCTGGGGCAGAGGGTGGGAGGGCCACCTCCTTGCTCCCCTAGCTGCCTCCAGAGGCCCCATCCCCATCCCGGTTCCTGCACAGCGGTCTGAGGTCAGGAGAGACAGCAGGAGGTGGAGAAGGACCGCCGGGTCCTCCCAACAACAACGTCCATGGATTTCCTAAGGCTGGTCGTGGTCTGGGGGTGGGGCAAGGGGAGGAGGAGGAGGAAGGGCGATTCTGGCTGTGAGCTCGGGAGCAGAGGGGGCCCAACTGCCCCACAGGAGGTTGCCCTGGGCCTGCCTGTGTCAGCCGCCTGCTGGTCCCTTAACAGCCCGTGGGTTTGGGGCAGCTCAGCAGTCCCCGTCGGTGGCCATGGCCACCAGCATCTCACTCTTGCCCATCTCCTCCAAGGCACTCGCCAGGCTGTTGAGGTCCCCGTCGTCCTGCTGCAGAGCTTCCCAGAGGTCGAGGATCACACCCGTGGGGCTCGCTTTTGTGGCAAAGTAGTTCAGGTATCTGATGGAAGAAAGGAGAAGGACACTGGGCTCCCAAAATGCTCGGCCCCTCCCAGGAGCCTGGGGTGGAGGGAGCACTGGGAGTACATCCCAGGAGCACCGGGACAGTGGGCTCTGGGCTCCCACAATCCTGGGTCTGAATTCCAGCCCCTCTGCTTGCAGGCTGTGTGGCCCTGGGCAAGTCACTGCTCCTCTCTGAGCCCCAGACTCATCTCTAAAATGGAAACTGTCCTGCTCATCATCAGTCATCATCATCGTTATTACTATCATTGAAACACACTGGCCCCAGGAGAGGCTGTCCAAACCTGCCACTCCATTCTCTCTCTCCACCCCACGTTCGTTCTCTGCCTGCTCTCACCCACCCCACGCACTCCCGTGAAATCAGGAACAAAGCCTCTGACATCCTTATAGATCCCACCCATTTTTAGTAAGATGTCTTCTACATGGCATCTGCTCAATGCAGGTTTATTAAATGGTTTCTCAGTAAGTGTACCGTAACAATAATGATGACTAATTGCTATTATATTTATCCAGCATTTTAAGTTCTCCAGAAGAGTTTTGACACCAGGATGCATTCCGTCACCCAGCAAGCATTTCCAAAACGCCTGCTCTGTCCTGGACACAGGACTGCTGACGGTGATCACACTTGGCTGGTATCCTGGCTTTACCTGATTCTCAAGGGCCAGCACTCTGAGCACGATGCTCCTCAAGGAACCAGCTTCTCAGTCTTAGCGCACCCAAGCCTCAGCTCCTGGTCTACCGCAAAAGGCGGATCCGCTCCTGGACCGTCAGGCTGCCTGCCCCACCTGCCCCATGGGGACAGAGGGAGGGGGCAGGCTGTGGTTCAGGCCAGGCGGGCTGCCCCGACACTCACCGGTCCATGGAGAGCTTCTGCGCCAACAACCGCCAGTCATTGCCGCGCGAGTTGGGGGCGTCCAGGCTGTTGCATATCTTCTGGCGGATGGAAACGGGGATCTTGAAGGCGTAGGGTCCCAGCTGGGTGGTGACTGCGCTGCTGGGGGCAGAGCAGAGGGCGTCCAGGGAGCCAGCAGGCGTCTGGAAGAGCAGGGGGCAAGGGTGAGAGGGGCAGAGGGCTCCCTGTGCACGGCTCACTGGGCATCTGCCCCTCCAGCCTTCCGGCCTGGGGACTGTGAGGTCTCGGAGGCTCCGGCCGCTCCCCCGCCTCAGGGCAGGCTCCAGCTGCTCAGTCAAAGGGCTCCTCCCCTGGAAGGTCAGCTCTCCAGGGCCAGGGCTGCACACCCGGCTCCCCGCCCTCGGGGTGCACATGCTATTGCACTGCCTGGGCCAGTGCTGATGCCATCTCGTGATTACAAAGCCACGAGGGGCCTCAGCCCCACTCTAATCCACGTGGACCCACTTTTACACAAACGCAAATGAAGTCTGGAAAGGAGAAGTGACTAATCCATGGTCACATGCCACGTTAGTGGTAGAGCTAGGTCTAGACCAGGGGTCCCCAGCCGGTGCACAGTCTGTTAGGAACCGGGCGGCACAGCAGGAGGTGAGTGGCGGGGTCGGGAGAGCGAAGCTTCATCAGCTGCTCCCCGTCGCTCACATTACCACCTGAACCATCCCCCGCACCAGCCACCGTCCGTCCGTCAGTCCGTGGAAAACCTGTCTTCCATGAAACCGGTCCCTGGTGCCAAAATTGTTGGGGACCGCTGGTCTAGACTATATCCAGTGCTCTTTACACTGCACTGAAAGGAGGGCCTAGCACTGTTCCCTGGGTGGCCTAGGTGTTATAAACCTCAATCTGGATTATAGGGGTGGAGACAAGGTCCTGATACCTGCCCTCCCTAAAACCTTCTTTCTCATCTCCCAGGTGGGGATCCTTGTATCTGTCTCCCTGGCGGTTGTACAGATCTGGTGAGATTTGGTACAGGCCAAGCCCAGGCTCAGCACTCAGTTAAGTCACAGCTGTTAGCAAAGAGTGACCAAGTCCCAGCTCAGACTTGGGAGGTGAGGGGCACAGCTCTGTGGGAGGTGGCCTTTCCCCCAGATGAGGGGGAGCCTGGGGTCTGCACGCTGCAGCGCCCAGCCCCGTGGGGCATCCGCTCTCCGGCCCTCACCTCTGCCAGCGTGGTGTGCAGCTGGAATATCTGGCCCTCCCCCTCCACCTGCCGCACGCAGATCTTGCAGGTGAGCTCCGTGGAGGCCAGGCTATGCCTCTCCAGGGTGAAGGTGCAGTGCAGGGCCTTCTGGCTGCCACTCCAAATGTGATAGAAGGGGATCTCCTGGGGGAGGAGGGGCAGGGTCAAGGAGGCGTGGCCAGCCTGCCCTGCCCTCGGGGAATGGAGGCAGAGGCAGGTCAGGGGGCCAGCCTCAGGGAGGGCTGGGACCTCTCCATCCAGGTGAGCAGAGGAAGAAGAGCTGGGCAAGGGCCCTTCAGTTGAGAAAGGGAGTATATGGGTGAGAAGGCACGAGTCTGAATATGTGACTGTGTGTGTCCATGTGTCTGGGTCTGGGAAGCCTCGTGGACTCAATGGTGTCACACAGATGGGCGCGGGCAGAGGGGTGTGACCATCTGCCAGCCCTGAACGCTCTTAGAAATGGTAAGGTCTCTTTAAAGATGACGGGTACAGACATTTGTGTGTGGGAGTATGTGACAGGGGTGGCAGGGGGAGGGAGACAGAGAGAGACACAGGGGTGGGAGTGGGGACCAAGGCTGCAGGACCGAGGGAGGAGGCAGGGAGGGGAGTTGGTCTTCTCTGGGCAGCCCCCCAAGTGCGCCCCTCCCCAGCTCCATCCCTCCCCCTCCTGCAGCCCAGCCCTCACCTGGTACTTGGCCAGCAGCTTGCTCCTCCAGTGGGCGTGGGGCATGTCGTGGAGGGAGAGGCGCAGGTTATGGTAACTGTCCTTAAACAGCAGGGGTTTCGGCTCCTCCACTAGGTAGCCACCCAGGGTCCGCTCCAGCTCCAGCACCTCCTGTGGGCCAGGGAGCAATGAGAAGGGGGAGCCCATCACATTTGGCCAAAGGGCCCTTTCCTGCTGCAAGTCTGGGGCTTGGGGACACATGTGGGCAGAGGGGACTGGGCTGTAACATTGAAGGCAGGGAACCATCTGAGCCACAGGGCTGGGATCTGGTTAAGTGCTCGTAGAAGACTTACTGTGTGGATAGAAGCATGAATGAATGGATGGAGGGAAAAATAGATGGGTGGACAGATGGTGGGACAGGTGGATGGATGAATGGATTTACAGATGACTGAATAGATGGACTGCTGGATGGATGGTTAAGTAGATGGATAAATAGATGGGTTGACAAATGGATGGATAGACAGATCAACAGAGACAGACAGAAAATGATGTGCAGATGAATATACAAATGGATGGGTATAGAAACAGAAGAACAGATGGAAGAAAAGATAAATGTGTGGATGAGTGGTGGCTGGATGGACAGATAGATTATGGACTACATGAATATACAGACAGATGGGCAGGGTTGACAAATGGATGGATAGAGAGATCAACAGAGACAGACAGACAAAATGATGTGCAGATGAATATACAAATGGATGGGTATAGAAACAGAAGAACAGATGGAAGAAAAGATAAATGTGTGGATGAGTGGTGGCTGGATGGACAGATAGATTATGGACTACATGAATATACAGACAGATGGGCAGAAAGTTGGGTGGATAGATGGGTGAATGGATAGATGGGTGAATGGATGAATGGATGGACAGATGGATGGATGGGGATTGAATAAATAAAGAACGCCATCAAGCCAATATGTGGCAACTTCCCTCTTGATCTCCATTCCATCCTCTGACTATAACTAGATGTTAGCCAATGCCCAAATACCAAGGGATCCAGGCTGCAAGAGCATTTCCCAGGAGCCTCTAACCTATTATGGGCCTGCTGGAAGTTCAGGTCAGCCTGGTCCCAGCAGAAGACACTCACTGTCCCACAAGGCCTTTTAACCTGTGTTGCATCAGTCGGCAACTTGGAGTGTGAGACAAGTCACATGAGACTGAGAGGCAAAGGAGATAGAAAGGCCCACAGATCGTGGGCGAGAGGAGGCCTGGAGCCTCCTCCTGGAAAGGAGAAAGCTTCAGAGCAGCAGGGGATGGAAGGATGGAGAAGGAAAAGGGGTTTAAACAGGGCCAAGGCTCTGTGCTCTTCCACTGTTTGTCAGGATGAGGCTGAGATCCTGGGAACTGGTGGGAGGGCTGGGCAGAGAATAGACAGGGTCTTAGAGGCTGGGGGGACAAGATGGTACTAACACCTGCCGTTATCAGGTTCTAGGTGCTAAAATGCGGTCCCTTCGCCTTCTCTCTCTTCCTGCCCCGAACCCCTTCTCATCTGCCATGCGCCCCCCTCGCTTAAGGGCACTGTCCGTTCTTTTGCACACACTAGGAGCTTGGCTGTCAGCCACCCCCCCCTTCCCCCTGTTCCTCCCGTCAGTCACTTTCTGTCCATTCTACTGACTAAACAGACTCCAGGCCCCTCTCCAGCTGTTGTCACTGTCTGTTGTCCAGGGTCCAGCTGCAGCCTCCCAATTGGTCTCCCTGCCTCTTGTCTACCCATCCCCACTGCATAGTTTTCAAAAGAGCACCCATGAACAGGTGTCCACCTGGTCTCTGCCCCCACCCACTGGATAGGTTCCAAATTCCTTGCCATGACCCTAAGGCTATTGGGAGGCTGAGCCCTGCCTGTCTCTCCAGCCCCACCTCTCACACCCCTGCATGCTTTGGCACACAGAACAACACACCTGCCTCTGCATAAGCCGCTCTGTCTCCTGGAACGCGCTTCCTCCTTCTCTGCCCGGAACACCCACCTGTCCCTTGGAGCTTAGGTCTAAGGTCAGCCCTGCTGTGAAGCCTTCTCAGACCCCCTCCCCAACAGCCAGGACCTGCCAGCCCCTCCCAGGCTGATGTTCCCTTAGCCCTGCATCAGTGATCCCCTGGTCTGTCTCCCACCTCTAGCCCGCAGCTTGGTGAGGGCAGAACTGTGCCCAACTCATCTCTGTATCTCGAGGATCTGATGCGATTTCAATGTTTGAGGAACAAATGGATGACTGAATGAGGCTGATGGTGGCAGAGGGTGCCTGGCAGGTACCATGATCCTGGGGAGGGGGATACTGGAAGGTACCATGCAGTTGGCTGGCTGTGGGTGAGGTACCCGCAGTGTGCAGGCCCGTGTGGGTACCCATGGCCTGGCCTTACCTTCAGTGCTATAGGCGTGTCCTCCAGGCAGTAGACCCTGAGGCTGTACTCCAGAGAGGTGCAGAGGGCGGGGGCGAAGATGGCCAGCTGGAGCCGCTTGACTGCCAAGCGGGAGTAGGACTCACCCGTGAAGACGTAGGTGCCCAGCTGGTCCAACAAGATGTGGCAGGACCTGGCCTCCAGCTGGCAGTAGCAGGGGGTGTTAAGGGTCTCCTCATCCAGGGTGACCACCTCCTGCAGGGTGACAGTGGGGGTGAGGTGGCTGCACCAGCCAAGGCCCTGGAGAGGGTCCAACCAGGTTAGGCCAGGAGGAAAGGGGAAGGTTGGGCTAGGGGACCCGGCCCCTGGCCTTGGCTCCTCACCTCCCAGTGGCCCTGGTGGGCCTGGGTCTTGAGCTGGAAGATCCAGTCACCGGCACTGACTTCAGCGCAGTGTGGCACCGTGAGGATGACGGGGCGGCACAGCAGGAGGCCCGTGGGCCCGCAGGTCACCGAAGGGCTCAATACTGTCTGGGTCCCTTCCGAAAGCGGGCTGGGGTGGGGTGGAGGGTAGGAGGGAGGCAGTGAGGGAGCGGTGCTGGGCTCCTCGCTCCACCCCAGCTCCTGGGATGGGAGAAGGCAGGACTGCGCCCTGGGGGCTCCCAGAGGCTACGGGTTAAGGAAAAATGGCACTGGCCTTGAGATCATTTCTAAATTTTTGCTATTACTCTGCAATATTCTCATAGCCAAATCTTTGCTCCCATTTTCAAAGGTTCTGCACTCCAGGGATGTTGTGGATAGGTGCTGCTAAAGTGCCCTCTGGAAAGCTGGTACCCATCCACGCTCCCACCGACGCACCGTGGGAGGGCTGTGTTCCCATTCTCTCACCAGTATGAAGGTATTACGACAACTGAAAATATCTTTGCAAGTTGATGAAGCAAAAAAACTTCCAGTATCTTATGGCTGTCTGAATGACTGTTTCTTTGACTACAAATTAGGTCAAACATTTTCTCATAACCTACTGGCCACTCTGTGTGTGTGTGTGTGTGTGTGTGTGTCTGTGTGTGTGTGTGTGTCTGTGTGTATAAGACAGAGTGTGTGTGAATCACTTGTTCATATCCTTTGTCCATTTTTGTACTGAGATGTTCAGTTTTTCTTATTGGTCTCCCAAACGTCTTTACATAGTGAGGATAGTACCCCTTGGTCATATTGTAGCCAGCTGGTCGACTGGCTTTCAGTTTTATGATTTGTTGTGCTGGTTTTTCACGGTTTAAATGTGAACATAATAAGATCTAGCCATGTCTTCCTTGGAGAACTACCTCTGGCCTTAGGATTGGACTTAGAAGGGGAGATGGTGACATTTGAGCCCAAGGTGGGCAAGCAGCAGGGAGAGAGAGGCCAAGGAAGGGGCAGCTGGGCTGGCGCTGGGGTCTCTATACTCACAGGGTGTTTTCTGCCTTGTTGATGAGGAGGTACATCTCATAGAACTTGCCCTGGGGGATGGCTCCATTGGGTACCAGCAGGCTGACCCCTAGGGGGAGAAGGAGGTCAGTAGGGAGGGGCTGGAGGGAGTCCAGGAGCTTAGAACAGGGGATGGGGGGTTGGCCCCCATCTTGGAGCAGGGAGAGAAAGACATCTGAGCTCCTGGTGGTCACCAGCAAGGAGTCGGGAGAGGGGACTGGGTGCAAGGAAAGGCCAGGTCACTGACTGCAGAGGGGCTGTCAAGTAGCACAGGGGCCACTGGCACTGCGATGGGGTATAGAGATGGAGCAAAGACCTGGAGTCTGAAGGAGCAGTGCCAGCCCCAGCCTAGCGCAGTGTATGACGCTGGGAAACTGTCAGCTGCTGGCTCTGCAACCTGAGCTGGGCAGCCCTGCCTTTTCAACAGCACTCTGTAGGTTTGTTGACTACATCGGGGTATTCTTTCCCACTCACCAGATGGTGAAACTGAGGTTTAGAGAGTTCCCCTGCCCTTGTGAGGCAGAGGCAGGCCTGGACTCCAGGTCTTCTATTTTATAATCACTTCTTCCCCCTGGGCCTCACTTTCCCCATCTGAGAAATGGGACCAGGGAAGCCCTATCTTCTGCTGGGTGAGTGTTGGGACTGTCTAGAGGGGACATGCTGAGGCCAGAGTGATGGGCGAGCAGAGCAGGGACCCACCTGTGTCAGGGATGCTGAGCCTCCCGCCCAGGCAGCCAAAGGTGCCGCTGACACTGCTCCCCGGGTCACGGGGCATGCCCAGGAGCTGCTGGGAGCCGAGGCTGGCACTGCGCAGGTGCAGGAAGTGGGCATCCCGGGCAAAATCACCAGGGTACGTGCCGGGTGGCAGGACTCCCAGCAGCTCAGCCCCGTCTGCCAGGCCTGGCCCAGAGCTGGTAGTGCTAGAGTTGTAGACCTTGATCTTGAGGTTGGGCAGGGGGTCCAGCAGGGGTGAGTTGGTCATTGGGATCTTGTCGGCCGAGTCCTGCAGGGCGTACATGGGTCCGCGGTAGATGCCCGCACTGGCAGTGAGGTCCGGAGGCACAGATGGGTGCAGGAGCTGCGGGTTGTCTGCAGGGCCGGGGGCTGCAGTCAGACCAGCCATGCCTCGCTGGCCCTGTCCCACCCTCTGCACCTGCTGGGGGGCCTTCTTTTACAAAATCCTACCCAAACGTCCAGCTCTGAAAGGTTCCATTGCCACCTGCGGTAGGAAGCTTAGGGACTCACCAGCTGGGTTACTTCTTTCCTGCATCTCTCTAACCAAACTCATGCAGTGATCTTTAGAGAAAACTCTAGGAAAACCTCTTAGAGTCAGGAGGGAGTCAGGAGCCTCTGCTCTGGTCTGGCTGGTCTGGCTGGCTGCCACACCCCCTGGGAACCCTAGCTGCACCCGCCACCCCGGGCGTTCCCAGGTCCTTACTGGGCCTCGCAGTCTTAAAGTTGACTGGGTGGAAGCCGCCAGTGAGGGCGGCGGACGAGTCGGTGATGTCGGTGTCGAAGTCCCGGCAGTTGCGGCGGTACACGACCACCCCTACCACTACAAGGACGGCCACCACCACGAAGATGGACACCACAAGGCCTGCATACAGCGCCACATCCCCCGAGGACTCCAGAACTGCGGGGACAGGAGGGCTGAGTGAGGGCCAGGGGGCAGAGACCCTGGCCCTGAGGGACCCAGAGATTCCCTTGGTCCCCGGGGAGAGGCAGGGCCTGGGACAGACCGGTGCTGTGCTAGGTTCTAATCTGAGCCCTGCCCGACAGGCTAGTGACCTCAGGCAAGGCTTGAACCTCTCTGAGCATCAGTCTCTGTAAGTAAAATGGTCTAAATGTCCCTGCCCCCCTGCCCTGCTTCCCTCCCCGTGTGGCAAAGAGAGGCAAAGGGACTCCTGGAGTTAACTCCCAAGAGTTAACTCATTGCTCTCTGCCCAGGAGGTGACAAGGCGCCTGTGGCTCAGAGTCACCGCACCACTAAGTGTCCTCTCAGAGCTGGGATTAAGACCTAGCGCCTTACTAGCAGCCTGCAGCAATCTCTATAGGACCCAGGGCCCTGGTTCTCAGAAATCTCTGCAAGTAGCCACTCTGAGCTCACCTTCCATTCTGTGCTGAGGGCAGGAGGTGGGCACGGGGTGGGGGGGGAGATGAAGGGGGAACAGGAGGAGGGAAATGAGATGCGTGGCAATGGGATGGAGAGGAGGGGAGCAGGTGGAAGGGAAGGAAGGTGCTCAGGGAGGCAACCCATGTCGACACTCCCCACCCCCAGACAGGCTGCTGGGCTGGAGGAGGCCCAGCTCTGGGTGAGGGGCAGGGCAGGCTGCTGCTCAGCTAGAAGTAACTCCACATAGCTAGGCAAGGAAGTGTCAGGGTCAAGAGGCAGGGTCCAAAGCAGGGCTGTCCAACAGAACGCTCTATGATGATGGCACATCCCATGTCTGCACTGTCCCCCATGACAGCCACTAGCCACGGGTGGTTATTAAACAACTAAAATGCGGCTGGCTTGACTGAGGAAATGAGTTTTTAAATATATTTATTTTCAGCTAAGATAAATACAATTTTCAAGCCACACGTGGCTAGTGGCTACTACACTGGACAGCACAGCCTAGCCAAGACGGCTGCCCTTCCCCCTTGTTTCCTTTGGGAGCTCCGGGAAGCCCCTGTCCACTCCCTCCCCTCCCCAGGGACCCTCGGAGAGGAAGGCCCGCTTTCCTTCCTAGTGGAGGCCTGAGCTTCAGCAAGGTAGGGCAGGGCTCTCAGCCCTCATTTTTGCCTGCTTCTACCACCTTCTGGACCCCCATCTCTCCTCACTCTTGGGCTCCCCAGGAGAGCTGCCGGAGAAGGTCCCCAGGGCTGGGCTCCCGCCTCTCTGGGGGCTTCGCCTCGTGACATTGTCACTAATCATGGGGGTCGCTTGCCTGGTGATTTACAATATCTAATCAGTCACCAGTCTGGCCCCCCTGTGAGTTGCACTGAAGGCCTCACTACTGATTTGATAACCCCAGAATTATTTGGAAATTGTGGTTTAATTACCACACGCCAATCTGCCCAAGTAGCTTTACTACAGCGGAGCACAGCCCCTGGGGGATGGATGATGAGCCGCAGGGTCTGACGCAGAGCAGCGGGCATCCCAAGGACCTAGGAGGCTTCAGTCGGCGGCTGGGGGCACAGTGCGGGGCAGGTATGGGCCTGCTTGCTGGCCCGCCTCCCACAGAGGACAACCAAGGGGTGGGGCTCGGAGCAGCAGCTCTGGCCAAATACTTAGGTTCGAATCCTGGCTGGATCCTTGGGTATGTCCCTTCTCTCTGAGAATCAGTTTCTCCTCCTATAACGGGAGGGGTCAGGATGGTATCCTAGGGCCTTTCTGTCAGCCGAGGGTCCCCCTGTCTGACTGTGATGAAGACCATGCCACATGCAGCGTCAGGTGCTGGGAACCCCGTGGAGGGCTGGTAGTGGGCACCTTCAGCTCTCCCTGCCCCTCGCCCTGCCCTGCACCCCACCCCCTGGAAAAGCCAGCCGAGGAAAACCAGGGATCCCCCCAGAGGAAAGAGAACAGCCATGAAGTGGGACTTACGGTGGCTTTTGGGGTCACTTAGAGTTTTCTTATCTGTTGAGGGAAATAAAGGGAAAGACAATGACACAGATGGCAGGGAAAGGGTGGTAGAGGAGGTGACAGGGAGATGCGTGGATGAGATGACAGAGTGGCAGGTGGGCAGGGGTCCCGAGGGGCTGCTCCACTGCAGGCTTGGAGTGGGGGGCCGGGGGGCCCTTATCTGGCTCCAGAGCCCCCACCCTGGGCCCTGCCTTCCAAGGACTCACTCTGCACGCACAGCCCGTCGGTGCAATTCTTGGAGTCAAGCAGGGTCCCGCTGCAGTCTCGGCCTCCGTTCTGGGGAGGGGGCGCCATGCATTCGCGGCTGCGCCAGTGCGCACACTCGGTGCTACAGGCCGACCACTTGCTCCACTCTGTCCACGCGCCATCGACTGTGGGGACACAGCACGTGGTGCATGGGGACACGTGCATGCATAGAATGCATGCACAGTTATGTGTGTACAACACAGTAGGGCATGCACACACACACACACACACACACACACACACACACACACAGTGCAGCAGGGAAAGAGGAACCCAAGACACACGCATGCCATCCAGCGAAATCCACGCCTCATGCCAGTGCAGAGACAGGAGCACCAGGTGGGCGAAGACAGCCCAAACAGACACATAAGGTCACTGACGCAGATACAGCCCAGGACACACACACACACACACACACACACACACACACACACACACACAGTGCAGCAGGGAAAGAGGAACCCAAGACACACGCATGCCATCCAGCGAAATCCACGCCTCATGCCAGTGCAGAGACAGGAGCACCAGGTGGGCGAAGACAGCCCAAACAGACACATAAGGTCACTGACGCAGATACAGCCCAGGGCACAAGTGTACACACAGAGGCACAAACCCAGGGTGAAAAACACCACATCAGTCACACAAACATGTCACCAAAGAGAGAGAACACAGACCAACCAATGGGGCCACAGAGTAACACAGAAGGAAGAGAGGACTGCAGCAAGATAGGGTCAGCGGCCAGGTGTGTCTAGCAGTCAAGGGCAGGAGCACAGGCTCTCTGACCCCAGGAGCCTCTAGGGCCCCGGCCTGGGGGCTGACGCTGAGAACCCTCGGCCTGGAGAGCAGACCGCCCACCCCTCAGACCGCAGCTCAGAGCCTCTGCCTCTGTCTCTCCCACAGCCCAGGGCAGAAGAGGAGGTCAGAGGGCATAGCATGCAGTCCAGCCTGGTGAGCCAGCTGGGGGGCCCGGGACAAGCACCTTCTGCCCCCACCCTACCCCGATGGGGAGAGATTGGCTGCCCTGACTGGCAGACACCAGAGCACAGAAGGTGGGGCTGGGGCTGGCATGGGGCTGGGCATGGGTGGACTGCCACCTGGCCGGTGGCCTCACCTGGGCACACGGTGGTGCAGGCAGTCTTCTGGAAGGCCTGGCCCTCACAGAAGGCGCCTCCGTTGAGTGGGGCAGGGTTGGTGCAGGTCCGTGTGCGCTTCTGCCAGCCGCGGCCACAGCGGTTGGAGCAGGGTGACCACTCAGCCCAGCTGGACCAGCCGCCGTTCACTGCAGGGGTAGCAGTTGTCAGCAGGTTGGCCTGGCTCTTCGCTCCGTGGGCCCCCAAGCCCCATCCTCCAGCCATGATGAGGCGTCTCTCTTGAGGCCTTGCCCTTCCTAGTTGGACCCCTCCTGCCTCCAGGGCTGGGGACTCAGATACCAGCGGGCAGACCTGAGCTGCATCTGTCAGCACCAGAGGCGACCCAGGAGGTCATTGTCTATTCCCCGCCCCATTGTACAATGGCAAACAAAGGTCCAGAGAGGGCTGACACTTATACAATGTCTCCCCGTGAGTAATGGGGAGCTTGGAACTGGAACCCAGTACAGGGCTCTTTCTACAACACTCATTTCAGCCATGGCTCTGGCCCTCCCACCCAAGGGGACAGCAATGAACAGCTGATGGGCCTGAGCAGTGGTCCCTAACTGCTAGAACAACAGGCTTGGGGATGGGGATACCGACTGGGCCCTGCCTTAGCCCTGACTCTCAGAGAACTGGGTTTTCCCCTTCAGGGATAAGCAAAGGGCCTGAGTAGGGGCAAGTGCTCCTGGCTGGGGACCCAGGAGTCCCTGACTTCACCACTAGCTTTGCTGTGTGACCTTGTGAAGGCACCTCCCCTCTCTGGGCCTCCTCGTCCTCCCCACCTGTTCACCAAGGTCCTGCTGGCTTCTGGGTAGGGAAGGGTCAGCCGTATAGGCCCAGGCTCTCCCCGCTCCCTCGGCTGTGTTCTCCTCCCCACCCCCCCACCCAGCCCACACTGGGCCGCACCGTAGACTATGATGGTGGCGGTGGTGCTGCGGCGCTTGGCCGCGATGTTCTTGGCCACGCAGGTGTAGTTGGCTGTATCTGACAGGCGAGCCTGACGGATGATGAGGTTGTGGTCGATGGTGAGCAGGAAGTTGGTGTCCTGGGTGGGGTCGATAACGTCCTCGTTCTTGAGCCATTCCACCTGCAGGGGCAGGGTTGCAGCTTTGAGGGCCCAGGGCCTAATCCCCTGCACCCCGGGAGTGGGCCCTCTCTTGAGGGGAAGGGAGGCCTGACCATAAACAGGACTGCAGTTCTAGCCGTGTCCACCCACGGTGGTGACACAGCGGGCAGGGCCTCCACGGGCCAGGCACTGTGCTGGACACTACAGAACACAGTGGTTAAGATGACCACCCACCAGCTGAGTGGCCTTGGGAAGGGACTTCCACTTGGCCTCAATTTCATCAACTGTAAGATGATATTTAATAGCACTACCCATAGGACTACTGTGAGGATGAAATGAATCAGTATGTGGAAAGTGTGGAGGCCATGCCTGGCTCACGGTAAGTACTGATACTAAATAAGAACAAGTCTTCATCATTAACTCTGCAAACCGACTCCCTTAGCCAGGGTGAGAGGCCTGGCAGGTGATCAAAAACATGGTCCCTGGTCTGGCAGACCTAAGTGTGCAAATGCCAGCTCCGCCACTCACTAGCTGGGTCACCCTGGGTGACCGCTTCACCTGTCCCAGTGCTGTGTTCCCAGCCGTAAGATGGGATGACAATATCCACCTTGAAGGGTCGCTCTGAGGACCAGCGTGCCGAGTGCCAGGCACATGTGGGAGCCACGAGGGGTAGCTATTACAGAAGGTGCCTGTCTGAGCTCATTTCCAGATGGGGGCCTGGGCTGGGGGGAAGCTAAGTGATTAGAGCAAAGGTTCTGAGCTGGAAGGCCAGGGTTCCATCTTCCCCAATCCTGCTCTACTGAGGTCCCTGGCAACAAAGCTGAGATGTTTCCCCATGCCCTGCTCTGACTAGAGGACCACCAGTGAAGGGAGCGGGAGAGAGGAAGCAGGTCTGGAACACAAGCAGGGCAGTAAGAGGACAGGTGGGCATCACCCAGGGATGCACAGGCCACGTGGTGCAGGAAGGGGTGATCAGCTTGTGGGCTGAGTTTGTGCTCAGACGCACGTATTATGATACACATAAAGCTGGGGCCTTGGGTTCTGGGTGGGGTGGGGGAAAATGGTGTATATGGCCACTTCTCTTTTTTTTTTTTGGCCACTTCTCTTGCAGGAGATTGAGCCTGGGGTCAACCCAAGGAGCGCTGGGGGTTCCTGCCCCAGCTCTGCCCCATCCTGTGGGGTTATGCCTATGGAGGGCCCAGCTGGGGTCTGGCATGCACCCAGTTCTACAGAGGTTGCAGTTCCTTTCTCTCTCTAGCCTTGATATCCTCATCTGTGAAATGCGAGGGCTCTGGAAGGCTGAGGCATTGTGGCTGGTGGTAAATACCATGCCTGGCTGGCCTGTGCCATGCCCTAAGTCCCCCGTATCCACACTCACCTCAGCCACAGGCACCCCCTCTGGTGGGCGGCATTGTAGGAGAACTTCGTGGTCCAGGGGCACTTCCTTGCCCAGAGGCTCCTGATCGAAGTTCTTGCGCAGGTCTGGGAGAAGGAAGGAAAAGTGTTCCAAGGCACAGTCAGGCGGTGCAGGAAGGAGGCCAGTCAGGCAGAGCTGGATCCTGAAGGGCCCCACTCTAGCCACTAGGTGGCAGTGCACACCAAGGGAATGTTCACAGGGACACCTGGCCTTCACCTGGAGAACTTCTTCTCCAAGATGGGGGCCTCACCAGGTGGACTCGGGGGGAACAAGCTTCCCTCCCTGACTCTGGGATCCTATGCACATGGTGGCCGGGGACGGTGAGGAAGCTGGCAGCTTCCTTATATAAAAGTAGGCAAAAAAGGGCCATTAGAAATCCTGGGGCCAAAGGTGGCACAGGTTCTGGGTCATGGAGGCTTCTGAGCTGGCATCCCTGTGCCCTGATGTCTGTGTGTGGAATTCTCTCTCCAGGATCCACAGGGAAGGGGAAAGGGCCCAGGAGAACGGGGTGAGGGTGTCAGGGTGGCGTACACGCAATGCGGACATAGGCCCGGCGACTCTTGGTGGTGCCCGCAGAGCTCCAGGCCACGCACTGGCACCAGTAATCCTCCAGCCCAAACAGCTCCTCCACCTGCTGCCGCGACACCTCGATCTGCACCTCTCGCACCTGCAGGCCTGGGAGGAGGAGAGAGACGCCATCAGGGGGCAGGTCTGAGGACAGAAGACACCAGACGTGGGACCATAATATCTCTCTCCTTTCCAATCCGCTGAGTCCTGTGGGCTCCTCTCCCAAGTGCCTCACATTTTCATTTTTCTCATCTCATCTGCCTTGATCCTGGCCCAAGCCACCACTGCAGCTCACCTGGAAACTCAGTGGCTAACCCAAGCCCGCTGTCCCCATCCAATCGACTTTCCACCCTGCAGATAGCTCTTCAAAAGGCACAAATGGCATGTCATTTCCCTGCTATGTCTCCAGTCATCCCAGTGTAAAGACCTAGACCTTCCACGTGGCCTCCAGGCCCTGTACGATCTACCCACTGCAGCCTCACCGGGTGTCTTCCAGGCCCTCATGTTTTCCTGGCCTCTCTAGCCACAGGGCCTTTGCACATCCAGTCCCCTGCCTGGAACTCTCTTCTGTCCTTTCTGTGTCTAGTGAACTCCCAGTCACCATCAGCTTTGGGCTGGGCCTCACTTCGGAGGGAAGCCCCCTGATGTTGGCCCACCCCCACCAGCTGTCAAAGTACCGCTCAGCACTCCCACCGCTGCACTGGACATTGATCTGTGCAGTTATCATTCCCCACCCGGCACTGACCATTACCTGGAACTGTATTATATATTGACATGTTCAGGTGTTAACTGTATCTCCTGCAGGAGAATGAGGTGGGGCTTTGCCCTGTTCACTGCTGTGGCCCAGGGCCTGGCACAGACAATGGGCTCAACAAATACGAGGCAAGCATGTGGCCCCTCTCTGGTCATGGCTCAGGAGCCTGTGGGGCTGGAGTTGAGGGAAGGACCCTCTTCCTGGGAACCCCTAACCTCTCAATGACTCCCTGTTAGGGCCCAAGGGCCTCCTTGAATGACTGGATCCACCAGCCCACAGAGAAGGAACCACTCACTCTTTGCCAATCCTCCCTTGACAAAACCCTCTACGTTCAGGAAAGGGATGAACCCTCCTGGATGAGGGCCCCATCCGAAGCTCCTCCCCAAAGCTTGTGGGAGAACTGTAAGGCCTCCTCCACCAGGAAGCCCTCCCTGACTACCCCCTTGGTCTCGGAATTCCTAAAGCTATTCCTCCTCGCTATCGTGTATCTGAGCTCATCCTCTCATGGTTGCTTGTGGGTTCTGATAAGCCCCTCAAGGGCGGGACTGTTGAGTGTACACATTGTAGTCCTGTGGCATGGTGGTTAGGTGGAGGGCTGGACTGCTTCTTGACAGGTTTGAATCCTGGCCCTACCTTCACTCCCCAATAGTGTGACTTTCGCTAAGTTACTTAGCCTCTTTGAGCCTTGGTTCCCTCATCAGTGTAAAACACTCAGGGTAAATTCTAAATGAATCATGGCAATTACAGTACCCAGCCCAGGCTGGACACAAATCTAATCTGGCAGCTCATCTGGATCTCATCCAGCCCCTTCCTTTTTCATCTGGAGAAACTGAGGCTTGGAGAGGGTAGGTGGCAGGCCCAAAGTCCCAGAGCAAGTTGCCAGCAGAGCTGAGATCAGCTATCTGGCATCCTGCCCCAGTTAGAGCTCTGCCCAGTAATGAATGACACCTCTCTGGACCTCTCCCAGTGAAATCATTGCCTTAACTCTCCTGCATCCTGAGGGAGGGGGGGCCCTTGCACTGGGAGCCCAGACAATGAAGAACCCCTCCTGATGGTCAGGGATCTAAATTGGAGGGGGCTGGTGTTTGCTGTGGGTGGAGCACCAGGAGGGAAGAGGCTTCTTGGGGGACAGGGGCCCTGCCTGCTGGCAGTGGCTGCCTGGACTGCTTGCTCTACAAGTGATGCTGCATGGCCCAGGGCAGGAGAGTGGGGCCCTGCTCTTTACTCACCAGGCTGGGAGCCTGGAGGAGTGGCCCCTCTCAAGGGGGTCATCCATCCAGAATGTTTCAGGAGCACCCAACAGCTGAACAGATAAACTACCACCCAGCAGGGCTTGACACTGTGGCAATGGTCACCAGCAGGCAAAGAGGAGGACAGGGGCCTTTGGTCTCCCAGACTTGGGCCCCAGGCTAGGTGTCCCCCTCAGCATGATGGCCAAGTGGCAGGCAGTGCCTGGACCAGGACACCCATAGTTGGGCTGCCTGCCTTGACCTGGCATGAGCTAGTGGGTGGGCTTGTCCCGCCTCTTTTGGCCCCCATCCTGTTTTCAAGGCTTCAGAGAGTGCCAGGGAGGGCTAGGGGTGGGGAGAAGGAGGAACCAGCCACACTGCTGCCAAGGGTGTGGCCTGCTGGACCACTGTCCATTCTTTGTAGCTAATGGGGACAACAGTGTCTTGATTTCTAGGGCTGGCAGGACTTGTGTGCCTGGTAGCAGGGGAGAAGAGCCACCCTGTTACTAATAATCACAGAGTCTGTGAGGGGCCCTAGCAGGATACACTGTCCCCTTGCTCTGCAGGGCCAGAGGGGCTCAGGGGGACAGAGAGGTAAGAATAGGTTTCAAGAGGAAAGAAGCCAACAAAAACCCAGAAAGAAGATGGAGGAAACAGGTGTTTATTGAGCACCTGCTGGGTCCTGGCACTGTGCTCAACGCTGTACAGGTACCACCTTGTTCCATCCTCACCAAGACCTGTTAATATCCCAGTTTACAAAGAGAGAAACTGGGGCTCAGAGAGGTTGAGTGACTTCCTCAGGGTCACACAGCCAGAGCATGGGGGCAGCTGGGATATGGTTTTTTCTTTTCTTTTAAAATTTTCTTTTTTGGAGAATTCCCTGGTGGTCCAGTGGTTAGGACTCCATGCTTTCACTGCCGAGGGCACAGGTTAAATCCCTGGTTGGGGAACTAAGATCTCACAAGCCGTGTGGAGTGGCCAAAAAAAAGAAAAAAAAAAATCAGATAAAAAATCCTTTTCTTGGGACTTTCCTGGTGGTCCAGTGGTTAAGAATCCCTCTTGCAATGCAGGGGACGCAGGTTTGATCCCTGGTCAGGGAACTGAAATCCCACATGCCACGGGGCAACTAAGGCCGTGCACCACAACCAGAGAGAAGCCCGCACATGGCAACGAAGAGCCTACACACTGCGTCCAAGACCCGATGCAGCCAAAAATAAATAAATAAATAATTTTTTAAAAAGTCGTTTATTTTTAGATTTTGAGTGAGAATGAGACTCCAACTCTAACCTTTAAAATTCTTGAAATTCTTTAAAATTTTTTATAAAATATACATAACCTACAACTTACCATTTTAACCAATTTTTAGGGTACAGTGTTGAATGACATTAAGTACATCCTGGGGTATGATTTTAAGCCTGAGTGGTTCTGAAATCTGTCAGCTTTTCACAGAAAAATAGAAGTTGAAGGAGGAAGAAAGAAGGAGAGAGAGTGAAAGAGAGTATGTCAGGGGAGAGACACAAGAATGAGACTGAGGCAGAGAAAGAGAGAGACATAAGGGAAAAAAGACAGACACAAAAGGAGACACACAAGGAGACAGGGATGAGAAGGGAGAAGCAGGAGAGACAGAAGGAAAGAAGACAGGGCTGAAAAAGGAGGAGAAAGAAAAGGTCGGGGAAGAGACGGTAAAAACGAAATCAAAGCCAAGGCAGGCTCTGGGGCAAAGGAGCCACCCCGAGCCTGGGGTTGGTTGGGGCTGCCCAAAGCTGGCCGTCTGCAGGTGACCCGCAGCGGGTGGCCCCCTCCCTGGCCTGAGTCGGGGAAAGGATTTCCACCCCCGAAGGTCCTGTACTGTAAACAGGGGCTGGGCTCTGGGAGATGTGAGGAGCCCCAGGCTCTGCCTCCTGCCTGGGGTGGGGGGCGCCCAGGGACCTGCACACATCCCATGCTTCCTCCTAGTTTCCCACGCTCTGCCACTCTCCTCTCCTGCAGGACTTGGGCTACATCCTAGCACCACCTCTATGATTATTTACTTAATATTACTGGCCTTTTTTAAAAAACCGAAGCCAACTGATTTCTATGAAGGAAGCGTTGCATCACTATTGTGAACAAAAACAGTATCACTTCTCACCAACACAGAGGACCTGTGAAACTAGCGATGGTCTAGAATTCTGGTTGGGTGTTGGGGGCAGGGGCTGCGAGACAGAGCCGGCTCCTCTTCCTTAAACAGGGAGCACAGCAGGTGCTGGGGGAGCGGGGAAGGACCCTAGTCCCCGACTGGACCTGCTCTCTGATGTAAGCAGAGGACGAAAGGAAACTGGAAAAGGGAGCTAGCTCTCAGCAAGGGATTTGGTGCTGTTTCACCTGGTCACCCAGTCAGACAGGGCAAGCGGGCAAGCCTTGGGGAAATACTGGTCCAGGGTGAACCTCAGAGGGGACACTGAGGCCCGGGGGCGCCGTGGCTGTATCAGGTCTCACATGGAGCCAGGGTGGAGCCAGGCCCAGGACCCTCTGGGCCAGGGGTGACCTGGGGGTGCCCGGCGAGTGGGGTGGGCTCACCGGTGGCCTCGTCCAGGCTCTCCTGCGTGACGTGGTCGTTCTGGCTGACCCACTCGCCATTGCACTTGAAGTAGATCTGCGTGGCGGGGAAGGCACGGCAGCGCAGCTCCACCGGCTTGTTCTTCACGATGTAGGCGTCCTGCGGCTCCCGCAGGAAGTGGGGCAGCGGCTCTGCCGGCGCGGACGGGAAGGAGTCTGGGAGCACCTCGCTGCCAGAATCAGTGCCTGCAGAGGGTGGAGGGTGGGAGGGCTCCATGAGGCCACAGGCTGGGAGGCCTGGGTCCCCTCCATCCCCTGGGGGCCATGGTAGAGAGAGGAGGCCCGGGGAGGAGGAGGGGTAGGCAGCTGAAGGAGACCTGCTGGGACGCCCTCTGTGGCCTGCGAGAGGTCTGACACTCCTGTGGCCTCGGTTTCCCCACTGTGACCTGCTTTTAAGAGGCTGTGTTTTGGAGCCAGTCCCAGCCCTGTGATGCTGTGTGATTTTACTTTTTTTACAGATGGAGGAGTCAGGGTGGCCCAGGGAGGTGAGGTGACCCGTCAGGGCAAGGACACCCCTCTCCAGCCCTCCCCACCGGCCCTCCCTGGCCTCCCTCCAGTTTCCCACGGCGATGCCACAGTATGTGAAGAGCTGGAAATGGGCCTGAGGCTGGAGCTCAAACCAGGCCGGCTCTGCCCCGAAGCCACAGCTGCCCTGTGCAGCCGCAGCCAGCCAGGCTGATGGAAGCAGGGAGACAAGTCAGGGCCCACAGGGGCGAGGGTGGGCTGAGGTGGGGTGGCAGCACCAGGCCTGGGCTCCCTGGTGCTTGTTCCCAGAGTGCCGCCTCCTCCAGGAAGCCCACGGCAGGCAGCAGCATGCAGGGGAGACCACCTTCCCTGTAGCCTCCCCCCAGACCCTCCCTTCCTCTGGTCTGTGGCTCTGATCCACTCCCTTAGCCTTTCCCACTTCAGCCAAGTCCACACCCTCGGCCCTATGGATGCGGGCACTCGGGAGGCTGGGAAGGCAGTGAGGCTGTGCCTGCGGCCATCTCCTCCCGCAAAGGGGCCAGATGGAAACCCTGGCCCCGCCCGGCTCCCTGGAAAGAACAGCACCTCGGGAGGTGAGACAAACAGGAAGAGAGAGGGGCCTGGCCACCACCAGTGTGGGGAGGGAGGGAAACCAGGCTGGTCCAGGCTACTGGTTTACAATCCACATAGGAAAATTGACTTTCCAATGCCAAGCCCCAAACAATCAGGTGGCTGGGGACAAGCGGCAGGGGGCTTGTCCCCCTCTGCTAACTGCTCCCGAGGAAACAACGAATTAAGCTGCAGGGGTGCATGTGTCTGCCCAGCCCCTCGCCAGCCTGCTACAGTCCTGTCACTGTCCCAGCGCTCCAGTCCATCAAGTGGAGATGGGGCCCCAGGAGGCCACGAGTGAGACACGCTCAGCCCTCGGGAGCCCCCCTTTGGGCAGAGGGGCCAAAGGGACATATGGTTCTTCAAGAGCAGAATGAACAAAACGTGTCTAACATGCTTTATCAGTGTCATCTCCTTGTGGATCACAGCTTCTGCTAGGACGGAGGCTCTGAGAAAATGCATGGGTTGTCACTGGCTCCAAGCTCTGGGCTGTGGGTGGGGTATGTGTGCATGACCTGGGGGACAGAAGGGGAAGCCAGCAAAGAAGAGGATGAATCCAGCATGTTCCCTGTGACCATGGAGAGCCCTTAACTCCGACCTCGTTACTTTGTCTCTGAAGAGGACAGGGAAGTGAGCACTCTTCCTCTCTCTGGGATCTTCTGAGGATCATATGAGATAAACATGCATGAGTGCCTAGGAGGAGCCCAGGTACAAACTGTTGCATCAGAATAGCAACTAATGCTTCCCTGGAATTAACTGCTATGTTTCCATTTACATAGTTAACTTACCTAATTCTTGCAATAACTTTGTAAGGTATATTATATTGGTCCCCAGTTTACTGATGGGGAAGCTGAGGCTCAGAGCAGTTAAGCAACTTGCCCAAGGTCACACAGCTAGCAAGAGGCAGAACCAAGGTTTGAACCCAAGAAACCAGACTTCAGTGTTGCCCAGGCCTCCACACTGCCTATTTGTGGAGCAGCTCCATAACACTGTGGGTGTCCCCATACCTGAGATTCCTATTAGACCCTGACACTGGCCAGGTCTCAGCAATTATGGGGGCTCTCTCACCAAAGGGCCAGCAAGGCCGGGACTGTTTTTCGTGTTTCAAAGCTGGGGAAATTGAAGTCCATCAAACTGATGCAAGGTCACCTGGTTAGTGGGCATCTAAACTAAGAACAGCACCGAGGATTCCCGAGGCCAGGCCAGGGCTCCCAAACACCTGCTTTCCTCTGCCAGACAGGGAGACACCTTCTCTGTAGGTAAACTGGCAGCCCCTAGGGTCTGGGAATGTGGGCAGTTGATGGTGCGATGACACAGTGCCCAGGGAGCTGGACATGGGTCTCCCGGTGGCCTGAGAGCTGCTCACTGTGGCCCTCCCGCCAGGCGGGCAGCTCTAGGGAGAGCAGGGTGGAGCCAAGAGGACTCCAGGCCCACCTCCCGCCACCAGCATCTCTGCTTCAGTCTCAGGCCTGAGGAGTGTACGGCAGGGCTCAAGCTTCAGACTCAGACACCCCAGGGTCTGAGCCAGTCCTGACTGGCCTCAGGCACCTCATCTGTGAAATGGGGGCACTGGAGCCCCCTCTGGGGATGGCGGCCATGAGAGCAGGTAGATGGGAACCCATGGATGCAGCTGCAGGCTTGCCCTACCTTCTAACCACACAGCCTCCAGGTGACGGCCGCCTTGGCTCTCTGTGGCACTGCGGGCTGCATTTACGACTTTGTTTTATAACCCTAATGTGGCTCATTTACAAAGCAGGCGGAGACTCGACTGAGGAAAGTCAACATTAGACATCCATTAGGGCAGCAGACCCGAGTCTGGCGGCCCCGTGCCCCACCCTGCCACCTCACCCCTCCTCTCAGCCCTGGCACGAAGACTCAGCCCTGGTCTTGGCAGGAGGACGGCTGGGCGTCCTCATCACTGCCTCTGTCATTTGGGGCAGTGCTGGGTGGCTCTCTACGCAGCCACTGCTCGCTTGCCCACGTCCCCATCCCCCAGACGTCCAGGAAGCAGCAGCAAGAGCCGACCTGAGATTCCTCCCCACAGGGACCACCATGGACTACGTGCTGGCCAGCACACAGTAGGTGCTCAGTGAACACAAATTAAGGGTGTGTGGGAGGTGCTGCCAGGGCCTGGGTAGTGACTGAGTTGGGCCCCTGTCCTGACCAGTGGACACGCTCCTCCTCCTTGGCCCTGGCTTGGGCCTTAGCGGGTGAGGAAGGTTCTGCAGGTGTCCTGGAGGGGGGCCACCTGAGCCCTTCCTCTCCAGCTTGGAGGGGGAAGAATCATGAAGTTGGGGGCTCCTGGGGGCTCCCTCTGACAGAGGCCTTCAGAGGGTATTTTATATTAACTCACTGAGCCCTGAGGCAATCCTTGACAGAGGTTCCCAAACTTTTTTGGTCTTTAATGTCTTGGTAATTTTTACCCAGTAATTTTACCCCAAGGCCAAAAGAAATTCCTAGTGGTTTCGTTTATTAAGTAGTTAGATCCAACCAGCTTATGTGTGTGTGGGTGGGTGTGTGTATAGCCTAACAACTTAGTATCCATTAGAAAAAACAATACACGTAAACTGAAAGAAAGGTAATATTTGTATTCCATTCCTATATAGCCACAATGACTTATAATGGGGATGTCTTGGAATCATAGTGGACATTGCTACCCTCACAGTTTGTCTCAGATACTCCCACATGCCAAATTCCCAGCTTTGCAAAGGTATGGTGCCATCTAAAGGAAAGAAGTGTGTGTGATGCTGAAATTGTAAGCTATCTTGAGCTAGTAGTTGTTGCGGTATCTGGCAGCTGTCCAGTATTGCTGCGTTTCCATGGAGATTAAAAATATCCCACAGCACCCCCTGTAGCATCCTAGGGTGCCTGGGCACACAGTTTGGGAACCACAGCCCTTTGGGAACCACATCCCTTTGGGAACCACATCTCTGTAAGCTAGGTACTACTATTAACCCCATACTACAGATGAAGAAACTGAGACCAAGAGAGTTTAAGTAGCTGACACAGGGCTATAAAGCTAGTATGTACCAGAGCTGGGGAGCACATCCAGACAGGTAGACACCTGAATCTGACTTCTGAACTGGGAATTGGCATTTATGGCCACTACTTGCCAGATGCTTCAAATAGTTCATCTAATTTACTCCTCACAACCCCCAAGGTGAGCATTATCTTCCCATGTTACAGATGAAGACATGGGGCATCAAGGGACTTGCCTGAGGTCACCTGATCAGCGGGAGGAAGCCAGGCTTGGAGCCGTATCCCTCGGTCACCTGTCTCCCTGGCTTCACTACTGCTCTCCCCACTGCCCCATCTTCACAGAGGAGAATAAAACACCTAGGAAGAGGTCCCCTAGGAGGAGGAGTCTTTGCCACTGCCAGGCCAGATATGAATTTCCCCCTGGTGGGAAAATGGCACACACAAAGTATGGTTTTCCAATAGCAGAATTCATTTGAACCTATAGCTGCAAAAATGCAACCTGCCTTTACAGCCGCATACACGAATGGCCTAGCTAATCCAAAATGAAGGTATGAAAGAGAACGCATCCCTGCACAGATGTAACCAAAGATGGTCAAACATAGGAAAAGAACCACTGAAGTCAGGAGCCCTGGGTTTTCACCCCAGCTGGGGACTGGCACTGCTGTGTGGCCTTCCTCTCAGGCCTCAGGGCCTCCATCTGTCACATCGGGAAGTTGGTAGAGTCAATCTCTTGAGCCCCACTCTGGTTCTCACACTTTGAAATTTGAAGATGCCTGATGGGGAATCTGTTAATGTAGGACAGGGCGCTGTTGGGTAAAGTTTTTCTTCACGAAGCGAATTTGCTTACAGTGGGGTCACCTTTCTTGGCAGTGTTATTCCTGGTGCAAAGACCCAGCACCTACTGGGATCCTAAGGCACAGTGTTGGGGGAAGGCTGGGAGGGAGGAGGAGGAAGTATTTGCTGTTGGGCTCTGCCAACCATGCCACAGCCCACCCACCCCGGCCTCGGATGAAAATGACCACTGGAGTCTCTCTGGTGGGCACCATTCAAACCCTCATTTCTCATTTACCTATTCCTGCCTGTATGGGTGTCTTGTCAGCGGGGCTCACTTGGATGCACTGAATCACAGGGATAAAGGTTACTGCAAGGGCCATCTCGTACGACATGCCCCTGCCCATCAACTCCGTATCCAACCTTGACTCACAGACCTCCAGGGATAGGGAGCTCACCACTGCCTTTCTCAGCCAGGCTCTCCTTTAGACAGATCTAACAGAAAAGCTTTCCTTACTTTCTGCTGAAATTTGCTGTCGGAGGCTCCAGCCATCGCTATAATTTCAGCCTCTGAGGTTACACAAAACAGTGCGCTTCCTCTTCCCCACGACAGCGTCCCAGCCTCTGAAGGTTGTGGCCTGCCTGTCCTGGCAATCTAGCCTTTCTCTCAAATATTCACAAGACACCGTTTTGCATCTCCTCACCACCTGGCTTCCTCATGGGCAAGTTCCATTTTGCTCATAATCCGCTTAAAATGTAGGAAGGGGAGGTGACCAGGGGTGGGGTCTGGTGGTGCCTCCCTGCTTCTGGCAGCTCGAAGGCTCCTTGGCATTTGTGGGTGGCTGCTTCTAGAAAGCAGGGAGCACACCACATGGTTCTTGGTGTCCCCCATGGGGTCCAGGACAGGGTACCCGTCCCCTGGGACGGGAGTGGAGCTTGCAAGACAGAGTGAGGAGTCTGCGCCCGGTCTCCACCTGACAGCAGGACCCGTGCCAGGCCGTATGCTCCTTCCCAGGGGCTGGGCCCGGGCAGTGCCTAGTGTGGACACACCTGGCAGGTGGGAGGTCCTGATGGGGTGGAAGTCAAGGCCACGGGCTTATTTAAGACGTACCAGAATCTAAGCCACTAGAATAAGCAGAAGCCAGGGGCCTCGGAGATGAAGGAAGTGGGTTCATGACAAAGGTAAAGAAACCATATTTCCCAGAACTACCCCTGAGAGGAGGGGGAGACTAAACCTACAGCGCTCAGACATCCCTGGATGGGAGACTGTCACTGGTTGCTAGGGGAGGCCAGAGGGGTTGTGCTTCCCTTATGGTGACCCTGAGCCTGGGGTCCAGACTGGACTGGCGCATGGTGGAATGGGCTGGCCTGAGAGCCAGCAGACCAGTTCAAATTCAAACCCTCACTCTGCTACTGAGAACTTCACAGGGCCTCAGTTTCCCCATCTATGAAAAAGGGGCTAACAGGTACTGCCCTGTCAATTTTGAGGTGTTGTTGTGAAGGTCAGCTGAGAAAACAGATGCAAATGTGCTCTGTTAACTGGGTAGAGCCCATGCCCCAGGGAGAGGCACCAGGCAGGAAAGCTGCTCCGGCTGAGCCGTGTGTGGGGAGTCCTGAAACGCCGCACTGGCAGCCTCCTCGGCCTATAGACACCTGAGCCCCTGTAGGCCAGAAGCACAGCAAGTCGAGTGCAGAGGCACCCGGAGCCCTGTTCCACCAGCTCAGAGAGGGGAAGTGACCAATGCAACATCACACAGCAAACTAACAGCCAAGCTGTACCAGAGCCCCATTTCTGGTTCACGGCTGAGGAGGGAGACAGCACAGCATGGCATGGCTATGGGTAAAAGCTTGGGCTCTGTATTTTCCCATGCCTGGGATGGAAACTCACTACCATCCATCTCAGCCAGGTCTACCCCTGGCCACTAGGGCAGAGACCTCAGAGGCTGCAGTGGTTTAGTAGAGACGGCCTTGATACCCCTGCCCCTTGGTTTCTCTCCCCAGGTAGGTGACAAGGCCAGGTCTGGGACACCCCCCACCCCAGGCTCAACTGCAGGGGGTGGCATCTGTAGCTGAGCAGGGCTGGCTGGTGCGAGGCGGTGCCCACACTGAGGAGCAGGACTGGGAGGGGAGAATGGGGGGCAGGCGGGAGGTGAGGGAGAGAGAAACGCCCCATGCTGGGCACATTTATCATCAGCAATCACAGTCTAGCCCCTGGACACCGGCTAATTCTCGCCAGACTTGACCTCCCACTGCATGGAAAATCTCTTCCATTCACTGTGAGGTGGATGTGCTCAGTGGGGAGTGGGGAGAGAGCGGGGAGAGGAGCCCGCTTATTATTATGTTTTAAAAACACACAAACCCCACATGGAAGGACCCATCCCTGGACACAAAGCCCTTCTTCCATCTGGCCCTGGCTTCTGGCGGCTGTGGAGTTCAGGCTGGGGCCCACTCAGAGATGGTTACAATGGCCGTTACTCATGACAAATGGGGGCTGGTGGGCTTGGGGGGCGCCGAGTTCTTCGTAACAAAGGAGGCCCCTTGCACAGCCCTTTTCCCATACCCTCTGCAGACCTGCCCATGCCCGTGACGTCACTTCCTCTGCTGGCCACCAGGAAGCAGCCTCACCAAGATGGCCAGCTGGGGCAGGAGCCGGCATCCTGAAGGGGTGTCTGGCTGATGCTGAGAAATCTTTCCCCTGGAAGGACTTGGGACAAGTGAAGGATCTGATGGGAGGCTGGGGACAAGGCCCCAGGGCAGGTACAGAGCCCTGGCATGAAGCCCGGGCCCTATTTTCTAGGGGCCACACTGCTTACAAAACAGAGAGAGGACACTACAGCTCCTGGGTCATTGGTCTATCCGCAGACTCTCAGTGGTACTTGGGGAAGCTGTATTCCCACGGGCCCAGACCCTCCCTTCAGACCCTTCCTCTGGCCACTGGGTTCCCTCGGCCCTGGCCTCGGTCCCTCTAGGGCCAATTTTTAGGTCCCCTTCCAAGTCCTATTCACTGTGCCTGGAGGTCTGGGCCCTGAGGAGGGGGCATTCTGCTTCCCCTTCTTAGACAAGGAACGCAAAACCCTCTCATCCATCACCCTCCAGATAATGACCATTTATCCAGCACACAGTGTGATAATAAACATCATCGACAATATAAAAATCCTGTGAAGTAGGTGTTCCACTTCACAGATGAGGAACCTGGGGCTCAAAGAAGTGAGAAGACATGCTTAGGCTCTCAGCTACCAAGAAACAAAGCTCTTCCCATCAAAGCACAAGCCCTCCTTTGGCCCACGATGCCCCTGAGGGACCAGCAGGTGGCAGCTATTGTTTTGCCCTTTTGCAGATGAACAAATGAAGTCTCTCCAGAGTTCGCTAGATTGCTGAAGGGGAAGAGGGTCTCAGCTTCCTGACCCCAGCACTTGGCCCCCCTTCCTCTGTGGACCTGACAAGTCTTAGACTTGTACGGGATGCCCCAGCCAAACAGACATTCATCCTAGCCTGGGAAAGGCCCGTTGGTAGCCTGGTGCAGCCCCTAAGACGTCACACTCAGACACACATGCTCACACCAGCAGACCCACCCAAGCCCTGCTCAAGGTCACAATCCACAACCAACCCCCCTGGACGCCCAGAGAGCCCCAACCAGGCTGGGACAGTGGCTCCTTTCTTAGGGCTGCTGATGTCAACTTTAAGGCAATGGCAGTGACTCTGGCCTGTGGGGGACCTGCTGTTTTATTTGGTCATCTCTCCCCCATCCAGAGTTGGGATGGGGTGAGCTTGAGCTGCAATATCAGACTCCACCAAACACCCAATAGCTTAGGTCCCCACATGCGGAGACCCCCCTTTCCCTCCCCTGCATCCAACCCATGATGCTGCCGAACCCAGATGCTGCCAGGTAAACCTTCAAGATGTGCTTCAAACTCCACGACTGCCCACCACCACCTCCTACCATCTCCAAGCCCACGGCGCCCGGCCCAGAACTCCCTCACTGTGCTCCCTTCTTCCCCTCTTGCCCCCTCAAATGCACTCTCCTCACAACAGCTGGGGTGATCTTGTAAAATACAAAAAATCACTCCCCTGCTCACACCCTCCAATGGCTTCCATTTGCACCTGGAATGAAGTCCGAGCCACCACCGAACCCCCAGACTTCAGAGGCTCCAGGCCACCCAGGTGTGTTTCCTGCCCTTGTACATGCCTGGTTTATTCTCACATCAGGGCCTTCGCTGCTCTCTCCTTCTGAAATACACCTCTCCCCGCCCGTCTCCTGATATTCCTGGGCTGACTCACTGTCACTGAGATCTCAGCTCAAATACCAGTGCCACTTCCCCCGTGAGGCCCTCCCTGACCACCCAGTGTAAATTCACCATCCTTGATGCTATCTTCACATTGTCCTGGTTTGTTTGTTTTTCTTGACAGTGTTCATCTCTCTCTGGAATTACCATCTCCATGTACTTGATTGTTCGATGTCTATCTGGACAGGTCTACTCTCTGGAAGGCAAGCTCCTTGAGAGCCTGGAAATCCTGTTTGCTCGTTTAGCTGGGCCCACTGAGGACACAAGACTTTCTCCATCTGTGCCGCCCAGCCTCTCTGGAAACACCTGGGGTGGCAGGTGGGGGTGGGAGGGGGCAGCCAGAGGAGGCGGGCATAGGTTGGGCTGACCTGGGCCATGGGAACCAGTCGCTTTGGAAACCCCATCCTGTAGGATGCCACCAACTGATGGAACCTCAGGGACCATCTAATTACTGTCCTCTAGGATGGAGACCAGAGAAGGGGTGGGCTAGCCTTAGATCACAAAGCACCTGAGCATCAGAGCCAGTAAAAGAAACTGTCCAGTAAAAGAAACAGGGGGAGTGAGGACTTTATTTTAAAAATCCTCCTTTTCTTTCTAGTGAAACTACGTTTTTTCTTGACCTCTTCTGATTACAATTTAGGAAAAAATGAGGATGACGATAAAAATCACCCATTCCCACCCCCAGGTGACCAGAACTAACACTGGACATTGGTCCTGACTTTTTTTAGATGCGCACATATTTTGTTACTTACTGGGTCTTGCCAGACACAGTCTGTATCCTATGCTTTCTTTCAAGGCTGTTAACTGAGGACTTTTAAACCACAAGCGAAGTGCACCAGGCATCTCCCTCTCCCTCTCTCACAGTCACACGTGTCACAGGGGCACACGCCAGCTGGGCTGACTGCTCTTGCATGGCATTCCGGGTCGTTGGAGGAGCTGCAGGATGCCGAGCTGGTGTGCGAGCCGCTAGGCAATGACATCAGGATCTCTTTGCACATTTGGGCCCAGGGCAGAAAGATGCCTGTGTCCTATCCCTGTCTCCCAGAAAAGTCAAAATGCCCATGGGTACAGCCTCTGACCCAGGGGCTGCCCTTCCAGGTGAGGTGTCCCCAGGCCACCCTGGAAAGTTCAGGGTCAGGGCTGTTCTTAGAGCGCCCTGAGGCATAAACTTCCCCTGCCTTCCCAGCGTCATGCTCTAGGGTTGAGCCACCCCTCCTCGCAAAGGGGAGCTGGCTGCCAACACATTGCAAAGTGGAAAACCTGTGCGATCGTTGCGAGCTGCCGTCAGCACCGTCACACCTGGCCAGACCCCACCCCAGCGCTGGTGTGGGCCCCCTGGCAGGCGCCAGGAGGTGGCTCAGACCCTGGGCTGCAGGGCCCTTAGAACTAAGTCCAAGCCCTTCGCTTCCAGAGGGGGATCCTGAAGCCAGAGAGGAGCAATGCCTTGGTCCGGTGCAAACAGCCGGTCAGTGGCTGCAGCACCTCTGGTATCTTGGCATCACATTGGCGTAAAGAGAATCACAACAGGGAGAGAGGAAGAGGGGTGCCCGGACTCTGGCCTTTGTCAACCTGTGAAATGGGGCATGGGACAAACCGGGAGAGGTGAACAGAGAGGTGGAGAGTCACAGCAAGAAGGACAGAGAGAAATCTGAGAGCACCTGGCAGTGGCGGGGGGTGAGAGGGGCTCTGTGGGGGTCTCTTGTACTTTTCTGAACCTGGAACCCGCTTGGGTTCCTGCTTGGGGCCCTGGAGGCAAGGGAAGAAGGTGACATCTGTCTCTGGCCTTCCTCCACACTCAGCTCTGCCTCTTCCACAAGGCTGGCACCAGCCCTAAGGCTCCATGGGCCCCAGGGAAGGCAGACCTTGCAGACTAGGTTCCCAGGAATACCCTGCGGACCAGAGGTAGGGAGTAACTAGTCTCAGGTCACACAGAGGGTTGGAAGCAAAGCTAGGACTGGAATGTGGGCATCCGGGCACTCAGCCCAATGCTCTTGCCCTTGCCTCTCTCTGGTTCCAACAGTGGGGAAGACCCTAGCCCTGAGCTTGGGTGAGCAGCTGAGCTGTCAGGGGTGGAGATGTGGGGAGACAGGTGGCACTGGCCCAGGGGAAGGCCTAGATGGCCACGCAGGTGCACCTTGAGGGAGACAGGGCAGGGACTCACCCCCATTCCTTCCTTCATTCATCAAACATTTTCTGAGTGCTTTCCCTTGATCATGCCTATAGCAGGATCTGGAGAGCCACAATCAAGCTTCAGTTCCACCAACAACAAGCTCACAACACAGATTCAAGGTTAAGGACCCAGACAGCCTGACTCCCAGACTCATGCTCAGTCTGCTTCCAGCCTAGCCCCACAGCCACGTGATGGTCCTTCTCCTGCTGAGCCACCATAGGTGCAGAAATAAATCTACAGCTTTGTCTGGAGCTCCCTCCTTCTCCATCAAGGCATCAGTCCACCTCCTCCAGGAAGTAGGCTTTTACTGCTTCTGCCTTGACGACTACAGGGATTTCTGACTCTCCAGGCTCCTAAAATCCCTCGTATTTCTTAGGCTGAAGCACACTGGTGCTGCCACCGGCTCATGAGGTGACCTTAGGTGAGCCATTTCTCCCTGGACCTCAATCTTCCCTTCTGGGAAATGGGGCCACTTTGATTTGCTTCACCCTCCAGGGTTATTGGGAACATCAAGGTCAGAAGTGTGAAACTGTTTTGCCAGCTGGGCTGCCTTGTGCATTTGCTAATTTTTATTATTGCTTTTCGCAGTGAGAAACAGTAGGCGTACTTTCGCTGGGCTGGCAGGGGCGCTGGCTGACATCTTGACCAACAGCTCCAGGGTCTCCCTCCGGGTTTGAGGTGCCGGCCAGGTGCCCCACTCCCCAACCCCCACCCTGCCCCGGCCTTCCAGCTGCTGCCCAGCCCACTCTGTGATGACACGGAGCTGCAAAAGGCTGATGCAAGCTGGAGGAAGGGAATAAAACAGACTTGAGTGGGACGGATGGAGCTCCACCCCCAGCCCCATGGGAAGCCGGGCCCGGCCCCTGACTGCTTGTTTGCACCTGCTGATGTAATCGCTGGGCCTCCTTGGCTCAGGGCTAGGCCTGCTCACTTCGGCCTTCAGAGCCAGAGGAAGGGTGTGAGGTCACGGCCGCGTGCGCAACGAAAGGGCTCTTCTCTCAGGGGGTGGTGACTGGGCCCCAGTGAGGGTAAAGGGGAAGAAAGAGCCAGAAAAAAAGCATGAATAAGAGCACGGCTCAGAAGTAAGTAGGACCTGGGTCAACCCCAGCTCTGCCACTGTGCCACTTCAGGCGACTGGTCCCACGTCTCTGAGCCTGGACATAACAGGCACTCAACTTGTCACTGTCTTCCAGGGATGTCTCAAGGTGGATAAGGAAGTCTGAGACAGGAAAAGAGAAAGGATGGAGGCGAGGTTCTGTGGAAAGAAAACATCAGAATAGTCCTGGGCTGGCCACCAGCTCACTTCCTGGGGCCTCAAGCTTGCTGATCCATAAAATGGGCACAACATCTCTGTAGGCCACCTCACAGAGTTGGGGCCGGAGGTGTGAAAGTGTGACGTGACACTAAAGCATGTGGGTATCTTGGGGGACCTGGGGACAGTTGGGGAGAGGTTCTTGCCAGGAACCTGGGGCTCCCAGAGGCTGGGTACGGGAGATGGGGCTGTCAGCTCTGCACTCTGCCTTGCCTGGCCTCAGGAGCCTCCCCTCGGGGAGAAAGCCATGGAGAGCAGCCCACACCTCCCCAGAGGCCTCCAAAGAATCATCAAAAACACACAGGTGACAAGAACCAGAGCCAGGACCCACTCCTGGAAACTGCAAAACCACTTGCATGCAGTCGAGGGCTCCCCGCCCCACGAGCCCAGGGGCTGGGGATTGCCCTGCCTCCAGACTATAATTCTCAAATCTGGTTTCCCTGGCGATGCCTTTGCTCTTTCCCTGAGAAAGGGTGGGGAAGGAAACAGCCTCACATAGTTCATGTGTCTTTTTGGTTGACACTGAAGGCAAAAAGACAGGAACCAGCCAGGTGAGGAGGAGACGTCCATCTCAGCCGTGCCCAACTCCTCAGCCTGGGAGAGAGGGGTTACCTTCCTAACTGGGCCCTCAGTGCTACTTGGTTACACTGGATGGGGAGCTGCACTCCAGCTGGGATTCGTGAGCTTTCCTGGCCACAAAGACCCATCTTTCCCTTTAGCCAACCACAGCTACTGTTCATAGGCCAACCCGCTCCCAGGCACTGCGCAGATCACTAGGAGTACATCACCTACCTGAATCCTCTCAACAGCCTTCGAGGCAGGTACTCTTATTCTGATCCCCAATTTTCAGGTAAGGAAACTGAGAAACAGAGAGGTTAAGTAACTTGCCTATGGTCACAGAACAGGGTTGTCAGCACTTCAATCTGGATCTCCCTGACTCGAAGACCATACTCATTAACCTCTATGCCAGTGGTTCGGAAACTGCAGCATGTCTCGGGATTAGCTGGAGGCTTGGTAAACCCTCCGCCTCCACCCAGAAGTTTCCACTTAGCAGATCTGTGGCGGGGCTTGAGAACGTACACGTCTAACAAGTTCCCAGGTGCTGCCGCTGGTCCACTGCTCGACACCCCCGTGCCTCCCAACAGAAATATAAAACACTTAGCACACATAATGGTGCTTAATGAAGGTCAGCTCCTTTCCCTGAGCACTTCTATGATTCAGCTGGAGACCTTTCAAGAGGAACTAGAGGAATTACATGGCAGCATTGGGGCTGGTTGCTTTAGCTTGAATCAGGCCCCGGTGTGTGGTAATCAAGATCATGATACCCATCACCTGCACCTGTGTTCCTGCAAATTACTTAGCCTCTCTGGGCCTCAGTTTCTTATCTGCAAAATGGGAGTAATAATATTTCTAGGAAACACACTATACACACAAGTTGCTTGTGTGGCACATCAAAAGGGCTTATTGAGTATAAGCTGCATTACATTTTTTTATTATTATTACCATTGTTACTATCTACTTCATCTATATTATCTTTCCAACAATGTCTATCCACCTCCACTGTTTACCTACAGTCGCTCAGGGGATAAGTAACTGGCCCAAGTCACACAGTCGCTAAGCAGCAGAGGGAAGATTCTGAGCCGGGTTTGGGACTCCAGTGGTAGAAACTGTCTACCACGAGCAAAGAGCGAAGCCCACTCTGGCTGCTTCCTCCGGAAAGAATGAAGAGTTATTTTCTTACTTATGTTTCCTGTGCTTCCTTCTAAACCCCTAAGCTTAGTCCAGGGTTCTGTCAGTGTCACCCGTGAAGGGATAATGTCTCCAGTAGGGAACCAGAGGCTGTGTCAGCCACCCACACTCAGTGACCTTGGGCGGCCAGACCCCTGCCCTCTGTGTCTGTCCATCTATCCCCTGCTTGCTCCTCCTTACTGGGCACCCTCGAGGTGTGAGGGTTGGCTTGGCATTGGCTGGGCCAGGTCCTGGGAGAGGGGATGGTCACTTGTTTCTCCTGAGACTCCCTGCCCCCATTCTCCCCCCCGCGGGATCCCCAGTTCAAAACAATGGAGGCTTCAGGGCGCCCTTGATGTAAAGGTTCAGTAGGTGGCTAATTTTAGCTGAGAAATACTCGGCATTTTCCCAGCTGCCGTCACTGCCGCACTGTGTGCTGGACAAATGGCCTAGGTTTTCCTCCCCGATTGTTCTCGGCCGGGGGGCTAGGGGCTGACTCCAGCTCAGGACAATTCCCTTTGTGTCTGCTTCCGGGTGACTCTTAATAACTCATGGGGACAGCCTGTAGCTCTCAGGCCCCTGCCCCCACCCTGGCTACAGGTCCCCTGGCTGCGTAGTCAGGGCATCTCAAAATGAGGCACTGAAACAGGACTTGCTGCTCACCCTTCTCACCTCGTCAGGCGTGGGGGCAGAGAAGGAGGGCTTGTGGCCTGAAGGGGCCTCCTGTGGACAGATGGGGAAGCCAAGGCGCAGAGAGGGTGTGACCGACCTAAGCACAGCCCAGTGCTCTTGGCACCAGGTACAGGAGAAATCCCACCGCTGTCTAAGCTTCCACCCAGCATGGGGACACCTCAGTGTGAGACCCCAGACTGCAGGCCCCCCATTCTCTTGGCCTCCAGTGGAGACACCTGCCCTTCCCCCACCCCCCTCACCTGGCTGAATCCCTCAGTCCTCAGGTCTCACCTTGAAGGTCACCTTCTCAGGAAGCCCGGCCCTGACTGCACTCTCCCAACTATACAGGAGCCCTGGTTCTTCCTCCGGTATTTCTTTTCCTTATTGCCCTCATCACCTTTTCTTAGTTAGGTACTCATGGTGTATTTCCTTATTTAATGCCTAGTCCCCACCAGTTTCTGGGGTCCCGGGAGCAGATACAACATTTAACTACCTGTGTGGGCCCTGGGAAAGGGTCCTGGAGCTCTGCTGTGCCAGAGGAGACTGGGGGTCCCGGGGGAGTGGCCGGGGGCACTCAAGGCTCAGAACAGTCAACCTATTCAGCCGTTTTCAGCAGCAGGATGGCCTAACTAGCACTTTCTGCCTGGACACCACCCCTGGCTGGATGACACGTGTATGCCCACTGCTGACCCCCAGTGCCAGCTTGGCACACAGCAGATGTTCAATAGACGCTCCTCGCATGAATGAATGAACCTTCTGGGCTTCTCTGGTTCCTCCTCTCCCTGAGGGAGGAGCCCCGATTCAACCTATGCCCCACCCTTCCCATGGAAGGCTCTGGAAGCTAGAGAAATGAGGCGTCTTGGGGAAGGCACCCACGGCCCAGGGTGGCCCCACCCCCGAGGGCTGTTTGCTGGCCTTGCAGCCCCCAGCTCTGCCTGGCCCCCCACTGCCCCAGCCAGGACCCAGCATGCTATAATTAGAGTCCTCCTTCCAGGCTCCAGTAATGAGGGGTGTTGGGTGCCAGCCGTAATTACAGCCTGGTTAAAGCGAACAGGAGCCGCCCCCAAGCCAAATTACAAAGTCTGCAGCCGGACTCCCTCCTGTCCCGCTCCCTTTTTATGGGGCTGGTTACAGGGAGGGACTGGGGAGTTGACAGAGAAGCCAGCTCAGGCTGGAGCTGCGGTTTCGGAAGAGTGGAAAGCCGAGGAGAGCCCAAAGTCTGGCCTGAGTTGCTTTGAAACTGTCCTTGCACCTCCCCCGGCCCCACCCTCATCAAAAATGCCCTTCCAAACGAGCAAAGAAACCAGCTGAGGCTGCTCTTGCAATGCGTTCATCCGCGCCCCCGTCTTGGGGCTGAGCTCTCTGCCAGGCCAGGCTAATGGCTCCCCGCACAGTCGTATTTCATGGGCACAGCCAACATCACCCCTGTGTTACTAACCAAGGTTCGGTGCTTAACTAACTTGCCCCAAATCACACAGCAGGTAAGAGGCAGACCCAGGGCCTGAGCCAGGCCCACACAGGGAGAAGGTTCTGGAGGGTAGGTACATTTCATCTTGAGCCCCCTCACTGCACTGGGCATGGGGTGGGGCACAAGGAAGGGCTCAGTGAGTCCTGAGAATGATGAGTTTTGCACATCATTTGAGAGGTCTAGCTGAGTCCTCTCCCTTTTAGAGATGGAGAAATAGAGACTGATTTCCACTGGTGTCTCAGGATCCAGAGGCAGAGCTAGGATGTGGGTGACCTTGCTGGTCTCAGAATCTCAGGATGTTAGTATGTAAGGGCTATAGAGAAAATCTAGTTCAGGGGCAAATACACAGCAGCCTGGCCCATCCCAAGGCCGTGACAGACATCACTAATTGATCATCAATCATGGCAGGCCTGGACAGGGCCTCAGATTCCTTCTCAGCCCAGGACCACACAGCCATACCAATCAAGCAATGAAGAAGATTCCACCATCCCTGATCTGATTAGTTCCCATTCACCCTCAGTTACTCGAGGGGAAAATGGAGCCCAGAGAGTTGGGGTGACTTGCCCCAGTAATGGGGTGACTCTTTATTCCTTAATGACCCATCCTCTATGGATGCCAACCTGCCACTTCCCACTGCACCCTCAGCCCAGCCTTGTCAACTCGGGGCTTCCTGTGTGGGAAAGGCTCCCTTAAGACTCCCTCCAGGCCCTGCAGTACTCACCCAGCTGGCTGATCTGCTGCTCTGACCAGAAGGTGGCTTTCATTAGGGACTGTGGGGGAACAGGCTTGCTCACTGGTGGAGGTGCCCCAGAGGCAGCACCAGAAACCTCTCCACATGGCCCCGAGCTGCCCACATGCCCCTTCCTGGGCCCCTTGGCTGGGCTCTCCTCCCAGCCCAAAAAGCTGGTCCAGCCACCCGCTGCCCACTCACCACAATTGGCCTGTAGTGACTCAGTCTCCTTGTTACCTCTCCCCCTCCACCTCCCCACGTCTTCTGTCCCCGGCGTCCCCCTCTCTGACAAACCTCTTCAATAGCGCCTTTGATCCAGGCTCTCTAGCCTCTTAAACAAGGACGGCCTTCTGCCTTCAGCAAGGGGTGTTGGAAAGAGGTGGGTGTGGGAGGATGGTGACCATGACAGGACAGGCACAACCCTGAGGCCCTCACCTTCTCGTGACCCCCCCCCATCCCCCACCCCTAGCCTCACCAGGATGACCAAAGGTCCTGAGCTCAGAGGCCCTCCAGGGAAGCTGTGAGAGCCGCTGAGCTTTCTGGGAGGTGCCTCTGCCTCACCCAGCAGTGCCAGGCCTGGACCGGAGGGCATTTTCAAAAGGACACTTTAATTAGGGAACAGGGAGGCCAGCCAGCGGGATTATAGGCCACACCCGGAGCCGTCAGAGGCCTTTAAACTCCCAGGCCCAGCCTTCCTCTCTAGCTTCCACCTACTACCACCTCCTCCCTGGGACTGTGGGGAGGGGAGATCCCTGAACAGCCCTGTTCGCTGCCGCCATGGTGGGGCCCCTAGAAAGGAACACTGGATGTCTCAGGTGTGGTTGCTTGAGCTGAGGTGTGGCTCTCAGGCATGGAAACAAGGGTGCTGAAGACGGTGGGCAAAATTGGAGAAGCCATCCTCAGGCAGGAGGCAGGAGCAGTGGCCACCCCTATGCTGGGCCACGAAAGGGACTGGGCACCGGAGACTCCACCCCTGACCCTGTGTGCCCCTACCTCTGTCCACCAGTAGGGACAATGACAAAGGTCTGCTTGTCTCCTAGAGGCTCTGGCTTAAACCCAAACCATGCTGTTGTTCCAGGCGTTCTCCCCAGCAGACAGTGTTCTCCCACATCTCAGATGGGCAGCCTTGGAGCTGCCCAGGGCTGTCTGCCCCTAAATGTCAGGAGTGGGGCAGAGGGCCCAGGCCCACTGACCTGGCTGAGTTTGGCTGTGGCGGAGGCTCTGTGCCCACAGGTTTTCTCTGTGACCTGAGCTCCTTCTCTATAAAATGGGGAGACCCATGTGAATCTCCCAGGCCTGTTGTTCAGGTAAACGGTCACAAATGTGAAAGTAATCAGCACAGGGCCTGACTGGGCTGCTCAGAAAACTCATGCTGGACTCGGTTAGGGTTGAAGACCTGCCCATATACTAAATTCATCTCTCTGGGCCTCAGTTTCTTAATATTCAGGTGGGTGAACAGTGCATTCTTCTTAAAGATGTGAAAGTGTTTTATAACCTATAAAGGGCTGTCCAAGTCTAAGATTAGTCATTGTGATTTTTCTAATGAACGACTACATTTACCCTTCTTCCACCCTGTCCATGAGGTGAGGCTGGCCCATTTCTAACCCAGCTCACTTGTGTGAATCTGGTGACATCTGGCTCACGTGGCCCCATGCGGCCACCTGCCTTGAGGTTCAGCCTATTCTCTGTTATCTGCCAGCTGCCTCTTGGACAGGGGGGTGACTGGAGGGTCCTTGGGCAGGGAGGACAAAGGGGGGCTATGGATGCTTAGTTCTCTGGGAAAGAAGTCTTTACCTATTAGGTGAATCCTCTGCTGGGCATCAACCCCAAGAGAAAAGGCAATGTTGGGGTGGGGACACAGGGGACCCTGGGGGCAGATGGGCATGGGTGGGGGCCGGCTGGGCAAAGCCCACCCTTGGTTCCTCCTGCCCTTTCTCTGAAGGAACTCCAGCAAGGTTCCCTGGAATGCCCCCAGCTGTGTAACCTTGGAGAAGTCCCCTCCTCCCTTTGGAAGTACTTCTTCCTCTGAAATGACACTCTTCAAGTACATGGCTCATCCTGCCGCTCTTGGCCTGGTGGGAGTGGAGGGTTCTGGGAAAGGCACAAGGGAAGCCAGCCCCTCCACACAGCTCAGTGAGAGGCCAGGTATCCTGGAGGGGCCGCAGGGCTGGTTTGGAGGGACGTGGGGTGGCCTCTGGACACTCTAGAAGCAAAAGTGGTTGAGACCACGAGGGCGGCACCCCAGCCCTGCTGGCGGCCAGAGACCAGCATGAGGCAATGCACAGATTCCTCCAGCCTAGACCCAGAACCGGGGAGCCCTGGCTGGAGCTGAGGCATCAGGAGGGTGAGGCCCTCGCTCTCGGTGGAAAGAGCCCCATGCACCCAGGAGAGACTCAGCATCAACAGCTGTGGGATTTTAGGCACAAGGCTTTACCTCTTTGGGCCTTGGTTTCTTCGCCTGTATCAGCCCCTAGCCCAGAGGATAACTGGGAAGAATGAGTGGGACTATGTGTGGAATACTTAGTACAACGACAGTTCCCCAGTAGAGCAGTGCTGTTCTTGGACATGTTGCTTCAAGTCCCTGAGCCTCTGTTTTCTCGTCTGTAAAGTAGGCATCAGGACGTCACTTACCTCCGACGGATCACATGTCTGAGAGGCTTCGACACAGGCCTGGTGCGTAGCAGGCTTGCTAGGTGTCTGTGGAAGCCGCCGCGGCCAGGTGACCTGGCAGACTCCCCCACACACCTGGCCACAGCCCACCCTGGTTCCAGGGAGGGGACCAAGCCTCATCTCAGCCCTGCAACACGTGCGGGTTGTTTTCTCAGCCCTGGTTGTCAGGCCCCAGATGGCTGCTGGGCCCCCAGCCAGGGGCAACACCTTCCAAACCCACGTGGCCCCTCTGTGCAGCACCTGGCATGAGGAGGCGGGAGCTCACCACCCAGCTGGGGATGCCTTCCTGCCAGGGACTGGCAGGGAGCCAGGAACCCGGGGACGTGGCCTGATTCTGCCCATTTCACAGATGGGACCCATCATGGAGGCACTAGCTACCTATGTGACTGGTCTGGGTGAGCCCGGAGTGGGGAAGGGTCCAAGAGGGGCACCGGGGGTCCTTAGACCCCTGACCTGAGGCCAGTGCCTACTCTTCACTTAGACTTCCTCTCAGCCCAAATTGCCCAGTTCACTTTCTCTTTGGGCAGAATGATCCCATTTAACAGATAAGGAAACAGAGGCTCAAGAGAGGTGAATGGTGGGCCTGGTGAGCTGGTGGCTGAGTTGGTGGCAAAGCTGGGGTTCAACCCCAGGCCTTTTCTCTTCCCACCGTGAGGCGAGGCACATCGGCTGGCAGACGCCAGTGGAGAAGAACAAGGCGAGATCTACGGGTGCCTCTCCCCCTGCTCGCCCCTCAGTGCTAGGCAAAGAACCTCAGGGAGCACCTGCTAATTAACAGAGGGCTCCATCAGGGTGTGGTCTTCCAGGGTCCCTCCTTAACCTGCCCCTGCCAGGACAGAGGACACTAGACCCCCTTCCCCTCCCACTCCTGGGGCTGTCTCAATCCTCCTTCTTAGTAAACCTCCTTAATCTCGGTGCCCTTCCTTCTCCCTGGACCCTCACTGCCCCCCAACCACCAACCCCACATGCTCTGCTTTGCCTCAAACCCTCTGCCTTCTCCGTGGCCTTCCTTTCCACCCCAATAGGCTCCACAGTGGCTGGAGTGTTCTTGTGACATTCCAAGGAGGCAGGGAACCTGGGCTCTTGTCTCAGCTCAGTAATCGACTGCTGTGTGACCCTGGACAAGTCCCTGACTCTCTCTGGGCCCCTGCTTGCCCATCTGTCATTGAGGGGTTAGGTGAGAAGTTCTGAGGTTCTGTGAATATCAAAACCTACCAAATGGGACTTCCCTGGTGGTGCAGTGGTTAAAAATCTGCCTGCCAATGCAGGGGACACGGGTTCAAGCCCTGGTCTGAGAAGATCCCACATGCCACGGAGCGGCTAAGCCCGTGCACCACAACTACTGAGCCTGTGCTCTAGAGCCTGGGAGCCACGACTACTGAAGCCCACGCACCTAGAGCCCATGCTCTGCAACAAAAGAAGCCACCACAATGAAAAGCCCGCGCACCGCAAAGAAGAGCAGCCCTGCTCACCGAAACTAAAGAAAGCCTGCACGCAGCAACGAAGATCCAACACAGCCAAAAATAGATAGATAGATAGATAGAGGAAAAATAAAACCTACCAAATGTTCAGATTGGTGTGCTGGTGGGCACCTGGGACCTTGGGCTCCTGGCTCGCCTCTCAGCTCCCCACTGGGGCCCGGGAGAAGCTGGTCCAGGGACTGGGCTGCCAGGCGGTACCACCCTCTGCACCCCTGAGTCCCTGTCTGGCTCCATCTGTTTTCTCAGAGCCTTCAATGTGCCTCTGTCTCTGGCCTCTGCCTCAGTTCCCTCTGTTCCCTATCCAGTCCTCACCCCATGACAATGGTGGTTGCCCCTTCACTGGAGCCTGCTCCTGGCAGAATTATTTCCCTCTGTGCTGGGCTTCCATTAGTCAGTACGTACAACAGCCCGGGCAGGGCACTGGGGGATGAGGTGGCCATAAATCACAGTGGCTCCCTCTCTCCCAGCCTGGCTGCTGACAGCCTGGAAGCTCTGCTGGCTCAGCTGAGTCTCCCTTCCTAGAGGAGTTGGGGCCAGGCCCGGAGTGGCGCTGTGAGGGATAGTGGCACAAACGTATGGCAGGCACACAGCCACTTACCCCATAACCTCTGGTGTATTACATTGTGATAGCAGCACCCCAGGTTCCTACAGAGTGTCACCTGGTGATCACTCAAGGAAGGGGACATGGTAGGGACCTTCCTTGGCAAGTCATCGTGACCCAGAGCCTCAGTTTCCTGGTCTGTAAAATGGGGTGGTCATACAGCAACCCGACAGAGTTCATGGGAGGATTACCTGGGACCTACCGACATATACACAAAATGCCACAGAGTATGACTCAGTAAATAATCACTTGCCTTCCCCCTGTGTGGGCTCAGAGCTGGGAGCCATGGTGGCCTGTCTGCATACCTTTAAAGCCACATCTCTTACACTATACTCTTCCCTTTTGAAGCTGGACAGGGACAGCTCTTTTGCTTGGAATCCAAACTGCCAGAGGCAAAACAATTCTCAGCAGAGCTGCTGGAGTCAGACCCACCGTTTGGAAAGGGTGAGAACTCAGCCCGGGCTGGGAGAGCACAGGAGTCTTTGGCATCCTCAGTAAACAAAGTTTGGTTGAGAAAATTAAATGAGATCACAGGGGTGATATTAAAAGAGCAAATTGCTTTAAAGGGCTTCCGCGCTGCAGATCTCCCTGCAGATGGATGGCGCTAATTACCAACAAGGAGTGGCCCCCTCCGTAAAACAGGTCCCTGGGGGCCCCGTTTTAGGGACTCTGGAAGCAGGAGCCCTGAGCTCCTTTTGTCTCCAATTCACATTCCCTGCCCCCATAATTAGGGGCACCTGGTGAAGTCTGCGAGCCTGCACTGTCTGGGAAACACTTGTTACCACCTCCCATGCCCATGCATATCTGCCGGGACTTAGGATGAATTGAGAATAACTTTGCTCCAAATCCACAATACAGACACATGTGTCAAGGAGGGCATGTCTTCTCACCTAGAATTCTACTTCTGGATGCTCTCCCGAGGAGCTCAACCAAGCTGTGTGCGTGGAGATGTTCACTGTGGTGTTATTTACCAGGGTAAATAGAGGGGGAGGAATGGGTTGAATAAATTAAAGTATATCCCCAGTGTGGATGATTCTCAAGTATCAACAGTGCTGTGTATGAAGTCTATGTAATCGCAAGAGAAAGGTCCATGTAACCATGTTAAGTAAGGCGACCAGAGTGTGAAGGGAAACATTAACTTGGATTATACCATGAAACAAACCTGGGCCTGAGCCTAAAAGGAAACATACTAATATGTGAGCAGTAGTTGGGTCTGGGTGGTGGGATGATGGCTGATTATTTTTCAAACCTGTGTTTTCCATTATTTGGGGCGATATGGCAACATTATTTGGCCTTTATAAACAAACAAACAAATGCTTCTCAGACCCAGAGGTACTGGGGAGAGGGCCAGAGCCTGGTGTTCTTTCAAAGAGCCTCAGGGCAAGTGACCTTCAGGCTGCAGTTCTGGAAGCAGATCGAACAGTCTAGGCTCATCAAATGCCTAATAGCCTTGGGGCTGGGAGCTTGTGGAGGCCAGTGGCCATCTACCCTGCTCTGTGCACCTGTCGCCCCAAGAAGGCCTCTCTGGGGATGTCCCGTTGTTCTCTGGCCAGGAAGAAGGTGGGGGGCAGGGAGAATGGCTGGTTCCAAAGCCAGGAAATAAATCTTCTCCCCCAACCCGGCCTCTCCCTTCAGGCCAGCTTATTGATGGAGACGCAGGGGGTCTGGGGAGAGCAAGCTGCCTTCCCAGGATGCGTGAGAAAACTTCCCTGTGCTGAGCCCACGGCGTCTTGTAGACTCTGGAGGCCCATCCTGGAGGCTTCCTCTGGCTGTTTCCTGGCGTCATCAGCCCCACAGCCGGTGAATGTCTGGCACCCACAGTTCAGAGCCGACTTGCACTCCTCCCCCATCACCACAGCCTGCTGGGACCCAGGCCTTGGGGTGGGTAAGATGATCTCCATGGGCCTTATCAGATCTGATAGTCTGTGAAGGGAGGAGATCCCCATCAGCCCCGCTAGGAAATGTACCCCCCATGCTAGGTGCAGAGAGCCATGGACATTTGCATATGATTTACATTAATTTGCATAACCACCTGCTATAGTGGAAAGAGCATTGAACCAAGAGTCAGAAACCCTGGAGTCTAGTCCCAACACTACAACTGACTCAATGTGACCTTGAGCAAATCCTGTCCTCTCTAGGCATCAGCCTCCCATATGTTGAACTAGGGATGGCACCGCAGGTCTGTAAGTTGACATGGCACGGTGGGCGGTAAGGACACACATGGAGCAAGCAGGAGGTCCCTGGGACATCCCCCTCCCAAGTAGGGACCCCCACCTAGGACAGGTCCTCTCTGAACACCTCCTGAAAGACATCCCTGAGCCAATGCTCTGGCCTCCTGGGCCACCCCTGGACCATCCCCAGGCTGATGGGTCCCTGGGAAGGGAGAGTGCTCATGGCCCTGCCCAGCTCCCCTGGCCCTCCCCCACTTGGCAGCCTTTGGGAATGCAACAGCTCTGACACCCTGGAAATGCATTGAACCAAGTGCCAGGGAGCTTGGCAGGGCCCCAGGAAGAGGGAAGCAAAGCCCCTGGCTATCCAGGGATTGAGAGGACTTGCTGCACACGCACACACACATACACACACACACACCCCACCGCCACCATTGGAGCCTGGACCAAAACAGTGTCACTCCCGACATCTGCCACCCTGGCCTTCCCTGAGAGCCTGACCACCTGCTGCAGGTATTTCCTGGGCAATGGAAAAGGAGGTGGTGAAAAAAACCCTCATTCCTGGGAAGCTCAGCCATTGCTTCTCCTTACATCAGGATCTCTGGGGCACAGTGCTGGGGGAAGGGAAGGACGCCAAAACTCAGGAAACTGTCTATTCTGGCACCTGCACCTTGCGCGGTGGGGTGCCCAGTATGGCTGTACTGGGGTGGGGGTGTGGCCCTTCTGATACTCAGCCTTTGGGGGTCCCCTAAGGCTGGGGTCTACAGTGAGCAAGTGTGGGGAGCAGAGGGCACAGGCCCAGAGCCCACAGTTGATGAGGGAATGGATGGGGGAAGGGGAGGAGTTAGGGCTCTGAGCTTCGAAGAGCCAAAGAGCTAAGAGGGACAGGGTGGGCTGCCCTTAGACCCTGGGGCCCTGGCGCTCATGCCCTGCCCTCCTCCCGCCCTTTGACTTCTCCAGGAAAACCCTCTCTGCTCCCCTGACCCCCACCCCCTTCCCTGCCTGCACTCTACTCCCTTGGCAGAATAGATTGCTAGGGTCTAACTCAGGCCCTGGTTGTCTCCGGAGCTCTCAGCCATCTCCTCCCCGCTCTGGGTGTACTTTAATGCCTCTAGCACCCACAGGTGCTGTCTACTGAGGCAAGTCCCCATGAAGGGGTCCAGCCTTGGGCAAGTCCCTTCACCACTCTGAGCCTGTTTCCTCCACTGCAAAATGGGAAAGATGCGCCCACCCCTTGCACTGTTCTGAGGACTAAATGGAGGCAATTTAATGCAAGCTCAGCACAGTGTCTGGCACATAATAAGAGCTGGAAAACTGCTAGTGGGTTTTATTATTAGCAACCTCTTGGAGCCTTGGTTTCCTCTTTCCTACAATGTGATACAAGTCCTACCTTCACAGGGTGATTGTGAGATTAGAAAGGGATGAGAGACATGAATGCACTCTGTAAACAGAAATGGGTGAGGCTGCGGGCCTGAGGCTGCTGTCATCAGCACTCTGGGACTGATGCTGGGCCCCTTGCAGGCAGCAGGTCAAACCTTGCACCGCCCTGATACAGAGCCACAAAGGAAGCTGCCTGCTGTAGCCTGGTAGCTACATCTCTGTAGCTACACCTCTGTAGCTCTATCACCATGTCTGCTGCCCTGGCCCTAAGTCATTCCAACTGATGGATGAAAAAACTGAGGCCCAGAGAGGGCAACAGACCAGCCTACAGTCACACAGCACAGTGAGTGCATAACTCTGAAGGAACTAGACCCAGAGAGATGAAACTCAAGATTCAGACACCACTGAAGAGAGCACTGGACAGAGAGTACAGACACTGGGAAAATACTGTAAGATATACGATAATTATTTTAACCCAGATCTCAAGTTACCTTTTTATTAAGGGAGGAAAAAAAAAAAAAGCATTACATCTCACTTTGTTTACTTATAAAACCGGCACACCTGGTATACTTAAAGATGCAAAGTCCCAGAAAAGTAAGGTCGATATGAGAGCAAATGAAATGGTTGGCTTGAAATATACATCCCCAGCCTGTGGATTTTTTCAGAAAAGAAAAGAAAAACTTAAAGAAAAATAAATAATCCCCATTTCTTCCCTGCCTGTGTACCACTCTGCAGCTGTGAGACTCTCCCAGGACAGGAGTTATTTCTTGGTTCATTCATTCCTTTATCTGCCCAGGACTGACTGTGGGGCAGGGGGTTCAGATGGGGATGGAGCTGATGTAGGGACCGTGTACACTCTGCAACTTCCATCACTTTGCAGGCACAAGCGAGACAATCTGGAGACACAGTATTTAAAAGCAAACTTATTAAAGTGCAGGACACCCTCGCCATGTACCGGCATACGACGGATTCTCATTTCCCGCTGAAGGGCAAATGGAAAATCGCTCTCGCCCATGGGGAAGGGCTCTGTGGCCTGTGAGTCTGAAGTCCAGGGCAGTTGCCAGAAGAAAATCCAATTCGTCTTTAAATGCCATTTACAGAGTGTTTCTATCACACCAACCACCCACAATATTAAAGGGGAAAAGGTAAAAGTTTAAAAGTTTAAAAACTGCATGAAGACTTATGAAGACTGCAGCTGTAGGATCAGCCTTAGACAGACACATCATCGGTGTATCTGTCCAGGCTTCCTTGAGCTGTCGCTGTGTGCCGCTCACCAGCTGAGAAAGGATGAGGCTTGCCAGGTGAGAAGGCAGAGAGTGTGTGTGTCTGTATGTGTTTATGTACGTGTGTGTATGTGCATATGTTTGGGAGTATGTGTGTACGTGAGTATGTGTGTTTCCAGAGCCTGCGAGTATGTAAGCACAAGTGGAAATTTATGAGCACGTGTTGGAAAAGCTCCTGCTTTCCTTACCTTGACTCCCTCAGCAGGAGCCAGGATTCTCTAATCGTTAAACCAAGCAATGGAATGACCTCTGACAGATTACCTCTCCCTGGATTCTAGTTTCCACATCAATATATTTGGAAGACTGAAATAAAACAGAGATAGCAATACTGTGGTATGACTGCTGTCATGGCTAAGCTCATGACAGGCATCACTAATCAATTGTGGCACTCTTTCTGATGGAGCCTGATCTTAGTCTCAGAACCAGCACAGCTCCTGGAAATCATTATTGCTTGTTCAGAGTTGGTATGCAAGAGGAAACCTATTTGCCAACCCTGAACTCGATGGTCTCTAGAGTTCCTTCCACCTCTAGAATGCTGTAAGTATTCCCCTCTTCAGTTTCTACAGGTATCTGGACTTATCTTAGAATCTATGGGAAACAGATTCTGCTCACATGAAAAGTTATAATCTATATTGGGGTGCTGGGAGTCAGAAGGGGGATACCCTTCACGAAAGCACTAGAGAGTAATAACAAAACTTCGGGATTTAGCTCTGGATCCGTGATTGCAAATACCTGACGTCAGTGCTACCATATCCCAATCCCGTGCCCACAGCAGATGATGTGGCCCTAGAATTCTTCTCAACATAACACACCACGCAGTCACCCTCAGGCTTTAAAAACAGCCACCTAAGATGAACCGGATTTTTTCTTTTTGTTTGTTTTTTGTGGGTTTTTTTTTTTTTGCCACTGCTGCCCTAGATTTTGAGAAACAGGCTATACAGGCCTGGGGAAGCTGGGGTTATCAGGGAAGACTTCTTGGGAGAGGAAGGAATTAAACTGGGACTTGAGGAAGAACCCAAACACCCAAGCAAGACCAGACAGATGAGGAAGAGAGAGAGGCTGGGGTTGGGGAGGGGCCGTGGCAGGGATTCCCAGGAGGACCCAAGAACACGCCAACCAAGGCAGAGGCATCCTGTTTGGATCCAGCACTAGAGCTGGAGGGTCAGGGTCATCCCCGGAGACCAGGTAAAAGGGGCTCTGAAATCTGCTCCACCGGCACCACCCCCTGATTAAAGGCATCCTGGGGAGCAGGGCCTGGGGCCCCCACAGGGTAAAAGGCCTTCAGCAGCCAGGAAGCCTGGACCCAGTGGGGTGTACCACGGGCTCCCAGTGGCCCTGCCCTGCTCAGGAGTGGTAGGTACTTGTGCCATGGCAGACCCCTGAGGGGTCAGGGAGATGGGCACCTGTGGCTCTCACATTTTCCGCCTGGCTCTCCTGGGCCTGGGCATGTGCTTGGCGAAGGAACCACCTTCCTACCCCATCCAAAGCAGCAAGGCTACAGCCTGGGTACCAGAGTGGGGAGCAAGAAATCTGGGCTCCAAGAGGCCCCACAGACACCGGGATATGTGGCCAGTATCCTACAAGGGACCTTTCTAGAGGCCTAAGTACTCTGTCCTGTGGCCTTGGTTTTTGCCTCTCTATGATGGGTTATTCCACCAACCATATGTCTGCAATGCCCACTGGGCTGCTTGCCTCCTTAGCCACCTTGTGCTTTGGGGGCCATGGGGGAGGCACGAGGGGTGATGTGAGGGAGGGGCCAGGAACCATGCCAGGGGGCTCTCCTGGAGTTAGCAATGACAGCTGGGAAGCCACCCTCAAGGACAGCTCTGGATCCTAAGAGCCTTGCTGGAGAGCATGGTCTCAGCACAGAGCTATAAGATGCCTTCCCACAGGGCTAAGGGCCCATCTCAGCTGCCACTGAGCTCGGAAACACACGCTCACACATCGGAACATCACTCTCTGTCACTAATATCCCCACTTCCTGGGAAGCCCCCAGCCCTTGCAAGCTGGCGCTGAGGCAACTGAGCCAGGACTCGAGGGCAGCCAGGAGCTGACAATCCCAAATGGGCTCCCCTTGGCAGCCTGGCTGTGTCGGAGCAAGAGCTCAGGCTGCTGGTGCCCAGGCTGCAAGGCTCTGGTGCCAAGGCCAGGTGGGTAGCATGCCGCAGACACCCAGGAGGACTTTGGAACTGGTGCCAGCCCTTGGCATGTGAGCAGGCTGGAGACGTGGCCGAGATCATGTTCTCATGTGTGCGTCCCACCCTGGGGTCACTCAGGTGCCCGTGTGGGGCTACACAAGGAGGGACAGAAAACCAGCACACAGAATGGCCCACCTGAACACCATCTGGGGCCCCCCAGCCTCTTTGCCAGAAGGAGCTATGTTTGGGACCACCTGGCCGACCGATGCACATACAGGCCTATGTGTACAGCACTGCCTGGAGGAATAAGGAAGAATATACAGGTGGGAGTGGAGAAGGTAGGTCAATGAGGCATGTGCTTTATATCTTTCTGTGTGTGCTTGTGCGTGTGCGTGTGTGTGTGTCCTCTGCCTCAGTGCGCGTGCGTGCGTGTAAGAGGGTGCATGTCCATGTTCACCGTGAGTTCAGGCATCCTCCTGTGTGCACACAGGAACATGGGCGCAGGTCTGTGTAAATGCGCATGTATAGGAGCCACTTTTAAAACAAAGACCCTGGGCTGCAAAGGAAAATGATGCGATTCTTAAGAACAGCGAGTACAGCAGATACTAGCCAGTCTACTGGGGGCTGTTACACTAACTGCATATCCATTCTGCCTAATACATAAATTACTAATGTAAATTAAAGCATAATTGAAGCCCTTTAGGCCCAAATATTTAAATTATTTAACAGGCAGTCAGGAATGGGAGAAAAAGGGAGGAAGAGCTGAGTTTAACACCCAGAGGAAAAAGTGCCAATTCAGGGGAAGAAGGGAAGGGTGGGCCTCCACCGGTCCATCCCCCCTGGATGGGGGTGAGGATGTGCCAGCCCCAGGTGGAGCCCGGGGAAGGGAGGGCCCCTCTTGCTCCAGGACTCCTCTCCCTGGGCTCCGTCTGTACTGTCTGCCTCCCTCTCTTCCTTCCTCCCCTCCAGCTGCAGCCTCCCAGGGCATTCCTGCTTGGGTAAGCACTGCTGAGGCAAGAAACAAGGCTGCCTGCCCAGGTAGCGTGGCCAGGGGGGACTGTCTTCTGCTTCTCAAAGGCTCTGCCATCAGGAGAATACAAGCTGGTCCAAGGGCCCAGGGCCCTTGGACAGGTCCCCAGTGTGAAGGGCATCTTTATCCCTGAGACATCACACACATGGCAAGGCAGTCCTGGAAGAGGGGCTCGGGGCGGGGGCCACCGAGTCCATCCCTCATCTCACAGAGGGAGAAGATAAAGGCACATAGAAGGAGGGTGATCATACCTAGCCAATAGCATGTGCGGTGTTCCCTGTCCCCTCTTCCATTCCCTAAGGTCTCGAGAGGGGTCTCCCAGATACAAGTCGGCCCCCAAATCACTAGAGAGCCTTACTTCCCCTGGCATCAGACCCCAGGGCAAACCAAAGGAAGCATGTGTTTCCTCAGACCCTCTGTCTGATGTCTATGGAACCTGCTGCCTGGTTTGCCATAGACCCTTGTGGCACAGAACTCCCAACCTTGCACTGGCTCCAGTTAGGGGAATATAGGTATTGCTCACACTATCCAGGGCCTGGGAGCTGGGGGTGCAGAGGAGAGGCCCAGGCTCAGGTCCCTGAAACAGGTCCGCTGGGCTGGGGAGTGAGCATCAGGTTAGAAGTGCAGAGGTCGGGTCTGGGGGACGCACAGAGGGCGAGGCCCCCAGCTGACAGTGTCGGCAACGTCTGGCAGCTCGTCTAAGAGCAGAGCCCACAGTGGGCGAAAGAGAAACAAGTCAGACCTGTTAATTCGCCCCCCTCTCCTCTCCTCTCCAGCGTGGTACCTGGTCGGGGTGGTAGGGAACCACTGGACAGGCTGGCCACATGGGACAGCGCCTTCTCCATGGGCCCGCACCCTCCCTCAAGCCCAGCTCCAACGGCAGCTGCCCTGGAAGCCTTTCCAACGTGCCCGGGATGTCCACGCCACAGCCTGAGCTGCCGCCACCTTTGTGTGACCTCTCCGTTCCCAGATACCGTGCGCACCTTTGCAGCGGGAACACACCTTTACTGTCTTTACTGTCTCAGGGAACCACTGCCAAACAGCTGGTGCTCAATAAATGTTCAGCGACAAGCTTCCTGGACAGCCCTGCTGGGCCTGGACATGCCTTTGGTGGACAATCAGGGCCATCGACTTTTTCACTGGGTTTGCGCTGGCACCTGGGGGAAGGCTGGCATCGGCGTGCTCCAAGCATGATCAGACGGGTCCTGGACAGCCTGCAGGGTGGGTCCCTGATTGCAGAGGGAACGGGCAGGGGAGTGTGGATGCGTCGGTGCCAAGCCCGCCCCACTGCGGGGAGCATGAGGAAAGAGGCAGCACTCTTCACGGGAGGCTGCCCGCTGTTGCTCAGCTGCTCCCTGGGTCTGGGTCCTGGTCTTACAGATCCTGTCTATGGAGAAACACTGTGGCTTTTTCTCCCTCAGAGGGCAAGTGCGATCAAAAGCATGGTGGATGTGAAAGGGTTTTGACAAATGCAGTATGCTAGGATGGTTATATTCTTCTTTCCTCCCTCCCTCCCTCCTTCCTTCCTTCCTTCCTTCCTTCCTCTCTCCCTCCCTTCCCTCTCTCCATCCCGTCACTCACCTAATCACTCATCTACTGTTTCTTATGAAGAAATATTTAATGTGTACCTACTCTGACACGTGACTTGGTCACCTTCTGTAGTGAAGGAGCTCAGAGTGCACACAAGGGGTCCCCACTTCCCTCAGGGAGGACTCCTCTACCATCCTGACCCCCACCCCATGAGGACCTTGCCTTCCCAGGCTTGGAGATCCACAAAGCCATTTCTCTGGAAGGAGCCCTCTGGGATCCTCTTCCCCTGGGGTCTCCACCTTGCTGGGACCCCTCCACGTTCCCTCACTCTCCTCAGAATCTCTCTCCTCCAAGCCTGTAGCACCCCCCTCCCCACCTTATCCACGAAGGAACTCCTGTCAGCTCTATCCTTGCTTGAGAGGCAGCCTCTGCTCGCTGGTGGTCTCCTGCACTGGGGTCTGATTTTTCCTTAACCTTCCAAAGGTGGGAGTCTTATTTCCCTGGTTAAGCTGGTGGTCAAGCCCAAGCCTGGGTCTCAGGCCTCTCCGGGCATCTAGTGTGTCCACCCTGAGCCAGGCGTGCCACGCCTTCCGCAAACCCTCAGTGAGAGAAGGAGTGGAGGGAAGACAGAAACACGGGGCAGGTGTCGGGTCTGACAGCTTATGGGGCAGTCACAGCCCCAGCCTTCTCAGGTCCCCGTGAGGCAAGCAGAGCCGACCTTATTTGCTCTGTTTTCACAGAAGGCAGGACCACAAGCTGGGTCACACAGGGACAGGAGAACACAAACTCTGTGGCACCCCATCTGAGAGCCCAGGTCACCTGGGTACACAGCAGGGACTAACAGAGCCCAACAAGCAGAGGGTTGGGCTGGCTGGAAACCACTTTACCATGATGTGTGGCCAGGCCCGAGCAGCACTTAGCCTGCTGCCCTCCTGGCTGCCAGGGCTGGGATGACATTCGGGGGACGAATCTACCTCCTGGGCTCCCACCACCAGGTACTCGCTGAGCTGCTTCTTCCTTCCACCCACCCAGGCTCCAACCTCTGGGAGCTCAGAGCTTCTTAGTCTGTACCACCAGACCCTACCTCGGTTCTGCTAAGGAAGGCCTGACGGCAGGGCCCTCCACCCTCAGAGTCAGCCCCCATTCCTCATCAACAAGGCAGGCCTGGGCCCAGATCAGCACTTCTCAAACTTGAAGTAGGTATGAATCAGCTGAGACCTTGTGGAAATGTAGACTCTGATGAAGAAGGTCTGGGGTAGGGTTGAGACTTTACTTTTCTAACAAGCTTCCAGGGGATGCTGGTCCGGGGACCACACCTTGAGTAGCAGAGCTCTAATGGGCTCCCTGCTCTGCTCCAGCTTCACCCCACTCTTCAAAAACACACAGCCCCAGCTTCCCAGAGAGCCAGCATCACAGAGAGAGGACACGTCATGCAGAATAAAAAGAAATCTTTTCAAAAGTGGTCCCTGAGGGTGGGGGGAGTAGAGGTCAAAAAGAAGAGAGCCCGGGGACAATAGTGAATAGAGTTGGGATTATTTCCTGAACTCTGACTCCTCGTGGGAACGGGGTTATGGAAAGCTTTTCTTAAAATGGTTATTATTTAGTGGGCTGTCCAAAATAAACACACACACACACTGCACGGAGCCATGCAGGAAGTGAGAAACATCTGGGAGACATCTGGCTGCCGGAGAGCGGGGAAGCGGGTTGGGGAAGGGCCAGAGGGAGCTGGAGACTGTCTGTGTGCCGTGGTCACCCACAGACGCATGCTGACACGGCAGCAAGCCCCGCGCCTGCCGGCCAACGCGGAGCACACACATGCACGCACACACGCACATGCACACGCGCACACGGGGCAGTCCCAGTGACTGCCAGGACCCTTGCTCACAGCGGGGCTGAGAACACAGGCTCTCGGAAGCGGACATCCTTGTTCTCAGCATCCGCCTCCCCTCCTCCCCTTCTTGGATGCTATTATATTTATGACTTGCCCCTCTGAGTATGCAAGCTGAGTGTTTTCCTTCCACCTGCTCCCCGGTTATCCTAGAAAAGCAGCCGCGGGAGGCAGAGAGAGCCCTGGAGCAGGCATCAGGAGAATGGGGGGCCACCCTGCTCTGCCCTGAGCAGCGGTGTGACCAAGGGTGAGTCTCGAGACTCCTCCAGGTCTCAGTTTCCTCTGAAAAATGAGAGATGTTATTCTCCTGCCTGGCTCACCGGAGAAAGAACACTAGAGAACATCCATCCAGCTGATATTTATTGCGAGCCAGAAAACTGCCGGGTGCTGGGTGTCATTTTAAGAGATTAGGATTCAAACCTCGGCATCCAGGTTTAGGGTGTAGCCATAGTGCCTGAGTGGTCCCAGGGCAGGAAACCAGGCTGCAGGGACAGACCTGCCACACCCTGTGAAGGCTGGGGCTCAGAGACTCCTGCTGATGGGGCACTGGGGCCCCCTTTACCATTTCTGTTCAGGGAGTGATGTATGAAGGAGACTTGGAGGGTGGGGACCTTGCCTATGCAATTTTGTGTCCCCAAAGATGCCTGGCCTAATACTGGCCACAGCAGAACAGGTGGACAGTAAATAAACATGGAGTTGTGAAAAGGGCACAGACTCTGGAGACAGACACACCCAGGTGCAGATCCTGGTCACACTAGCTGTGTGACCTTGGGCAAGTTGCTTCACTTCTCTGGGCCTCAGTGTCCTCAACTACGAACTGGGGAGAGCAACTCTTAGCTGCAAGCGTCAAGGGGCATGACATGTCAGGCTCTTCACACAATGACTGGTACCTGATGAACACTCAACAAATGTTATTACAAGGCACATAAGTTGCCACTGTGTGTGATCAACATTGCCATAGTCATTATTTTCCTCTAAGTTGCAGAAGGCTTTGAGACAAGCAGAGAGCCTTCCAGCCCACCCTGGACCCTCTGGTCCTCTTGCCTTGGCTATTCAGGTGGGGCAGCCTGGAGGGGTGGTCTGTGAGGAGCCCCTCGGGGGAGCAGGGAAGGGGACTAGCCCTGGCTGAGTGCCTACTGTGGTGCTGGACACGTGATGGATGGCATCGTCCCAGGACCTTCAGAGCTGTGCTAAGACAGTTGCCACATGTGGCTGTTGAATCTTGAATTAATTAAAAGGAAAACTCCAGTTCCTTAGTTGCACAGCTGTAATTCCAGCGCTCAATAGCCACATGGAGCAGTGCTACCGTCCTGGACAGGATCCCACCTGCTGCTCTGCTGCTGGCAGGGCCAAGCCCAGGACAGAGTGGGTGGCACACATGGCTCGCTCCCCCTCCCCCAGGCCTCACCGAGGTGCCTCCTATGTGTGTATGTGTGTGTGTGTGAGACTCTGGGAGCCCCTCAGAGCTCAGACCCAGGGGTCTACATGGCATGAGGGGGCAGTGGGCACCCTTGGCCTGCTCCCACCTTCCGCCGGGGGGCAGTCAGGTCTCACAGGAGATAACGGCAACACGAGGGCCTGAGAGGTGGCCTCGCCACATCCCAGCTGCAAAGCATTCCTCCTGGAAGGTTGGTGCCCACACGCTGTGTCTGTCACTCGCAGAGGGCTGGCCAGGCAGACAGTAGCCCCTCTGCACTCACCCCCGGCCCCCCAGGCAGAAGAGGGGAGTCCTGACTGGATGCTGCAGGAACCAGATGAAGATGCTGCTGCCCTTCAGGAGCCCAGGGCAGGGTCCCCTCTCCCTCAGCGGGCTTCCTCTTCTGGCTGCACTAGATTGGGGGACCTCACACCACCTCTCCATCAGTTTCACTACTCTCTGGCCTTGTCGTGTGGGGCGCCCAGAGCCTCTGCTCTCTCAGCGGCACAAAAGGCGATCGTCTCGCCTGCGGCAGGATCAGGTGAGCTCACGTGTGTGAGCACCACGCACAGGGCCTGGCACACAGTCAGGGAGACTACACAGGAAAGGAGACAGGGAGGGCCAAAAGTAAAGTGGCCCCCTGAACCCCACTCCCTTTCCCTGCCCCCTCCCCACTCTATTCTATGGCGGCCCGAGGGCGCTGGCTGTGGTTAGCCCAGGAAGAAGCGCTTGAGGCGTCAGCAAAGCAGATCAGCAAGAGGGGCTTCTCTGCAGCCTCTAGGAGCACCAGGCCACGTGTAAGCATTTCACTAGTGCCAGGGTCTCCAGGGCAATCCTCACCTCCTCGCTCTGTGACTCCAGGCCAGCCCCACATCCCCTCTGGGTTGTAACCTCATCGGAGGTGATGTACAGGATAACAGGGAAGTGGCCTGGGCTGTGATTAGCCTCATTGCTAGAAGTTTATTATTAAGATTAACCTGGCCTTAACCCACTCTAACAGGCCCGGGAGCACCATGATGATCTTGTGTCCTTGGGCGGCACTTAGAGGCTCTGGGCCTGGACTTGGGCAATGGTAATGGGAGGCTCCTTCCAGCTCTGACAGCCTATGATTTAAAGATAGAGATCTCCTGGGGAGGTGCCAGGCCAAGAAGACGGGCCTCTGTCTTGGACCCAGTTACTACTGTTATTGTTCAAGTCCAGCCCATACTCCCAGGGACAAAGCTAGATATGCCCGATAAGCACATTTCCCCTTCCTCCTAGCCCTCTGCCTACTCAGATAATATGCGGCTACCTGCGCAGTGCTCAGCAGGGGGCGGCAGTGGTGGGGAAGGACAGCAAGGCCATTCCCAAGGGCAGCTCTTGGCTCTAGGGCTCACGTGCTCACTGTGGCCTCTGGCTCATTCCCTGAGCAGACCAGGGCCACTGGGGCCCGCACTAACCTTGGACATGGTCAGCCACCAGGTTCCATGACGCAGGTCCTCTGACTCCAGAGGGCTGAGCTGCAGTACAGACGTGGAGTGTTTGAGGAACACTTCAAACGTCTTTGCAACGAGCCAAGGCAATGGCGAGGACATGCGTGGGGAGCTCTTGCTGCAGCCATGCGGTTATTAGTCTCTCTAGGGGCCCCCTTGGGCATCTGTGAGACCTCAGGCTTCTCAGGGTTGCCTGGGCAACCTCTCCCCAGAACCTCAAGATACAGGCTCTGAGAGCTGTAGAAGGCAGCCAGGCATCATGGAGGCAATGGTGGTAGCGCTGTGGTTACGGGTGTGGGGTCTACAGGTGTGCCGCCAAAGTATGAGACTCCAGCTAGATGCTTGGCTTCTCTGGAAGACGGAGATAGGGTTTCCACCTACGGAGGCTTTCAGGAGTAATGGAGTCAATATAAACAGAGAGCACAGAGCTGTCCCTGCCATACATGGAAACTACCAAGATGACAGACTCTTAGAAGCATCAAGCCCCGAAGCAAAAACATCATAGAGCCCTGGACTCCCAGGCTGTTAAGTGAAAAGAAGCGAAGCCGGCCATCCTGAACTCCCCTCCAGGCAAGATTTCCCGCCAACGTCTTCTTTGGCCCTTGGGGACTGGTACCGAGGAGCTAGCGGCCTCCTCTTAACTTCTAAGGGCTGGCAAAGGAACCTTCCTCAGTCTCCTCAGCCACAGGTGTCCTCGGGCTAGAAGAGTGGCCAGAAATATCACATATGCCTTCTGCTTTTCCCTGCCCCTGGAAGAGTAGTGGGGGATGGATGGGGGAACAGGAGGGGCTGGGTCTCTATCTTGGTCAGAGAGGAGACAGGCATCCACCAGGCAGGGAGGAAGTCACTGCTGCTGGCCGCTGCTTAGCTGTGACCCTAACAGGAAGCGATTGCGTGGGCCCCTTGGAAGGCTGGACCCTGAGGGAAGAGAATGCAGGATGAGGGATGGAGACTGGACCTTCCAAACCTCGCCGCCCACGCCAACCCTGCTGGCCCTGTGCCCACGCTGGAGCCTAGCAGAGGCAGGCCACACGCATCACCGTCACCTCCACATCTGGGACACTGGTTCTTGTGGGCACTGCCCATGCCCTGAGAGCCTTCGTTCCTTTCTGAGGTTATTGGGGTCCTCGGGGAAGGTGAAATTAAGACCCAGGAGGTTACGTCAGCAGAGGAATTGTTGTTTCCTTAGTGGCAAGTGGCTGACCCGCTTCCAGCAAGTGGAAGCCAGAGGAGGCAGATTTTGGCTTGTTCTGTTCAAGTCATCCCCAAATGGAGCAGGCCGCCAGCAGGAGAGTGACAGTGCCACTAGGGGTGAGGAGCAGAGGTTGGCATGTGAGAAGTATGGCTTACAAGCTCTGGGGCTCTATGGGGGGCAGAGCTTCTGGGGGAGGAGGAGAGACCATGGGGTAGGAGGTGGGGGCAGGGAGGCAGGCTCAGCAGGGGCAGCATCTAACATGACATCCTCTCGCCCTGTCTGAAGCCCCCAGAGCCCCTCCGTTCCCACCTCCAAGCACCCCACATAGGACACCTATTTATTTCTTCAGCAGCCGGAGGCCAGTCTCCCCTTTGGAGCGAGCAGCTTCCATAGGGCAGGGCTGGTGGTTTCTACGTACAGGGTGTACCTGCAGAAACAGGAGAGAACCCTGCGAAGCTGACCTGAGAAATCTGGGCTTCAGGCTCACCCAGGAACCCTCTGGCACTCGTTATCACTCACGGCCCAGGAGCCTGCTGCCCACTGCCCACCTGAGGAGCCCTGCTCTTGCACTGATGAACAGAGAATGGGGTGGGGTGGAGGTGGAGTCCAGCTTAGCACCAAATACTAGTATTAGCATCAGGAGAGGCACAGCATACATTTCCGAGCAGTAACAATTTACCAGCCCTGAGCCAGACACTTCTCTGGGATCCTCAATAGACCCTCCCAGGCTCCTAGGCGGTAGCAACAGGGGTGATGGGAGGAAATGGGGCGCAGGTGAAGTGATTGGGCATCCGGGTGACTCACGGGGGATGGGGGGAGCTCCTAACTGCTCGGCAGGATAGGGACCCACAGCCTGCCTTCCCTTGTCCCCCCCCCCCCACTGATGAGATGGCTACTGTCAGTCTCATTCATTCCCTGCACTTGCTTCCACTTCAGCACCCCTTCCCCTTGACTAGGCTTTCCTGGGGGAGGGGGTCTCTGTTGACCCTAGATTATGGAAGACGGTTCCCCTCCCCAGGCTGCTGCTAAAACCCACCCTACTACCCCCAAAGTCATCGCTGCTGTGTGAACCCCAGACTGCTAGGTGTCTGCGAGGTGAGAGGAGGTGGTAAGTCAGCCTCTCCTGGGTCACAGGCACCCCAGGAGTAGAGAGTGTGGGTTTGGGGTGGCTGGAGGACAGGCCACTCAAACCTGAACCCACCCTCTCCCCCACCATCGACCATCTAGGGTGGCTCAAGGGCAGGGAAATAAGTTACCAGGCTTCAGTTTCCAAGTCTGAGCTGGGGGAGGCCCAGTGGGAGACTGCAGATGCCATGGGGAGGGGAGATGCATGGAGCCGGGGCCTCATGTGCTGGCAAGGTCGAGGCAGGTGGGGAGGACTCAGGACAAGAGTGAGTGGAGCTGCAAAGCTTGGGGTCACTGGAAGCCTGGGGAAGACAACAGCAACTCTGCAGAAGTGATCCCCCAACAGTTTTGCCTCCCTGCTCCCTGGGCAGGGACCAAGCCTGCCTGGAGGGCGTCCGCCCCCTTCAGTAGCAGTCAGAACCCTCCAGAACAGTCTACCCCTGGGTTCCCTGAGCAGTCCCTTCCCAGGACTCCAAATGGAGACTGGTGTTTCCAACAGGAAGCAAGCTTTCCACCTGGGGCGGGGGCCACCAGCGCCCTCTTATTTTTAATGATCACACTCCTATTTATTTAGTCTCTGAACGGTCCCTGATTTCTGCCTGAGGGAGTTACAGGCAGTCGGGCTATTTGTGGTGAAGTTAATGAGGCGACACAGTGGAAGCCACGTCTCTCCCACCCGCCTGTGGGAAGACAGAGGAGGCCCCTCCATCCCCAATTACCTGCCCGACGGGGGCCTCTCCCCACCTCCCCCAGCCTTCCCAGCTCAGGTTACCACCCCACCTCTCCCAACTCCCTCTCCATGAACAAGGAAAATGGACTGGCTGGTGTTTTACAGTTTTTACTTGCCTTAGGGTAAGCATTAAATGTTTCTTAAGACATAAAAAAGGACTTAAGGAGCCCTGGTAAAGATCATTCCTGCTCTCAATAAAGCTGTCCCTTCCCAAACCTATAGAGGCAGCAGGCTGAGTGAGGACGGAAGCAGGGGCTCCCAACGCACACTTGACCCTACGCCTACTCTGTAACAGCCACTGTGTACGCGCTGCACATGGTAACAGCTCACATGGAATCTTCACTACTCTTACCCCCGTTTTACAGATGGGAGAACTGGGGCCTTGAGAGGTGAAATAACTACCCAGGGTCACACGGTTGGTTAAGAGGTAGAACTGAGTTTGGGATCCAGGCTACCAGACTCCAAAGACCCCTGACCACTGAGCAATATTCTCCCTCCACATGCTCTCATTTAAATTTTATGACAATGGACGTTATGGGGTGGACTGCTATTAATTCCATTTCGAGGTTGAAGATGAGTCTCAGATAAGCTAACTTGTCCCAGGACACGTGGCTAAGGAGTGGGGAAGGTGGCATTTGAACCTAGTCTGTTGCCAGAGCCTGTCCACATAAGCACGAGTCTAGGTGACCAAGAGACGGGGTCCTCGGGGGATGTGTTCACAAAGCTCCATGGCTCTCACAGCCCCAAAGTTCAGGTCCTGGCTACTTGGCCTCTGCCACTCCATACCCACCCTGGGCTCTGAGCTGTACCCCACCCCAGGCAAGCCCATTTGCCCCTACATTCCTGCTTCCTCCAGGAAGCCTTCCTCTATCCCAGCCATGGAGACCCCTCTTCCTCTGAGCTACAGAAAACGTGAGCTCTCTCCTTAACCGCAATTTTGAGAGCTCCTTGGGGCAGAGATTCTGGGTCCCCTTAGGCTAGGCACAGAGAAGGGAATTAGAAATAATGGGGGCTTCAATGTTCTCAGGAGGAGAAATCCAGGAGCAGATCCCTCTACAGCCTCTTGAAATCTCCACTGGCCTTCAAAGAGCTCCAGGGACCCCTGAGCCTAAGCCTCCCCATCCGTCCCCCCATACTTCCTTTGCACAGAGGAGAAACCAAGGCACAGTTAGTGGCGGGAATGGGGAGGAAGCACGAGTGGCTGGTGGGTTTAAACGGGGGCTCAGGCAGAGGGACCCCAGCACACACGGAAGAGGAGGCCGTTGTCTATCCGGGTGGGGTGGGAGAGCCCTGGGCCCAGCTCCGAGGAGCTCCGAGAAACACTTTACGACTTTCTAAGTGGGCGCTCTGCTGACAGCTTAACGGCCAGCTCCTCCCAGCCCCGGCTTCGGCTTCATATTTACGAGCTGAAGGCTCTGAGGGGGAGGCTCAGGAATCCAGCCCACACCACCCCATCCTCAGCCCTCTGGCTCCCGGGCCAGGAAGCCATAAAAAATGATCTTGCATCGCTTCCCTTCCCCCAAATGGTTTTAGAGGTGTGGGGGAGGGGATGGTGAGCAGAGGCTGGGGGGCAGGGAAGGTGTAGGGCCTTTTCCAAAGCCTGCACAAGCAAATACTCATGAAGAGAGAGGGCTGGCCCCTCAGCCTCCTGACACCCCATGGCCCAGGCTCCTGCAGCAGATTTGCCAGTCCTGGGGTCCCCAGCCTGTGCTGCTAACAGCTGGCCATACTTGTATTTATGGAGCACCGACTCCAAGCTAGGGTATCACCTCCTACATCTCATTTAATCTTCACAACAACCCTGGAAGGTCTGACAAGGTTTGGAGAGATGGTATCTGTGGGCTTGGGTCTCTGCTGTCACCTCCCGCCCCCACTGAGAGAAGGCTGTGTGTCCTCATTCACACAGGCTGCCCTCCCCCCACCCCCCAATGTACAGCTGAAGAATGTAAGGCCCAGAGAGGGAAAGGAACCTGCCCAAGATCACACAGTATGTTAGTGGTAAGGCGTGGACTCCCAACTCCCAGTAAGTGGAGCCCATGATGCAAACTCCTGACCCCTGGAAGACAGAAGAGCATCTGACCTGCCAGGGGGGTGAGGTGGGCATGATCCCTTCTCACTCTGAACGGGTCTCCTTGTCTGTACGCTGGCTGAATGTGACCAGATGCACTCCAGGGGGAGCCCAGGCCTGCTAAGGCTGGGCTTCTCCGATGATGCCTAGTCCTAGGCCCAGGGGATGGGGATGCCCCTCCTTTTCAGGCTGAGGCCAGGAGGCCATGTGAGCCCTGGCCGTTCCCTGAGACCAGTCCCCAGAGCTGGAGGCTGGGAGCCCTCCAGCACCCTCCCTCCCCTGTCCCTAAGTGTCCTCAGACCCCGTCTGGCCTGGGAAGGCCCAGCATCTCCCACAGGATGTGGCCGTCTGGCTGGCGGCAGCCTCCACCACATCCCCTCTGGGCATTGTCCAGGCCCAATGCTGAGGAACGCTGACCACGGAATTGACCCCACCCTCTGTCCCCATCCCAGCCCCCAGCACACATACCTCTTCTTCCCACTGAAGTGGGTCAGTCCACCCAGGGAAACCAGTCCTCGGCTCTCTGCTGAGCTGGGGGCTCAGGCTACAGTGGGGGCTTAGTAAATGGCCGTCAAGACCCCAGGTGGGTGGCTGCATGCCTCCTGGTCCCCCTCCCCCAAGCCTTTCTCTGTGCTCTGAGCCCCCTCCCAGGTGGCCCCCCTACTGAGGGGTTGTCTGCAGATAATCAGGGAACAGATTCGGAAAGTAGGAGGAAAAAAAGCACTCAGGCGCCAGACAGGATCCTTATCTTCTGGGGCGGAATGTCAGAGGCAGCAGCAGCAGGGCAGGAGTCCTGCAGCAGAGGAGGCCCTGCAGCTGCAGCCTGGGACGGGGAGGGCGGACCCGCCCTGGGCACTGGGGAGGGAGGGGGCTGGCATGCTCTGTTCTGGGCCAGCAGAGCCTGAGGACCAAAGGGAATCTGACCTTGCCTAGGAGGGGGTCTAGACACCAAATCTTCCCCTCTCCAGCCCAGCTCTCAGGCCCTACTTGTTCAGACTGGCCCTGGAACCTCCCCAAGAGAACCAGGGAGGTGGGTTGAGGTGAGTCCCCGGACCCTGCGGCCCAAAACTGGCTGGGCCACAAGACTCCAGCCAAGTTCCTGACTGGCCATGCCTCAGCGCTCTCACGTGTAGAATGGAGATTAAAACCCCCGCTGCCTCTTGCACTGCACTACTAGGATCCTCCACAGAGATGTCTGTGGAAACCAGCAAGGGCCGTGCAAAGGGGGGCTGTGCTCTGCCTGGTGCTCCCCACCCAGGAGGCTTCCCTGCCGGTTCTCACACAGCTTGGGAGCCCAAAAGAAGTCTGCAGGGGGTTCTGCTTCTCGGCATTGGCTCCCCACATGCAGTGGTCCCTCTCACAAAGCAGAAAGCAGGTTTTCTGGTGGTGCAATGTTTTCCCAGGGTGGTCCATAAACCAAGAATAGGATCAAGGAGCCATGATCCCCTGGTCTGGACATTCTCCTCTGGGGCTGGGCTAAACCCCAAGGATGAGGCGTCATCTTTGTGAGGCCCTAACAAAGGCCCCTGGAGAAGGGCAATGTCAGTGGGGGTTAAGGGCACAGGCCCTAGATGTGGGTTCAAATCCAGGCTCTGTCACTTGTCTGGCTATGTGACCCTGGGCAGGTGTCCTCACCCCCCTAATCCCCACCCTGGGGCCTCGGTTTCCTCCTCTGTAAAATGAGGGAGATGTCTCTTACACTCTAACATTCTGTGACTTTACACTTGACCCAGCAGCTGGGGGACAGGAAACACGTACTCATACACATATCAGAGAAACATCAAACTAAGTGTGAGCCATGTATCTGGGAACACCCTGGGGCCACCTATGTGCACCCTGGTCCTAATTTCCTTGTGGCCTCAGCCAGGAGCAGTCAGAGTGGGTCAGCTTCCTGTTGGATTTCGGCTAGTTCATCTCCCAGGGTAGAAGCCAAAAATGCCAGGGAGTGTCCATAAAGAAAGGCTTCTGGCAGGCACTGGAGATTAAAGGCATGCTCCCCTGTGCCCCACCCGTCCCCAGCCCCATGAGGGCCTGGCTGGCTTGTCCCCCAGCTGTCATCGGCAGGGCCTGGTTCTCATTAGCTGCTGTGGCAGCTGGGGGGGGGGGCGGGGGGATGTGGGTTGGGGGCAGGCTGTGAATTAAAGCCAGTCTGGGACAGAGCCCGCCTTTGGGGCTGGAGTGAATGATGGACAGGGGATGCGGAGGGGGATGGGAGGGAGTGGGAGGAGGAAGCACAGAGGCATGGCTAGTGGGAGGGGCGAAGGTAAGAGCTGGCTGGAGCCCCAGCATTTTCCGGGCTGTTATTCTGGGCAACTTTTTATTTATTCAGAGGCTGGGGATGCGGCTCAGCATCTGTCAGCTCAATATTTATTACAAGCACATTGGCCTTGTACCACGGACCCCATGATGGGGCCACCGCAGGACCCTCTCCCCACATCTCCTCCCTGCCAGGGCACTTGAATACCTGCAAAGAAGAGCTGCAGGGCAGCACCTTCCCAAAAGACTACCTAATCCAATTCTTTTGGTTCACCTTTCGGGAAACTGAGGCCCAGAGGGAGAAGCAGCCTTGCTCAAGGTCACAGGGCACTCTGGTACCTGATCCCTGATCTCTGGGCTTTCAGGCCCCCAGAACAAACACTGCTGCAGTAAAAATACCACAGACCACATGGCGAGATGGGACAGCGCCTTGCCCTCCAGTCCCCCGCCAGGTGCAGGTAGAGCAGAGAGGAATCTTGGCACAAGGTCAGCTTTGCCACAGGAGTCTTTTACGAGGTACTCAACCCCCCCACCCCCTGGTCTCAGTTTCTTCCTCTGTACAAGCAAGGTGATCACACCCACCTCACAGAGTGGCTGTGGGAGGATTGCATGGAAAAAACACTGGAAATGGTAAAGTGCTGTACAACTGGAATTTGTTTATTGATTTAGATGCTGCACAGGCTGGGCTGGGAAGAAGTGAGGCAGGATGGCCATGGGGGAGGAGTGGTGTCTGTCCATGGCCACCAAATCCCTTCCTAATCCTAGCCTCCAAGGCAAGGCGGGAGGCAGCTGACACGTCAACAGCAATAGCACCCGCTTAACCAACTGAAGATGCATAAATGACCCGGAACAGCACTGCGGGCACCAGTTGGCAGAGCTGGCGTGGACATCACATTCCCTCCCCACCCCCCCAGCTCCCAGCCTTCTAGCAGCTGTGAGGTCAGCTTGCAGAGTGGTGGCACCTCCCCCCAGCCACCATGCAGAGCCCAGAGGAGCATGGCACTGCCAGGGCCAGGGCAGGCGCCAGCTCGGATTCCCCAGGTTCCTCCTTCCTCCTGCACCCCCTCTGCCGTCGCTTCTCCTCCAGCCCCCGATCGCGTCCCAGAGCATTTCCCCCACGAACACAAGACTGTGGCTTCTCATATAACACATAAGCTGTGGTGTGAACTTCTGGTAAATGAAGATCTTATTTAAAACTGTGTGCTATCAGGGGAGAGGAAGAGACAGGTTCCAACACAGCTCAGCCGTCCTGCCGGGAAAAGGAGGTTGGATAGAGCAGAGAGCCACCAGTCGCTCCTGGGAAGTCACTGGAGAGGGGCTATGGGGCCCTGGGCAACGCTCCCAACTCACCTACGAGGGTCAAGCAGGGTGTCACTTTCTTTATCTGTGCAGAAGTGTAGGGCAAGGAGCTGACCCCCGTTGGAGGTTTGGAAGAAACAGTGGCTTAACTTTGCAAGGCTTTGCAAGAATGGCAGACTTTTGGACCAGAGAGGCCTTGGCGATGATTGGATCCTGGGGCCTCTACATTAGCAGCACGACAGAACCACTTGAGTCAGTTTTAAAGCTCCCAATGGCCAGGCCAGACCCTAAGCCCAGTTAAGTTAGAATCTCTGGGTGGGAACCAGGCAGAGGTGATCCCATTGATCAGCCAAGGCTAAGAACAAGCAAGCCCTTTTCTTTTTTTTTTTTTTTTTTTTTTT
>NC_041233.1:23026234-23044639 GCF_002837175.3 Physeter macrocephalus | reverse complement strand
GGCCTCCCTCCGCTGCGGCCCCTCCCGTTGCGGGGCACAGGCTCCGGACGCGCAGGCCCAGCGGCCATGGCTCACGGGCCCAGCCGCTCCGCGGCACGTGGGATCCTCCCAGACCGGGGCACGAACCCGGCTCCCCTGCATCGGCAGGCGGACGCGCAACCACTGCGCCACCAGGGAAGCCCGCCCTTTTCTTTTTAACAAGAGGTGTGCATCTGAATCACCTGGGGTGCTCTGTCAAAATTCAGATGCCCAGACTTCCTAGACCAGAGCCGCTAGGGGCAAAGATCAGGCATGTGAATTTTGAAAAAAACCAAAAAACCAAAAACAAACTCTAGGAGATTCTTAGGTACAACCCTGGTTATTTGTTCACGGAGCACCTGGACATCGAGGGCCCAGTCTGTGCCATCCGCTGTCCCGGACCTGGGGGGTACAGTACTGGGTGACGTGGCCCCGTCCTTGTGGAGTTGACATGCTAGAGGGGTGACCGACAATAAGCCAGCAAGCATGTAAGTCCATACACAAATCATAATCCCCGATGGTAATAAGCGCTAGAAGAAAAATAAATGAGGCAGGGGGGTCGGGGAAGGCCTCTCCGAGCAAGGGTCGTCCAAGCTGGGACCCAGATGACAGGAAGGAGCAGGCCACGTCAAGGTCAGTGGTGAGAGCACCCCGTGCAGAGGCATGTTTACTGACGTGGAAGCTGCAGCCTCCTGTCAGCTGCGGACCCACACTCTCATCAAAACCCGTTTACAGGTCCTGGCTACACAGGAAATGCTGAGGAGAGGCCAGTGGTGTCACAATTGTCCTCTTTGGCTCTCAGGAAATTCAACAGGTGGCTGGAATAAAGGGATTTTAGAAAATGTACATCTGTCAGGGACCTCAGAGTTCCCTGGTCCAGCTTCCTCAGTGAACAGATGGGGAAACTGAGGCTCAGCAAGAGGCAGTGATTTACTTTGGTGTGGCATCTCAGTTCTGAAAGGGTTCAACGGGACCAAGACTCCACCATGAGTCACTGTCAGGCCCAATGTCTGCCCTTCCCCCAAAGCCCCTGCTGCTCTTTCTCTCTGTATCAACAACCTGTGTGTTCCAGGTACAAGGCCATGATACACCCAGGGGGCTTGGGTGGTGGGAAAGTGGGGCCTCCCCCCATTGTCTCTCTGAGGGTGGGGAGGTCCTTCCTCCCACACTGGGAAGCCCATCAAAGGTCAGAAAAAAATGGTGCGTGCGATAAGGTCATGGAATTTGGAACTTAGTGGGAGCTGGAATTTCCCTATGTGGAAGGCTGGTCCCCGCCGTCCACCCCTGGTGAGCCTACAGGGGAAGGGTATGGCATATTCCTGGGAGGGGGCGGGTGGCCCAGGCACTCTGGGTCAGAGGACTGACGTCGAGGGGAGGGCAGGGTGGGCAGAGAGAAGGTGGCTGGCTGTCTCTGGAACATTCCTGCCCAGGAGAGGCAAGCTGGGTCACCAGGTCACTCTGCGGACAGACCACCGAAAGAGGCCACTGCTTGTTCTTGCCCAGCCCTTATTTCCACCGTGAATGTGATGTGGACAGGAGGGCGAGGCCAGGGGCTGCGTCAGCACCTTCCCTCGCAGGGCCACCGAGTGAGGAGAGCTCCTGTTCCCTGTACAGCTGTACCCGCTACCCTCTCGGACCAACCACAGCTAAAGCCCTGATAGCTCCTCTCAATCTCCCTCTGAGTTTCCTGGGTAAAACCTGTAGGTAAGACAGGGTGCCCTGGAAGGACGATCTTCTTAATCTTTCTCAGCCACGTTAAGAGTGGAGAGGGGCCGGTAAGTGGGGAAAATCCGGTAGCGACAAAGCAAGTGAAGAGATGATGTGGGCAAGTCAACCCCCTCCCTCTGCCTCAGTCCCCCCAGCTGTAAGCAGGGGCCGGGGTGGTGGTGGTGCAAGCACTCACCCGGACAATGTCCTCTGGTTGTTAAGAAGCTCAGCTTCACCTGTGAAGGTGCTTTCTGCATGAAGTGCTCCACACCTCGAGCGATGGGCACCAGCTGGACGCATGGTGGGTGGGGGAGCCAAAGACAGCACGCGGCTGATGCTCACGACCAGCTCTTGCGCAAGCAAAGAGGACGTTGGGCCCTCGTGTGCCCCTTTATAAGGTCTGCCAGGCTTCTGAGGCAGAGGGAGGTGACTGACTTGCCCACATCATCTCTGGACTTGCTTTGTCGCTACCTGCCTTCTAAGGGCTGCACCCTCCCTGGCAAGCACTACAATTCCCCGGAAGGAGCCTTGGAAAGGAAGTCCAGGGCAGTGTGATGGAGATGCCCAAGCACCTGGGAACTTCTGTGTAGCCAGCTCTTTTCATCAGTGATCAGGGCCCCTGGGGGCTTGGGCAATCGGTCTGGTCCAGTGGGCCGTGATGGGGAGGCGGGGAGGTTGGCTTACTTCAGGCTCCCAGTGGCCTCTCTCCCTCGAGCGTCCAGACCCTCAGCTGGCCCTGCCCTTCCTTCTGCAAGCTGCAAGGACCCAGGGTGGGGCAGAGGAGGATGCCGTCAAGGGTGTAATAAACGACTTATTGACTGGCAAGCAGAGTTCTCAGGGCTCGGAGAATGACCTTCCAGCAATTATGCCCTCCACCGCCTGCCCAAGGCCCCTCCTGCTCTGTGGAGACTCAGGTCTGGCTCGGCCCCTTCCCCCCAGACCACTGGACCTGCAGGGGCCTGAGGGGTGCAGACAACCCCCTGCAGCTGCTAATGCTCCTCCCCAGGTGCCCACATGAACACACACCCTCTTGGACCAATCCTTAAAATGGCACAGGCTGTGAAGAGAGGGGCCGGCTGATCGTGCTGGCTGTGACCAGCCTGTGGGAAAAGCCCAGTTCTGCCCAACAATCCACAGCACTTTACTGAGGCCAGAATCACATCAGTGGGGGATTCTGTATTTTACAAAGCAGCTCCGAGTTCTGTTCCATCACTCCACCAGTTATCACCAAGCAGCTAGCGCTCACGGGGACATCCAGGGAGGCACACAGGGGATAAGCCCTGATTCCGGCCCTGGAGAGTGGATGCAGAGTGGGCTCCTGGAAAGAGCACTGAATTTGGAGTCCAGAGGCTAGGGTTAGACCTAGACTAGACTCTGACCCAAAAGCTGGGAGGCTGGCGGCTGGGTGGGGGGGTCACTTCACTTTCCCTGAGCCCCATTTTGCTCCTCTGCTAGGACCTTCCTCCCAGAGTCATTACAAAGCCTACATGACACAATGTGTTTGAACTGGCCAATGTGGGCACAAGAGCAGGCCCAGAGCGGGAGGGAGGCCAGGGGCTCAGAGGGCCTGAAACACACTTGGCGGGCAGACGGAGTATATGTGGATGGGAACCTCACAGGTCAAGGAAACAGCAAATAAAGCAACCACCTCAGCATCTTCCACAGTTCTGTATAGAATGGAGTGTGTGTGTGTGTGTGTTTATGTGTGTGTGCACACATGTGTGTGTTCCAAGGGACTGGAAAAGAGGATCCAAGACCCATCTGAGTCCCAAGGAGCAACGTGCAGAGCCTGTAAGTAAATAATAAATAACATATTCCACATGATGCAATGCCCTTTGCACACATGAACTAATTATGATGTTTGTCCCACCTTTTGTCTGTGTGGCCAGTGGTGTAGGATTCATTATCCCCCATTTGACAGAAGACGAAAGCAAGGCCCAGAGGGCTGTAGGACCACACGAAGCCAGGAGTCACAATTTAAGCCAGGGCAGGGATGGCACTTGGGGTCCTGTCCCTCTCCTCTCCATCTTCCTCGGGGGCAGCACAGAGAATCTGTCTCCCCACACAGGGCTCACTGCTTGGATCTATAAGCAGAGTGGGAAGGGGCACCTGATGAGGAAGCAGAATGTATTCAAGAGGCCATGAAAAAAGAATGAGAAGAGAGGTCTGGGTCTGGCCTGGTCTTATATCCATTTCTTTCTTACATGAAAGGTTGCATCCTATAGATTCTATTTTGTGGTTTGCCTCTTTTACTTGTCAGTATGTCCTAGGAATCTCTCCATATCAGTTCTTGAAGAGTTCTAGCATCATGTTTTTAGAGCTGCATAGTACTCCAGTGTGTGGTTGTACCATAGTTTATTCCGCTCCTCTACTGGGGTGTTCAGTTGTTTCCAATATTTTGCCATTACAAATAACGCTGTAATGAATCACCATGCGCATAAGCATTTTTGTATTGATAAAGGTATATCTTAAGAGTAGATTTCTAGAAGTAGGATTGTTGGGCCAGAAAATAAAGTGTACATGCAGTTTTGTTATGTATTGCCATATTAGTTCTCCAAAGGATTCTACCAATTTGCATTTCCTCCAGCAGTGTCTGGAAGTGCTGTTCCGCATAGCCTCCCCAATGGAATGTGTGGTCACAATTTTTAATTTTTTCCAGTCTTGTACATAAGAAATGGTATCTCAGAGTTGTTTTAATTTGTGTCTTTCTAATTATGAGTTGTAACATTTTTTTCATGTGTTTGAGGGTCACTGTTACATCTTATTTTGTGAATTGTCTGTTCATGTCTTTTTCCCACTTTTTAATCAGATTTTGGGGTCCTCTGTTCCTCAATATTTTAGAGTGCCTTATGTATTAGGGATATTAGTCTTTTGTCTGTGGCATATGTTATGAACATTTTCTCTTAGTTTGTCTAATATTTTGTCCTTTGACTTTCCTTAGGGTGCTTTATTGTAAAGATTTTTTTAATTTTATGTAATAAAATTTATCAATTTTTAATTTTATCATCCTGGATTTTGAGCCACAGTTAGAATGCCTTTCCCTGTCCCAAAATTAAAGAGAAATTCACCTGAGTTTCCATCTAATACTACATGTATGGTATGACTGTTTACATTTAGATCCCTAATCCATTTAAAGTTTATTTTTCTGTTTGGTGTGAAATATGAATCAAAGTTTATCATATTCTAAATGGCTACTCAGTTGTCCCAGCACCTTTTTTTTTGAGTTTTCTAGTGTTATTTATTTTAATATCATGCAGAATACAGAGAGGGCAATATCTTGTTCCCAACGCTTTTGTGATTGGCTAATCAACAAGTTATAACTAAGGGTAGCTGTATTCTAAGAAGCAGGTCAGAGGGACGCAATGGCCAGCACCATTTATTTAAAAGTCTATCTATCCCAGTGATCTGGGATACCACCCTAGCATATACCACATTTCCACATGCATTTGGGTCTAATTCTGGGCTTCCTCTTATCTTTGAGGGGCCTATCTGCCAATTCAGGCACCAGCTCCACATTATTTTAATTATAGAGGCGTTCTAGTATGTTTTAATACCTGGTAGGGATAGTTTTACTTCTTCTTTACCCATTCTTGTGCCTCTAATTGATCTCTCTTGTTTAATTACATTGGATAATACTTCCAGCACAGTGTTGGATGGTAAGAGACGGTGAGCGTCCGTGCTTTATTACTGATCTTAATGGAAGTGCCTTTAGCGTTTCCTCATTAAATAAGATACTGGCTTTAGGACTAGGATGTATATACATATAAATATATGTGTGTGTGTGTGTGTGTGTGTGTATTTTATTATACTTAAAACTTTCCCTTAATCCCTATTTCCTTGAATGTTTATATCATGAATAGGTGTTGAATTTTGTCCGAGGCTTTTTCAGCATTTGTAGATATAATCATATGATTTTTGTTTCTTTAGATTCATTAATATGGTATATGATATTAATTTGGCACATGCTATTAATATTAATAGATTAATTTTGAATCAACCTTTCTTTTCTAGAATTAATAAGGGGACTTCCCTGGTGGTGTAATGGTTAAGAATCTGCCTGCTAATGCAGGGGACATGGGCTTCAGCCCTGGTCTGGGAAGATCCCACGTGCCGCGGAACAACTAAGCCTGTGCGCCGTAACTACTGAGCCTGTGCTCTAGAGCCCGTGAGCCACAACTACTGAGCCCGCGTGCCACAACTACTGAAGCCCGCGCACCTAGAGCCTGTGCTCTGCAACAAGAGAAGCCACCGCAATGAGAAGCCCACACCGCAACGAAGAGTAGCCCCCGCTTGCCGCGACTAGAGAAAGTCCGCAAGCAGCAACAAAGATCCCAACGCAGCCAAAAATAAATTAATTAATTAATTTAAAAAATAGAATAAATAAGATTTAGTCATTATATATTATTTTCTTCAAAAAAAGGGAGGGATGGAATTGGATACCAATGATGACAGCTACAATTTACCAAACAATTTCTCTGTCCTCTGTATGCATTATTGTCTGATTCAATCCTCAAGATACCTATGTGAAGCAGGCTTTATCATCCCTATTTCACAGATGAGGAAACTGAAATTAACAATGGTGAAGTAGCCTGGCCAACATCACACAGCTAGCAAATAAAAGAGACAGGGCTGGATCTTGGGTCTCAGTGATTCCAAAGGCCTTAGTACTACATAGGCAGCATTATTTAGCTGTTATTTGGATATATTAAAAATGCTTATTATGGGCTTCCCTGGTGGCGCAGTGGTTGAGAGTCCGCCTGCCGATGCAGGGGACACGGGTTCGTGCCCTGGTCAGAGAAGATCCCACATGCCGCGGAGCGGCTGGGCCCGTGAGCCATGGCCGCTGAGCCTGCGCGTCCAGAGCCTGTGCTCCCTAACGGGAGAAGCCAAAACTGTGAGAGGCCCGCGTACCGCAAAAAAAAAAAAAAAAAAAAAAAAAGGAAAAGAAAAAAAGAAAAAGCTTTCGACAAAATTCAACACCAATTTATGATAAAAACCAAGCTTATTATTTGATAAGGTGTTGGAAGGGGAACACCTCTGTAGGAACTGGGGGGAGGGCCTGCCCCTACTTCCCAGAACCCTGAGCTGCCCTCCTCAGCCCATCCTGCCCGAGGTCAGCAAAGGAAAGTTGTGATGGGCTGTGAGGGCTGCCGACCATGCGGGCTGCCCCAAGGCCAGGCAGCAAGCAGCCCTCAAGGCCTGCCACGTCCCCTTCCAATCTCAGCCTTGATCGGTCCCAGCATTTATGTCTCAGGCTCCAGACAGTGTGGGAACAACTCGGAGAATGAAGACGGGTCCAGGGAGGTGCTGGGCTGTGAGGGAACAAAGCAGAGGGAAGAAAACCCTAACCTCCACTCCCTGCTGGTCCTGACTGTCCTGTTTTCTAAGAACAGGCAGCCGGCCGAGGGATTATGTAACTTCTGGTGGGCATGGCAGATGGCGTGCTGGCTTGGACACTTCAAACCCAGCACTGACACTAACCTTCCCTGACGTGGCACCCCGGCCTCCCCTACTCTGGGGTGTGGAGCAGAGGATGGGAAGCGACCCAAACTCTTGTCATCTACCTCAATAGCCGTGGCCATCTAGGCCACGGGGAGAAGCCAGGGCCCACCCACCAGCGGGAGGTTCCAGCCAGGGAAGTGGAAACGCAGGCCCTCTCTTGCCTGCCCCACAGCGAACAGCTCTCTGCACAGCCCCTGGGGGAACAGAACCTGCTGTGCTGGCCTCCTTCCACCTCAGATCAGTGGCCCCTGAGGTTTGGAGAAGTTTCCAAAGCACTTGTCCAGGCATTTTCTCCCTGGGCCCTACCTAGTGTTCAGCTTCTTTTATTCCTTTTGCTGATGGGTAAACTGAGGCTCAGAGAGGGTAAGTGATTTGCCTGTCACACAAAGACAGATCTGGCCCTACATTTTCCTGCTGGTGCATCCCACTCTGTACAGACACAGTTGGCCTTAGGGCTGAAGATTCCAGACTCCTAGTCCAGTGCTCTTTCCAAATGCTATGACAATGCAGGCTTCTCCTCAGGTGGCTCACCAAGTCACCCTGTGGGCCATCCTGAACTTTATGTCTGATACTCCCCATGTCAAGAGGGGAATATTGGAAAGAAAGGAGGGGTGTAACCAGCGATTTGCAGATTGATTTCCTCCCAGGTAGAAAGAAAAGGGAGCTGATCTTTACTGACCATGCCTCATCTCATTTTCATCTCCCCAACAACCAATCAGGACCCCCATTTCACAGTGAGGCAATGCAGGCTAGGGGAATTACAGCTAGTGTCAGAGCCAGGACTTGAACCCAGTTTACTGATTCTAGGGCAAACCCTCTTCCACTGGACAGATGAGGACACTGAAGCCCAGAGAGGGAAAGGGACTAGATCAATGCCACACAGCAGATTAGCTGCTGGCTAGGATTAGAATCCGGGTTTCCCACTCCTCAGCTTAGGACTCTTTCTGTATGTGTGTGTCTGTACAGAGTGGGACAAACCAGCAGGAAAATGTGGGGCCTCACATTTGCAACAGGGGTTGCTGTGTCCATCAGCTCCGGCTATCTCGGGCTGCCAGGCAGGAGTTCCAGATGAACCTGTGTTAGGGGCTCCTGGCAAGGGCCGGCGGGTGCCCAGCTGTGAGCGTGGCAGTGGGCCCAGGACTACTGCTGCCTCGGCTAAGGGCCTGGGGGTGTTTAATCTCCCAGGGATGCTCCCTGAATGTTAACACTGGACGCAGTGCCAAGGGGAGCCTGGCTTAGCCAGACTCTGCAGCCAACACTGCTCCCCTGTATCAAAACCAGCTCCTGCCAAGATGCTGCTGGCAGTTGCTCTGGAGGGCTGAGGCCTCCAGTCAGACTCTGCCCATGAACCTTCAGATATACTGTCTCAGCCCACACCTGCTCCCAGGCCCCAGGGCCAGTGTCCCTGCAAAGGACATTCTCTTGAGCCGCTATAAGGCAAGGTGGAGGGGAATGATCAATGGGCTTGGGACTGCAAATAGGAAACAAACATCTTTTTTTGTTTGTCTGTTTGTGTTTGTTTCTTTGGCTGTGGCGCCTGTGGGATTTTAGTTCCGTAACCAGGGACCAAACCAGAACCCTCAGCAATGAGAGCACAGAGTCCTAACCACTGGACCCCCAGGGAATTCCCAGGAAACAAACATCTTTAAAGGGCTTGGACCAGCCAGCCATGGCTTGTGAAGGCCACCTTGCAGATAAGTACAAAGTTTACCAGCCCAGCAAATATCTGCTAGTCTGCTTTCTCCACACAAAGGGGCAGAGGGCAGTTGACGGCAGTCCTTGATTAATTCTTTGTGGTTCCACTGGATTTAGTGAGTAAATTCTTTGCTACCTAGGGGCTCTGACCACTGAAGACTTGGCTGTGACATCCATGGTACCCTGTGCATAGTAAGTGATCAAAGATGGAAAGCAGGAGAGAATGAAGGGAGAGAGGTAGGCAGAGCAGGGGAGGGGTGGGGCTGTAAGCAAAGCAACGAGAATCTTCTAATTCTTTGGTTGTGCATCTACAGTAGCAAGTCCAAAGCGTGGCAGGGAGTGAGTCACAGCAACCTCTTGGGTGAGGAAGGCTTGTGTGAGTTCCTCATTCATCTGTTCTACAAGTGTTTATCAAGCACTCTTTGTGTTCCAGGAACTGTGCTGGGTGCCAGGGACATGCGAGTGAGCAAAATCAGACAAATCAGACCCAGGCTCCCTAGGCACCTAGTGTCACAGTTGCTCTCCTGTCATCTAGTTGTTTCAATCCCATCCTGTCTCAACCCGCTGACCCTGCCTCCTTGTCCCCAGGACCCTGGCTTGGGTGACAGTTAACAGAAGGGTGGGAACCTGCCCCATAAGACATACCCCACCCCACCCCAGGTCACTCCTCTGTCTCTGAGTCTCTGTCCTGCTGTTTCACAGAATGACCAAAGGTGGGATGGAGGAGGGGAGCCAGGAACAACATTCCCAGAATCCCGACTCAACTTCTTATAAGCTCTGGATCCTCCATGGGTGCCCAGGCCCAGGCTGGGCAGGCGGGCGCCTCTGATTGCATTACAGAGCTGCTTGCCTTCGGCTCTGTCTCCTGACTCCAGTAATGCCTCCAGACACCACTCAGGGCCTCTGGGGGTTGCAGCCTCCTGGGTGATCTCAGCAGAAGACGTTCCTCCCAGACCCTAGGGATGCTTCCAGATATCCACCAGGCCCAGGTGGGCATCAGGGACCAGAAAAGGCAGTCTCCTTCTTCTTGCCCCTCTCCCTGGCTCTCTGGCCAATAAGGAAACTGCCACCAGGAACTCTCTGTCCCCATGCTTTCCTGCCCAGAAATGTACAGGGAGAGAAGCAGGGCCCAGGCCCAGCCAAGGGGGCAGCCAGACTGGGAGCAGGGAAAGGCAGGCAGGAGGGAGGCCAAGGGGAATCAATGGAACCTACTCTGTGCCAGGACTGCATGTTTATCTCACATCACATCACCATTCAGTGAAGTCAGCGGGGTCATCCCCACCCCACAGATGGGGACGCTGGGGTACACAGAGGTTGAGCCACCTGGCCCAGGCACTCAGTAAGAGTCAAATCCTTTTAATTCCAAAGCCTTGGCTCTTTCGACTAAGAAGGGACCCCTGGCTCCAGAAGTCTTGTTTTACCAAATGATCAGATGGCTGAATTCAGAATCCGTTTCTTGGGTGGATGTGTCAGACATTCCCACCCCACACCTTCATTCCCACCCCACACCTTTGTCCCACTCTGTACACACCCCCTACCAAGAAGGCCCTTTCTGTTCACCCAAGCTCTGCTCATCCTTCCAAAGCCAGTCAAGCACCATCCTCCCCTCCTCCAGGAAGCCTTCCCTGACCAACCACCCAGGCCCACAGGAGCTTCTCTCAACAGCTGAAGGATTTCCTGTTGTTATCACCCAATACTTGGCACCAATAACAATGAGGAGGAGGAGAAGGAGGACAGTGAGTTTTACTGAGCGATTTAGAATGTGCAAAGCATTTGCATTCATTATCCCATTCATCCCCACAAGGATCTGATGAGATTGGTGCTATTACCACTCCCCCTTTACAAATGAAGAAACTAAAGCTCAGAGAGGGTAGACAACTTGCTCTAGGACACATAGCCAGATGCTGGAATAGCCAGGATTTGAACCCAAGTAGTCTGACTGCACAGCCCGCTCTCTAAGCACCATGCCAGATCCCTCCCAGTACACACACATCTTGGCTCATCCTCAAAAGGGCTCCTCTCTGTTGCCCCATCATACACTCCTGTTGCACCCCAGCATCACAGCCCTGGCACGTGGCTCATGCTTCAAGAAGAGACACAAATCAATTCAAGGGTCAGGCCAGTACTTTGCCCACCTCTCACCCCAGAGCCCAGCACATGCTCAGATTGAATGAATGTCCACGTGCACCAAGTTTTAGGGCTCGGTGTGTTCCAACACCCAATGTGGTGACAGGAGTCCTCATTCCCCACGCCCGCGCTCAGCCACCCTCCACCCCTGAGAAATGAAACAGTAGATGGGGTGGCCAGGTCTGGACAGTGTGTTCCTGCCACACTCTCCAGAGGGCCCCCTTGAGCCTTGTGGCGGTGGCAGGGTGGGGCAGCAGTGCCTCTCTGCTCACATGCCCAGGCTGCCTTTGGCGATGGGGTCCTTCTCTGCCTCCCGGGCCCTGCTTGGCATCTGGGGCGCTCAGTCTGTGAGGCAGGAGATGCTCATGAAACAAGAAAAAGGGACCGAGGTCCCAGAGGGTGATTTATAGCTTTGGAGAGAGAGACCCAGGGCCGCATAATACTCACAAGGGCATTCTAGTCGATATATTGAGTTTCTGGAGGGGCCTCTGTAAACACAGTGGTTCTGGGCCGTGGTTACCTCTGTCTCTTGTTGGTTGCTGGGGTCTCTTCACATGGAACCAGACAAAAACCCCAGAGCCCCTAAGAATCATCCTTCCACCTTTCCCCCATCCCAAATTTACAGATGGGACCCAGAGAGGGAAAGGCACTTGCCTAAGGTCACACAGCAGAGAAAGAGCAAAAACCAGAGTCCCCGAACTCGCAGGCCAGGAGCTGCTGGGCCTCCAGGCCCTGAGCCTCCCTGCTTTCTCCTCCCCCCACTACCCTGGAGGAGGACGTCTCTGGCATCGCACGGCTCTCTCCTGAAGAGGCTTTGCCTGAGCGCTCCCTGAGCTCACTGTGTGCCAGGCCCTGTACTTTATAATATATCAGGTCATATGATCCTCAAAACAACCCTTTGAGGACAATATTATTCTTATCATCCCCATTTTACAGATGAGGAAACCGAGGCAGAGCACAGTTACGTGAACTGCCCAAGGCCACAGAGTTAGTAAGTGGCCATGCTGGGGGGCTATGCTAAACTCCTCAGAATCCCAGTTGGCCACACCATGCACCCACAGCTGAGGCCCTGGGGAGGGGCCTCTGTGAGAAGGGGTAGGTAGAGGGGCTGGGGCTTCCTGGAGGTGATGAGAAGTGAGCTTGCCCCCTCCAATTGGCTCATGGAAGTAGCTGGGCTGAGGATTCTGTGCTTCCCTTCTTACCCACTCTGTTCTCTGGTGGGGGCCTGTCAGAAGGCAAAGAAGTATACCTACCCATGCCTCCATCCCCAACATAATCCCTACCATTTCTTAAAAAGCGTTTTCTGGGCGCACTCCATCTTCAAGAACCACAGAGAGCAAATCAAAGAATAAGAAATCTTTTCATCTCCAGTGCAAGAGGTAGCTGAGAGGGGCGGGTCCCCCAAGGCACACCCCTTCAACTGGGCCTGGGAAGGCCAGGATGGAAATATGGCCGAAGGTTGGCTCACAAAGGATTGGTGTCCATGCAGGATAGAGGCCTTGCAGATGCTGACGGGGCCAACTTCTCAAGAGTGGGAGAAGTCTCGGGCCTTCTTCACCCCTGCCCCCATCTTGTCTCCTCTTCAGAAATGCTCTTAGAAAGACCCAAAAAAGAGAGTCAAGGTCTGGCTCACATCACCTCCTCCAGGAAGCCCCAAGGCTCTCTTCCCTGAATAGACAGTTGACCCTTGAACAATACGGGCTTGAACTGTGTAGGTCCACTTACAGGCAGATTTTTTTCAATAAACATAGTACCTGTATTTTCATTTTACAGATCTTTAAATTAATTGTGGGGATGAGTTTATGTTCAATTAGAGATTACAATATGTGGAATCAAAAGAACTAGGGTTTGAGTCCTGATTCTATCCAAACCATTTCAGCTTCCTGCCTTTGGGTGAGTCGCCTATCAATTCCTTTATTTTTGAGGCTGAGATAGCAGACAAGAGGATTTTTAACTGCTGGGGAGTCAGCGCCCCTAACTCCGAGTTGTTCAAAGGTCAGCTATAGTATCGTTGCTCTCATTTGCTACATACAGGGGCTCTCGGAATGTCATTTACCATGTTTTGGAGTGGACATCAGCATCCCTCACACACGGTGACCACCTTGAGGGCTGGGGCCAGGGCTGCTCTGGCTCTGACCCAGGTCTGAGGTGGGCTTCCTAAGTGGCACCCACCTGCCCAGTGGGGTTCTTACAAGGACAAACTGAGGTCTTACGTATGAGGGTTTTATAATCTGTAAAGCAATACGTGTATCGGTGGAGCTGTGATTTTCCTATAGGCCTCTCTGATCCACAACAACACACCTTATCCTAGAGTTAAGGAAGGCAGGGGAACTGGGAAAGCAGGGGAGCCCTTTGTGACCATGGAAATGAGGAACAGTGGAGTCCAGGGCTCATGTATGTGTCCGTGTGTGCATGTGTCCTCTTAATTGCATCCACAAGAGTCCCAGGCCCAGCCGTGCCTGCACATGTTGCTCTCCATGAGGGATGCCACTCACCCAAGCTCTGCTTGCCTCTTCTCCGGCAAATTCCAGTGGACACCCCACTCCCCCTGGGGGGCTGAAGCATGAACCTGACCCAGATCAGAGCAGATCTTCAAACTACAGGCCCTGTCACTGTTCTAGGGAAGCTGGGAGCTGACTGCAGGAGACCGCAGGACTCGGACCCCTGTCCTCCTGGGGGTAGGCACTGAAGCTCCTGGACTGGCTTTAGGGCTTGTCTGTGGCCAATCTGTCCCACCTGCCCTCAGTGGGGGAAGCCAGCTTCCTCCCTTCCACCACAACCCGGCATTCAGACCAAATGGACCAAATCCTGCTCACCTGGGTCCCATCTCAAACAGGCATCCCTAAGAATACGAGAGGAGCTTCCCAAGCCTGGTGGTGACTCACCGTCCCCACACAACACATTCCTATTTACACACAAACACACCACAGCTGCACCCATATGTACACTGCATACCTCCCCCACCCAAACACACACACAGCCACCTATACCACACATCCCATATGCAAAAGGCACAACTCAGCACACACACTCATTCCTCCTGCACACTTCACCTCCACACCCAGCACCCAATGCAGCACCACACCTACCCTCACCTCCCACCGCACACTCCCACCCCCGCCCACCTCCTCCATACACATTCTCACCCCACTCACTCCCCCATGCACGCTCTCACACCCACATCCTGCCTTCCTTGAGAAAAGAGCCGCCCAGCGGCGGGGAAGTTGTGAGGCACTGGGGGCAGCCTGCTCTGGGAGGTGAGAAGGAGGGAGGCTCTGCTGCGAGCTCACTCCCTAACCAACCGTGCCCTGAGAGCTGCGGACTCCTGAAGACTTATTTAGCTCCGCAGGGGAGGGGGTGGAGGGGACTGGCCAGGGGGCCGAGGGGGATCAGGGTGGCTCAGGATAGGAAGGGAAGAGGCAGCGGGCGGTGCCGAAGTGCACGTAACCCCCAGGTACCCGCGCTGAATCAGCCCACCAGGCGGAGATGCTAACCGGGCCGCTGTGTCCGCAAGGGTAAATTCGGAAGCTTCCAGCAATCCAGGGCTTTGGGAGAGAAGGAAGAGGAAACAAAAGGGGTAGGGCAGGGGGAGCGGGGAGGCGGCTGATTTATGCCAGCACTTCAGCAAATGTTTTCGCTGCCATTAGCCTCGCCGAAGCTGAGGATAGGAGAGAAAGGGGCGCCACGGGGTACCGGTGGTCGGGCCTCGCCAGGGCTTGTCTGCTCTGCGGGGTCGTGGGGGGCAGCGGCTGGCACGGAGGACGGGGTCTCACCTAGCCCCGACTCGCCAAAATGCACTAGGTCAGGTGGGGGAGAAACTCCCCGGGCTCCTGCAGCACCCGGCTGAGTGCAGGCCCAAGGGCGGCAGGAGGTGGCGGCCCAGGCCCAACTTTAGAAGCAAATCAAAAGGATGGAGGGCACACATTCCCTCCACCCTTCTGAAACTGCCCTTCCTCATATTATTCTAATTATGGTATTCTAAATTTTCCTTTAAAAAAAGGAAACAAACAGAAAAGCACAGAACACACTTGTTTGGTTTCATTTTGCCTTCACAGCTTTAATGATTCCATTTGTGGAAGCTGTTTAGAAAACTGGGGAGGAGGAAGAGGAGGAGGAAGAGGCCAGAATCACCAGCTCTGGCCTCAGCGGCCAACTTCCTCCTCTCTGCCCCTGGGTGCCAGCCTGCCTAGGCAGCAGTTTCTCTGTACTCCCCAGCCCCACGAGGGCAACCCCTAAACCCCAACCTATGACCCCTGCCTCGCCTCCCTTTCCGCCAGGCCTCAGGGTGCTCCAAGGTCCCTCCTTGCTACTCCAACCCCAGCGATAAGGTTCAAATGACCATATGTTTGGCCAGCAGGCCCGGGAAGAGGCTCCAAGATGGGCCAATGAGAATCACCATCCAAGCACTTGGAATGTAAGAGATCCACCTCCCCTCCAGCCTCATCCCCAAAGTCCTAGGCAGCCCAGACCCTCCGTAGAAGACATTGCTGGTAAAAGGGAAGGAGAAGTGGTAGGCAGACCTGACGACGTGGTCTGACAGCCAGGAACAGGCCATAGTACCTCAGTCCAGGAGAAACTCAACAACAAAGTGAGTGCAGGAGATGAGCCCCCAAAGCTTCAAAATAAAAAAGTAAAAACCTATTTTGCCCCCAACTATACAAATGGGTACAGAGCTCTGAGGCTGGCTTGTGATTTATCTCACCTGGGGCAGGTGGGGGCTTTTGCTGAGAGGATCAGTGTTGGAAGGCTACCTTTGGGCACTTGCCTGGTCTCAGGGTCTCACCTTGACCTTTGGTCCAGCCCTGTTCCACCTCTCTCCCAGGTCCCTGCTCCCAACTTCTTTCCACCATCTCCCAGCAAGTCCCAGTCTAACTCAGCTACCAAACCTACTTCATCTTTAGCTGCCTGCCTTAGCTGGGCCTTGATTTCAGAATCTCAATCCCAGACCCATGCGGCCAGTCTGCAGCCCGGGTGGAATAAGGGAGCCACAACTAGAATGAGGTTTATGAGCCCTGAGTTCAAATGTCAGCTCTATCCCTGAGTCCCAGTGTAGTCCTGGGCCAGTCAGGGCCCTTCCCAAAGCTTCAGCAGTTAAATAAGTGGATTGGAAGAGAGAGGAATTGTTTCATCCTATGGAATTCCCAGTTTGTGGGGTGGGGAGAGAAATTACATACAAAATTCCTCCCCTACAGTGGTACTTTCACTTTAATGAGAAAACCCAGTAAGACGCTCTTGATTTTCCATTTGTTTAAGTGAAATGGGCATTTGGTACAGAGTAGAGGAAGACAAGGACAGGCCACCACCACACACACACACACACACACACACACACACACACACACACAGCAAAGACACGAGGAAAACTCCGATTTTAACTGCACCTTAAAAAGAAGCACTATCATGACACCTTGGTTCCTTCTCAACCATCCCAGCCAGAGGCCAAGGAAAGGCTCATTAAAAGCTCCAGGAGGGCTTCCCTGGTGGCGCAGTGGTTGCGCGTCCGCCTGCCGATGCAGGGGAACCGAGTTCGCGCCCCGGTCTGGGAGGATCCCACGTGCCGCGGAGCGGCTGGGCCCGTGAGCCATGGCCGCTGAGTCTGCGCGTCCGGAGCCTGTCCCCCGCAACGGGAGAGGCCACAACAGAGGGAGGCCCACATACCACAAAAAAAAAAAAAAAAAAGCTCCAGGAAAGGCTGAGGGGTGGGTGGGAGGAGATTCCCAGGGCTAGCCTGGGTTTCTGAAGTGGCCTCTCCTGGCCAGTCACTTGCTGAAATCTTCTAAGAGTCTCGGTTTATGGTTCCAGGCTTGATTTCTCCACCATCAAACTTTATGGCTTAAAAAAAAATTCTCAGTGCTGGAAAGGGAACTCATTCCCATATTCACTGGGAATGGGGGTAGGGGAAAGGAGAGAGAGGTGCCTGCCCCTTGAGGAGAGCTTGGACACACCCAAGAAGGAGCTTCGCCCTCCCATGGATGGGGCCACAGGAGGAGTCCAAAGTGGCCTGAATCAGCCCGCTATTGGACAGGAGCCCTGGATACAAATCTGCGATCTGCGGTCACGTGAAGGCAAGATTTGAGGAAAGGCAACATCCTGGACTTTGTTTTCCCCATCTGTGCAATGGAGCTCATGAGGAATCACTGGGAAGACCTAGAGAACATTCTGAAAAATGTTCTGTGCCTGTGGTATTAGAGTACAAGGGCTGTGTAGGAGGAAGGGGCATGTTCTCTCTCCTGAAGGCAGGTTTCTGAGGGCAAAGGGAAGGCAGCAGGCTGACCCCACCAGTTGGCCCCTCTCCAGGCTGGTGGACAGGCAACCCCTGCTGCGCTAAGTAATGAGCACAATTCCAAGGCCAGTTCTGCTCGCTAGTGAGAAATCAAAGCCCGGTATTAGCCACCCATTTCTGGCTGGGCACCAATTGTGCTCAAATCCATCAAAGCCCAGGGCCTGGGGTTTCTTCTGGGGAAGGTGGGGGCCAGAGGCTTTGTTAAGCAGGCAAGGCAGGCCACCCCCAGCCTCCCCAGCAGAGCCTACTCTGCAGCTCTGGAGAACTCTAGGCCAACCAGTCTTGTCTTTCTCCTGCCTCCCTCCCCAGCTCCCCACCCTCAGTAACCCCAGTATTTATTCCTGATACCCTTGCCCTGCCGCTCCAAACACACCTTCCCAAGACCCAATCCTGCCCATATGCCATTTACAGAGACTTCACCCAACCCTCCAATCACCTCCCCTCAAACACCCCCAAACCAGAAACCAACACCCCAACCCTGCACCTCCCACACCCAACTGCACTCTTTAAAACAAAGTTGGTCACTCAGCAGCCTGCTTCCTCCCCCATCATTACCTTCCAACTTCAAAACACTGCTGTAAATACCAGAGTCTGCCCAAATCATAATTAACGTGGATCAAATGATTGTGTCGTAACTTTACAACACAGGGCTGGCAAAAAAACAAAAAAGTGGAGTATGTGCTAAAACCAAGCCCTCACTCCTGGGCCATGGGAATCATTAATTCCAGAGTGAGGAATAGCTGACTATAAGTGGGGGAGGCGGGCGTGGGACGTTCGGGGCGGGCGCGGGGGGAGGAGGGCGTTGGACGTCAACATCCAAGCGGAAGGTAGAGGGGGTTGGGCTGCGTCATCTGTCCACTTTGTGCGCCAGTTTTCGGAGTCAATGCAGGATGCGGCCCACGCCCACCCAACCTCGGAAGCCCGGTGCTTGGTTTCTGGGGGGAGATAAGGCTGCGAGAGCGAGAGCGAGAGCGAGAGCGAGAGCGAGAGCGAGAGCGCGAGCGCGAGAGAGCGAGAGCGCGAGAGAGCGAGAGAGCGAGAGAGCGAGAGAGCGAGAGAGCGAGAGAGCGAGA
>NC_041233.1:22970986-23026210 GCF_002837175.3 Physeter macrocephalus | reverse complement strand
CGAGAGAGAGAGAGAGAGAGAGAGAGAGAGAGAGAGAGAGAGATGGGATGGCTCCCGTGTGTCCACCCGCTCCCCAGGAAGACGCAGCCCAGTCAGCTACGCCCGGCCCAGCTACAGACCAGCTAGACGTGTACACAACCACGGCGGGAGAGGCGGAATAGGGACTTTATTTTAGGAGCCCACCGACTCCCTTAATAAGGCATCTTGCTGGGTCTGGAGTAGGAGCGTGGAGAGCGCACCTTCTCGGCTTCCCAGACGGGGAGAGTGTCAGTGACTCATTTAAAAGGAAACTCGTCAGGATCACTACGTACTCCTCCCCCCAACACACAACACCAACACCCAGAAAAAAAATTCTTCCAGGCCTGCGGATCCCAAGATCTCGAGGAAAGCTGTACGTGCAAGACAGCCCTATTACCTTCGATAACAAAACCCTGCAAGCTGGCCTCATCTGGCTGGCGGAGCGGACCCGCGCTTCCCGTGTTCCCCAGGTTTCTCGCTCCCTCCTTCTCATCTGCGGATTCGGGTCTGTGCCACACTAGGAGTCTGGGCGAGCCGGGACCTGGACTAGGAAGTTGCCGGCGAACGGCAAGCGAGCGCACACCTGGCCTGTGCAGCGACTGTGGTTTTTCGGCGCCGCTGCCAGGCGCGCGCGAAGCCAGGGGTCCCCCGGAGGCCGGTACTCCGGGAGGCGCACACCCCGACTTGGACACCGTTCCAGGGAAAAGAAGCGATCTCTCCCTTCCAGGAGGGAGCTGGAGGGCCTGAGCAACACCCCCGCCCCGCCCCGCGAGATGGCTGCGCCATCGCCCACTTTGCTGGGGCAGAGAAATCTACCTTTTAACTTGGGCGCCCGTACCGCTTTCCCTGTGCGCACTGACGGAGCGATGGACCACCTCAACTTCAGGGCAGAGTGAGGCGCCAGGGTCCCCTCGCTCCCCTCGCTCCCCTCCCCCATGCCCGATCGCTCCCTACCTGCTTGGCTCAGCCTCAGGTCCCAGCAGAGCAGGAGCGTCAGCAGTAGCGCGCCCCGCGCTCCGCTCCGGGCCCACATGCTCCCGCGGCCCGGCTCGGGCGCCTCTCCCCCGGGGCTCTCTCCCTGGCCCCAGCCTCGCCGCCGCCGTCTCCGCCGCCGCCGCCGCCTCCTCGCCGTCCTCCCCAGCGCCCGGCCGCGCCAGCCCGTGCCCTCCGTGGGGGCAGAGGCAGCCACGCTTCGCAGAGGGCTGCCCAGCGCTCGGAGCGCGATGGGTACCCGGCGCCCGCTCTCCGGCCAGGCTCCGGCGCGCCCCTCTCTGCGCTCCTCAGGCTCCGGGGCTCGAGCGCTCCGTTGGCTCCCGCGTCCTGGCTTCGAAGTTGCGCGACTGAAGGTGAGAGCGCTCAGCGGCGCCCGCAGCGGCCAACGCCGCGCCGTCCGAGCCCCCGTGCGTGCCTCCCTGCGCCCCGCCGCTGCCCGGGGCTCCGGCGCCCTCGCCGGCCCCCGCCGCCTGCCACAAGGCCGAGCGCTGCCGCTAGCTCGCCCAAGTGAGTCCGCGAGTAGAGGGGGGACAGCGCGCGGCCGAGGCGGGGCCTGGGCGGGCAAGGGCGGAGCCGGCGGAGGGCCTTTCTAGGGGGTAACGACGGCCCCTTGGGCGCGGCCTCGGCGGAGCTGGGGGCCCTTCAGGGGGGTCCTCGCGAAACTCTGGACCCGGAGCGTTGGAAATCCCGGCCGCTAGATCGTAGCTGGAAGCGGAGTCTGCCCAATTTTTGTTTCCAGAAACTAAAGAAATGTATCTTGGCGCTATCCTCTGACTTCGCTGTGTCAGCTTTCTCCTCTGATTAAACTCAGGACTCTGTCGTTTTTGGCTCCCTGGTTTTTACTACGTAGAATCTATGCCTTCTACAGGGGGCGGGCAGCGGGGGGGGGTGTCTTTCCCAAAAAAGCTCCTTAAATGAGGAAATCTCAAACACTCAAGTCCGTGTTAAGCAGGGGCTTACAGCTATGTGGACTTGGGTATGGATTTGGATCATCCTGTTTGGCCCTACTTGTGGGTATGACCTTGGGCAGAACTGTTTGACTAGACCCCTCTGAACCTCCTGTAGCACCCAGGGCCCCAACCCCCACCACCCACCCCCGCAAGTGACAATGGGGGCATAGGGAAGCCATTTTTGGCTCTGGTGGGTGTAAATTTGGGCTCTGCCCCTTACCTGCTGTGTGACCCTGAACAAGTTACTTAACCATTCTGATGCTTCCTTCATCATCATCTCCAAAATGTAGAAAAATGATAATAACAATTTTATAAGGGAATGTAGAACTGAATTTTTTCTTTTTTTTGCGGTATGCGGGCCTCTCACTGCTGTGGCCTCTCCCGTTGCGAAGCACAGGCTCCAGACGCGCAGGCTCAGCGGCCATGGCTCACGGGCCCAGCCGCTCCGCGGCATGTGGGATCCTCCCGGACCGGGGCACAAACCCGCGTCCCCTGCATCGGAAGGCAGACTCCCAACCACTGCGCCACCAGGGAAGCCCTGAATTTTTAAATATATATATAGAAACTGCAGCACAAATGTCAGTAATCTCTCTTTCCAAGATCTCCCCTCTCAGCCAATCTGACTCCTGGTGGAAAATCCTGACCACCAAAGGGTGAGCCAAAGGGCATGTGGAGTCAGGTGGAGTTTGGGCGGTGGGCGATATCTTGAGATTGAAACCCAGTGACATTAGAAGGGGTGGCTCAGCTAACACTGGCAGGGTCCTTTTATGTGACAGGCATGTAATAAGCATTTTTAAACACTTTATATGCATCACTTCAGTTAATCCTCACAACTCTCTGAGGTAAGTACCATTTGTATCCCCCTTTTATGAAGAAACTGAGGCACAGAGATGTAAAGTCATTTGCCCAAGATCACACAGCTTTGAGTGAATGAGTGGGTGAGTGAAAAGGGCAGGAGAGATAGGATTGGAAAGAAACCCTCTGAGCTGAGGATCCTCGACGCTTACACCTCTTCTGGGGCTGGCAGGTGAGAAATGACTGGCAGCCAGCAGGAATGCCTCCTCCCCAAGCCCTGATCTGTTCACTACTTGGGATTTTTCCAGAACTGGGATCTGGAATCATTCCTCAAATACAGAGGCAGTGGCTGCTTCAGGAAGGGGTAAAGGAAGGCAGAGAGAGGTCCAGCCAGGCCCAGGAGTCAGTAGGGGGGTAGGCTGGAATAGGGTCAGTGTCCCCAGGGGCGCTTCCTAGACTGGAGGAGAAAGGACCTGGGGGCCAGAACTGCAGGTTGGAAGGGTTGCTGGAGGGGGCAGAGAAGCAACAAGGGCCTGCCCCAGCTGTTTCCCCAGAGAAGAGAGAAAGGCAGGACTTCCCAGGACCCCCCTCCACACACACTTCCCCCACAGGTTGGGGTCTGGAACATGTGGGGGAGTGTGTATGTGGTCATTCCACCTCGTTAGCCCTCCCTGGCCAGGCACCCAGGACCAGGAGGGTGGATATGGGTGAGCGGGACTCCCTGGGAAGAACTTAGGCCAATTGAGAAAGGTCCCCGTGGGCAAAGATAGGTGGGTTATTTTTAGCTTGGCCCAGGCAAGGGCAGTGGGTGAGGGAGTCAACAGTGCATCACACCCAGCCAGCCCCACCCAGCCACAGAAGTACAAGCACACATATGCACACACAGCCCTAGACAGTTACAGGCACACCTACAAAGGTACACACAAGCAAACATACAACAAACATATACAGGTGCAAAATGACCCTCCCAGAAACATTATAGGGGCACCCAACTGCAGAGACACCCACATAGTTAAGACACAGGATTTTAAAAAGCACACGCATACACCTCATCACAGACACAAACACACACACAGGCACGCACATCCAAAAGCACAAATACACTCTTGGGCAGATGACGCTAAAGACAAATAGATACTTAGATGCTTAACTTTCACCAGGCAACACATACAGGGACACGTCCGAGGCCCAGCATCTGACTGTCAACACCTGGCACAGGCACAAGGTCAAGGGCTTTATGCTGGATAACTCAGCAGGGACCTCAGTAGAACCTCGGCAGGCAGGGACCACAGGGCAGGCGCGCTCACTCTCTCTCTCATTCTCTCTCTTAACCAGAAGGACAGTGAGTTATTGGAGATTTTTCAAAAAAAGTTCCAGTGCTCAGAACTTTGCCGTTCAGACAGTAATTGCACCAGGCAGGCCCTTCTAGTCCTAATGTCAGGTTTCATGACTTTAATTCCTAACTGGAGAGAAGGGGGATGGGGGGGGTGCAGGCAAAAGGAGAGTGGCCATTTCCCTGTCTTCTGCTGGCCCCCGTCCCATTTCCCCCAAGCCCCAGAGCAGAAATATGCCCATGGGAGGTCCTAGACCCTGCTTTCCCTCCAGGGCTCCCATACTGGGGTAGGGGACTTACCACATTGGGATCCTTCCATAACTCCCCTGCACCCACTCCCCTGCTGTTCCAGCGTTCCAGTGTCCAGAACGCCCCTTCTCCAGTCACCTGCAGCTAAGCAACCACTGCGGGTGTGGTTGCTTCCCAGCCTGGGCATCTCCCAGTGCTGGCCCTCAGCTGGCGCCAGGGAGAGGACTTCAGAGGGAGTCAGACTGCCCTGAGTTCACACCTTTCCCCAGTATGGGTGAAGAATGGTCAAGGCCCTGGCCCTGGGATGACACACTGGAGTAGCTGGATTAAGACTTACCAGGGTGTTCCCAAACCCAGTGCCATCAGACTCACAGCAAAGAGGTCCTGCTGTGAGTTAAGAAAGTGGATGAGGGACTTCCCTGGTGGTCTGATGCAGGGGGTGTGGGTTCCATCCCTGGTCAGGGAACTAAGATCTCACATGCCGTGTTGCACAGCCAAAACATAAATTAATTAAAAATAAATAAATAAAAGAATGAATGAATGAGGATGAGGTAGTGAGCTGCTTGGAGGCCGAGCCTAACCTTTCTTGCTCACCATGGTATATCCAGCACCTCAGACTGTCCCTCGCATAGTACGCATACATAAACATTGGTTGAGTGGATGCATCAGTCAGGCTGGGGAAAGAGGGGTTACTGGTTAAAGGGCCTACAGCCTTGCCAAATGAGCCCTGGAAGGAGCCTCCTACCTCCCCTCCATTTCCTAGGGCGTTTATGGGGCCTGAGGCTGGAAGCGGGGCAGGCTTTGTGCAATATAGCAGCTTTGAAAGCAGTCTCAGAGCTAGTTCTGACACTTAGCAGGGGCTGTAGTGCTTCCATGGGCTACCCTCATTTATCCCAAATCACAAGTGAGCGTCGGAGACAGAGTTCTGGAATCTGGAGCTGAGCTGATGGAAAACCAGACGTGGGGCTGCTCTTACCTGCTGGGAGAACTTGGGCTGGCTGCTGAGCCTTTCCAAGCATCAGTTCCATCAGTTATAAAATGGGAACAATAACTAGCTCGTGGGATTAAAAAGAATATACAGAATGCCCCTAATCTGGCTGAATACAAGCCACTTATTTTATAATAAGGAGCAGCTGTCGGGGTGCTCTGCAGGCGTGGCTGGCGCTTCCCCCTGCGGCCGGTACTGGTATGCTCGAAGGTGCCACTAGGCGGCGCGCTGCAGTGCACACCTCCTCCGCGGCCGCTTCAGCCTGCATCCCAAAGCAGTGGGTCTGGAAGGGAGATTCGCTCCGGCTTCCACCTTGGGGCTGCCCAGGAGTGGGTCTCCACTTCAGGTTGACAGGGGAGGGGGCTCTCAGACCACTCGGTTTGCGAGATCTTGGGTGGGAAGGTTTGGGGATGAGTTCATAATCCCTCCCCTGACCCATCAAGGCCAGGATGGACCCCAAACGCCTGGACCTTGCTGACAACAACCTTATGAGATGGCTACTGTTACTACCCCATTTACCAGATGAGGGAACTGAGGCAGAGAGAGGTAGCTTGCCCAAGGTCGCATACAGCTAGTAAAGGGTACCCTGAAGATTCAAACCCAGGCAGAATGGATCTCAAGCTTGTACTTTTTTTTTTAATCGAGATAACATAAAATTTACAATTTTAACTATTTTAAAGTGTACAATGTAGTGTTTTTTAGTATCTTCACATGGTTGTGCAACCATCACTACTATCTAATTCAATAACATTTCATAACCCCAAAAAGAAACCACATACCATTAAGTAGTCACTCCCCATTCTCCCCTCCCCTCCCCCTGCCCCTGGCAACCAGGAAATCTACTTTCTGTCTCTATGGATTTGCCTATTCTGGGAATTTCATATAAATGGAATCACACACTATGTGGCCTGAGTCATCAAGATTGGGCTGTTAACCTCTCTACTAAATAATGTGACAACCCTCCACCTCCTCCCCCACTCCATACACATCTTTTCTCTTACCTCCAGGGGAGGGCCTTCTCCCTGGAGTTCAAGCAACGTAATCAGTCATTCACAAAAGCTCTGGGGTCAGGCAGATCCGGGTTCAAATCCTGGCTCTGTCTTGGACAATTTACTCTGCTGTTGTCTTCTCAAAATTCTTTGCTGTTAATTTTTTTAAAAAATTTAATTTTAGAGCTGTCTTAGATTTATGAAAAAATTACATAGTACAGAAAGTTCCCATATGCCCCTCACCCGTTTCCCTTATTATTAATAACTTACATTAGTATGGTGGATTTGCTACAATTAATGGACCAATATTGAAATATTATTATGAACTAAAATTCATTTAGATTTCCTTAGTTTTTACCTAATGTCCTTTTTTTTTTCCTGTTCCAGGATCCCACATTACACATAGTAGTCAGGACACTAAGGGCTTCTCTTGGCTGTGACAGTTTCTTAGACTTTCTTTGTTTTTGATGATCTTGACAGTTTTGAGTATTATTCATCAGGTATTTTGTAGAATACCCCTCAGTTGGGATTTGTCTATCTTAAAGTTCTTAATAATTTTCGAACAAGGAGCCCTGTTCAAAATAGTTTTGCACCGGGTCCATAAATTATGCAGTAGGATCTGCTTGTGGGTTACGGGGCACAGAAAAGGCAGGTGAAGCCAGAGCTGGAATAGGCTGCAGACTGTGGCCACCATGGCTTGGTCCTGCCTGCATTGGTGGAGGGGGCTTACTTAGTGCTCTGAAGGGGAAGCACAGGGGGCTAGACGGAGGGGTGAGAAGGAAACTGTAAACATGAAAGAAGACTGCATTCCAGGCAGAGGGAACATTTGTGAGGAAGGCCTAGGGTCAGGAACGTGGATGGTGTGATTGGGGGTAGCGGGTCCAGGTCCTCACGTGGTGAGTCAGAGGTGCCTATGGACTTCCCAGCACACAGCTGTGACCACAGCACTGACCAGTGATTACAGGAGTGGTCGCCATCTTGAAAAATAACAAAGCCAGCTAACGTATACTAAAGCAATTGCAGCAAGCCAGATACTGTGCCAAGGGCTCTGCATGAATTAGCTCCTTCAATCTGTGGTAACCAGTGAGATTGATGCTATGATTATCCTCATGATTATCCCCACTTAGTGAGACAGAGGCCAGATTCAAACCCAGGCAGCCTGGTTCCAGAGCCTGCACATCCAACAAATCCACTGGGTGTAGTTTGTTTTTTTTTTTATCATAACAATGTGATTTCCCTTTGTTCATTTCCATTTTTCTTGGACGTAGGCGTTAATCACGGGCCCATTAAAATGGAAACTGGGGCTCGGAGAGGGAAAGGGACATGCCTAAGGTCAGATGGTAAGTACTGACTCTGAGCTTTAAACCCACATTCTTATGACCAGTCCACACTACCAGCCTCTTCCAGATCCTCTCTGGAATTCAGTGGGAAATTATTGATGTAGAGGGAAGAGGAAGAGGAGAGGGTACAATCTAATAGGGAGACTATAAAATAGCAAGATGGACCTTTTAAACTTTCTCATACTCTGTTGTTATAAACGTTCCAATTTAAATGTATTCAGGTAAACATCAAATTACTTCGTCTAATAAAAACATCAAGGCACTTCACATTTGTTTTAAAACTATAGAATACGGCCCTTGGCATACAGAAATGCCTTTTGCCATTTCAAATATGTCTAATTTCACATACAGATGGCCAACAGGCACATGAAAAGATGCTTAACATCGCTAATTATCAGAGAAATGCAAATCAAAACTACAATGAGGTATCACCTCACACTAGTCAGAACGGCCATCATCAAAAAGTCTACAAATAACAAATGCTGGAGAGGGTGTGGAGAAAAGGGAACCCTCCTACACTGTTGGTAGCCATGTAAATTGGTGCAGCCACTATGGAAAACAGTATGGAGGTTCCTTTAAAAAACTAAAAATAGAGTTGCCATATGATCCAACAATCCCACTCCTGGGCATATATCCAGACAAAACTATAATTCAAAAAGATACATGCACCCTTATGTTCATAGCAGCACTATTTACAATAGCCAAGACAAGGAAACAACCTAAATATCCAACAACAGATGAATGGATAAAGAAGATGTGGAATATATATATATATATATATACAATGGATATTATGCAGCCATAAAAAAGAATGAAATATGCCATTTGCAGGAACATGGATGGACTTAGAGATTATTATATTAAGTGATGTAAGTCAGAAAGAGAAAGATAAATGCCATATGATACCACTTATATGTGGAATCTAAAATACGACACTAAGGAACATATCTACAAAACAGAAACAGACTCATAGACATAGAGAACAGACTTGTGGTTGCCAAGGGGGAGGGGGTTAGGGGAGGGAAGGATTGGGAGTTTGGATTAGCAGATAAACTATTATATATAGGATGGATAAACAAGATCCTACAATATATAGCATAGGGAACTATATTCAATATCCTGTGATAAACCATAATGCAAAAGAATATGAAAAAGAATGTATATATGTATAACGGAATCACTTTGCTGTACAGAAAAAATTAACACAACATTGTAAGTCGACTATACTTCAATAAAAATTTTAAAAATAAAAAACCCAAATGTCTAATTTCAGAATTGCTCATGTGACATTTCCAGTATTGTTCATATAATAAGGATGGTTAATCAAATTAAACACAATATTTAAACTATCCAGAGACTACAAGATAATGTAAATAATTCACTCACTGAGATTAACACTTAAATCAACTTTATTTATAAAACACTATCTTGATAATTATAATTCTGTAAAGCTTTCTTTTAGGCAAAAGTATGACCACTTTAGTTACAGCAGTTCCTTAAACTAAGACTGAGGGAGAATTCAAAATTAATTTGGAAGAGAGGCAAAATTCCCGCATTTCTTTTGTGGTTGTGGACTTTTAGGAGCAGGTTCTTTTGAAGCCTGAGTCCACACTGAAGATAACTCACTACTGTTTTCAGGATACACACCAAAGAAACTCTACAGTGAAAAGGATTCTTGAGGTTGAGCATACAAGCTTTCCACACGACCAGGAGGAAGAAGAGGTCCTTGAGTTGTGAACTCTGTCCCCTGGGATGCATCAGCAAGAAAGATCTTAATTGGAGGAAGAAGCAAAGGAAAGAAACCCCATAGGAGAGGGTGTGTATAAGGGGAGAGGTAGTGAAAACCTTTCCTTATGGGGAGCATTCCTTGTCAGGTCCTCTGATCCTCTCTGCTCTTTCTTGCAGTATCAGCCATCAACTCATCTGGTTCTCTTTGTTCTGCATCTTTGCTATAAAATCGACTCCACTCTGAACTACGAAGATGGACCTATTTAGCTTTCATTGTTTGCTTGTAGAGCTGCTGTTCCTGATGACTCTTTATCATTTTTTTTTAATTGGGGTATAGTTGCTCTACAATGTTGTGTTAGTTTCTGCTGTACAGTGAAGTGAATCAGCTATGTGTATACATATATCCCCTCTTTTTTGGATTTCCTCCCTATTTTAGTCACCACAGAGCACTGAGTTCTCTGTGCTATACAGCAGGCTCTCATTAGTTATCTACTTTATACATATTAGTGTATATATGTGATGATTATATCATTGCTGGCATCTTTTAAGCAGGACTTGGGGCTGTCAGTGTGAATGCCTACATAGATATACATATTCTATCTTAACATGACTAAGTTTCTTGAGAGTTTTACCTTTTCTTTCAAGTAGTTTGGTTAAGTTGTATGGTGAGAGATTTCTTTTAATAAATGTATTTATTTTATTTAGTTTTGTCTGCATTGGGTCTTTGTTGCTATGCATAGGCTTTTTCTAGGTGCAACGAGCGGGGGCTACTCTTCATTGTGGTGCACGGGCTTCTCATTGCAGTGGCTTCCTTGTTGTGGAGCACGGGCTCTAGGCATGCGGGCTTCAGTAACTGTGGCATGCAGGCTCAGTAGTTGTGGCTTGCAGGCTCTAGAACACAGGCTCAGTAGTTGTGGCGCACGGGCTTAGCTGCTCTGCGGCATGTGGGATCTTCCCGGACCAGGGCTCAAACCCGTGTCCCCTGCATTGGCAGGCGGATTCTTAACCACTGCGCCACCAGGGAAGCCCAGGTGAGAGATTTTTAAACAAGTGAAAACTTCAGTTCCAAATTAAGAGAGCTATTAAAAATTCCAGTGGCTGCTACCCAGAACATCATCACCCAAAGATGTGCAGAAATCAGGACTTAAGACTGCTGTCACCTGGTTGGCGTCATCTACTGGAACCAGGAAAGCCCAATGGTGAAGAAGGTCAAGTTTGAGGAAAGGAAGTTAAAGAACTAGCACACCCATGCTCCTGCCCAGTGCGTCCTCTTCTCTCTCTTTAAAAAAATTTGATTGAGGTGTAATTTACATACAGCAAAATGCATAGGTCTTAAGCATAAAATTCCATGACATTTGATAAGGGAAAACACCTAGTATCCATGATCCCAATCAAGATTCGAATAGTTCCATTATCTTAGAAAATTCCCTCCTGTTCCTTCCCAGTCAGTCCTCACCCTGCAGGGGCAACCACTGGTCTGATTTCTAACACTAGAGACTAGTTTTGCTTATTCTTGAATGCCTCATACATGGGATCAAATAACATGTAGTCTTCTGTGTCTGGCTTCTTTCTCACAGCATAATGGCTGAGGGTCTTTCCAGGGTGCTGTGTTGTGGTAAAATGGAAGTTCATTCCTTGAGATTGTTGGGAGGATTAATTATTTGAACACTGGGTAATTTGTATATCCCTTCACTTATGTTGGACATTTGGATTGTTTCCCATTTTAGTCTAGTATGAATAAAGCTGTTGAAAATATTTTTGAGCAATTTTTTTTTGTGGACATATGTTTTCATTTTTCAGCAGGAAATGTATAGGAGTGAAACTGTTGGATCATCAGGTAAGTATATGTTTAATTTTATACAAAACTGCCAAAGTTGATTTCCAAAGTTATTATAACATTTTATATTCCTACCTTCAAAGGATGAGCGTTCCAGTTGTTCCTCACCAACATTTGATATTGTCTGTCTTTTTAGTGTTAGCCAGCGGGTGTGAAGTGGTATTTCAATTTAGTTTTAATTGGCACTTCCCTGATGACTAGTGGTGCTAATCACTTTTTCATGTGCTTATTAACTATTTGTATATCTTCTTTCATGAAGGATCTGTTCAAACCTATTGCCCAATTTTTATTGAGATGTTTGTCTTTTTATTATTGATTTGTAGGAGTTCCATAAACATTCTGAATACACATCCTTTGTCAGACATATGTGTTGTGAATACTTTTTCCCAGTCTATAGTTTGCTTTTTCATTTTGTTGTGTTTCAAAGAGCCAATGTTCTACATTGATCAAGACATTTCTATACTTTTTTCTTTTATGGTTACTGCATTTTCTGTCATAAAGATAGTCTGCTTCCTTCCAGAAGTTTTATAGTAATTAGCCTTTTTATTTAGTCTCCAATTTTTAAAAATGTGTAATGTGAGGTAGAGGGTGAGGTTCATTTCTTTCCCGTATGATTATCCAGTTTTCTAGCACCATCTTTTTGAAAAGACTTTTTTTCCATTTCTCACTGAATTGCTTTTCCCCCTTTATCAAAATCAATGGACTGTGTAAGTGTGGATCTATTTCTGGATCCTCTATTCTGTTTCATTAATCTATTTGTCTATCCTTACCCCAATACCACACCATCTTTATTACTATAGGTTTATAGTTAATTTTTAAGCCCTCTACCCCTGTTCATCTTTTTCAATATGATTTTGGCTCTTCTAGATAATTAGCATTTCCATTTCCTTTAGAATCATCTTGTTAATCTCCATACAAAAACCATTGGGATTTTGATAAGAGAGCATTGAATGTATAGATCAATTTAGGGAGAATTGATGTCTTGATATTTTTTCCAACTCACAAACAGGCATACCTCTCCATTTTCTTAATTTCTTTCAGCACTGTTTCGTAGTTTTCAGTGTAGAGGCTTTGTACATTTGTATTAAATGTCTTTCTATACATTTTATAGGTTTTTGTGCAATTAAAATATTTTTAGCTCATTTTCTAATTGTTTGGATAAAAATATCATTGACTTTGTATACTGACCTTGTGACTTACTAAATTCACTCAGTACTAGTTGTTTTATTCTCAATTCCTTTGGATTCTATACATACACAAACATATTATCTATGAATAAAAAACATTTTACTCATTCCTTTCCAATTGTTATGAAGTGTATTTCTCTTGCCTTATTGTACTGGCTAAAATCTACAGTACAATGTTGAACAGAAGTGGTGAGATGGACATTCTTCCCATTTTCTGGATCTTAGGGGGAAAGCATTCATATTTCACCCTTAAGTATAATGTTAACAGTCAGATTTTCATACTTATCTGTTATCATATTGAGGAAACTCCCTTCTATTCCTACTTTGCTGAGGTGTTTTTTGTTTGTTTGTTTGTTTGTTTTCTTTTAATATCATGAGTGGGTATTGGATTTCATCCAATGCTTTTTCTGCATCTATGGAGATGATCATACTTTTTTCTTCTTTTTCTCTTAATGTGGTGAATTATGTTGATTTATTTTCAAGTGTGAAACTAGCCTTTATTCTTGAAACAATACTTAGTCATGATATCTTTTTTATATATTTCTGGATTTGATTTGCTAATGTTTTGTTAAGTATGCTTGCAATGATGTTCATGAGGGATATTAGTTTATAACTTTAATTTTTGTAATATTTTTGTGAGGTTTAGATGTAGGGTTCTGCTGATATCACAAAATGAGTAGGGAATGTTATCTCGTTTTCCAGTTTTGAAAAGAGTTTATGTAAAATTGGTATTATTTCTTTCTTACATATTTGATGGAATTTACAAGTGAAGTTGCTTGGGACTAATGTTTTCTTTGTTGGAAGGTTTTAATTATCAATTCTTTAACACACTTAGGGCTTTTAATATTTTCTATTTTTTCTTGGGCCAGTTTTGGCAAGTTGTACTTTGATGGGATTTATCCATTTTGTCTAAGTTGTCATAATTATTTGTATATGGTTTTAATATGTCTGTGGAACTTATCGTAATAGCCCTTCTTTTGTTTCTGATATGGGTAATTTGAGTTCCCTCTTGCTCTCTCTTTTTATTTAATCCAGCTAAGGGTTTATCAATTTTATCAATCTTTCAAACAACCAAATTTGTCTTTGATGAATTTTTCTATTATCTCTCCATTTTCTACATTGTTTTCCACTCTTTATTAATTCTTTTCTTCTACTTAGTATGGAGTTAACTTGCTCTTCTTTTTCTTACTTCTTAATGTAGATGCTTGGATCACTGATGTTAAGTCTTTATTCCTATCTAACATAAACATTTAAAATTGTATTTTCTTTTTAGTAGCACTTTAGTTGCATTTCATAAATTTTGATATGTTTTGTTTTTAATTTCATTTAATTTGTTCAAGTAACCTACAAGAAGGCAAAAAAAAAAGGAAACAAAGGAATGAGAAACAATAAACAAATAATAAAATGGCAGACTTAAACCATATCAATAATTAATTTGGATAAAAATAATCTAAATACATCAATTAAAAGACAGAGATTAGGGCTTCCCTGGTGGCGCAGTGGTTGAGAGTCCGACTGCCGATGCAAGGGACGCGGGTTCGTGACCCGGTCCGGGAAGATCCCACATGCCACGGAGCAGCTGGGCCCGTGAGCCATGGCCACTGAGCCTGCACGTCCGGAGCCTGTGCTCCACAACAGGAGAGGCCACAACAGTGAGAGGCCCGCATACCACACACACACACAAAAAAGACAGATTAGCATAGTGGATAAAAAATGACTATATGCTGCCTACAAGAAACTAATTTCACATATAGCAATACAGGTAGATTGAAAGTAAAAAGGGGGGTGGAATATGCCATGCAAACACTAATTTTAAGAAAGCAGGAGTGGCTATATTAATACCAGATAAAGTAGACTTCAGAGCAGAGAAAATTACCATGGACAAAGAGGGACATTAAATATTGATAGAAGAGACAAAATGTCAAGAAAATATACAAATCCTAAATGTGTATGAACCAAACAACAGAACTTCAAAATATATGAAGCTAAAACTGAAAGGAGAAATAGAAATAGACAAATCTGCACTTATAGTTGGACACTTGAACATCCCTTTTGCAACAACTGGTGGAACTATTAGACAGAAAATCGACAAGGTTATGGAGAAACAGAGCAATGCCGTTCAGTCAACAGGATCTGATATTCATAAAATGCCCCATCCCAAACAGTAAAATACACATTCTTTCAAGTCACAAAAATATACCATACCCTAGACTATAAAATTAATCTCAATTAAAAGAATTGAAATCATAAAAAGTCTGTACTCTGACCACAATGGAATCAAACTGGAAATCAATAAAAAAACAAAACGAAAAAAACAGGAAAATCTCCTAACACTTGGAAATTAAATAATTACATAATATGTGGGTCAATCAGGAAGTTTCAAAAGAAATTTTAAAAATGCTTAGAATTGGGTGATAATGATAATACATCAAATTTTCTGAAATGCAGCTTAAACAGTGGTGAGAGGGAAATTTATAACACTGAATTCTTGCACTGGAAAAGAGAAAAGGATCTCAAATCAATTTCATTTAGTTAAAAAAATTGTCTAATTTCCTATGGGATTATTCTTTGACCCATGAATTATTTATAAATGTGCTGTTTAATTTCCAAATATGTTGTGTTTCCCAGATACCTTTTTGTCATTGATAATTAATTTACTCAAGTGTGGGCACAGAGCAAACTTTCATGATTTCAATCCTTTAAAATTTATTAGAATTTGTTTTCTGGATGAACATATATGGTCTATCTTGATGAATATGCTGTGTGCATTTGTAAATAATAAATACACATAAATAATGTGCACTCTGTAATTGTTAACTATAATATTCTACAAATGTCAATTAGGTAGTTTGTTAGTTGGAAACGACTAACAAATTGATAGTTTCGTTCCAATCTATCCTTAGAAAATTTTTAATCTACTTATTCTATCAAATGCTGAAAGACTAGTGTTGGAATATTCTCTAATTCTTCCTTTAATTTTGTGAATATTTGCTTCGTGTGTCTTGAAGCTCCATTATTAAGAACATAAACATTTAGTAGCATCATGTCTTCTTGATGAATTGACCATTTATCATGATGCAATCTCTCTCTTTATTGCTGGTAATAGTTTTTGTTTTGAAGGCTACTGTCTGATATTAATATAGCAACAATTTTTTCTTATATGTTAAGAAAAACTTGTTTTACATATTACAGTACAAAATTGATAATTAAAAAGATGGTTACATTCGAGCAATAAGATAAAAGGAAAACAAATCTATCAAATAAATCAATATGAACTTAGATTCATTGTACATATGGACCATAGCATATACTTTAAAAAATTTAGACAGCTTTATTGAAATATAATTGACATGTAAGAAACTTCATTTTTAAAACTGCACATATTTAACATGTAAAAACATTCATTTTGGAGATATATATGTAAAACCTTCATTACAAGCAAGGTTGTGACCATATCCATCACTCCTAAAAGTTTTCTCGTGACTTTGTAATCTGTTCCACCCACCCCACCCTGTCCTCTCCATCCTTGCCAAGCAAACACTGATCTACTTTCTGTCACTACATGTTAGTGTGAAGTTTCTACAGTTTTATAAACATGGAATCATACAACATGTACTCTTCTTTTGTCTGTTTTCTTTCATTCCGCACACTTATTTTGAGATTCATCCATGTTGTTGAGTATATCAATAGCTTATTCCTTTTTATTGCTGAGTAGTAATATGTTGTATGGATTTGCCACAATTTATTTATCCCATCATCTGTTGATGGGCACTTGGGTTGTTTCCAGTTTGGGGCTATTACAAATAAAATTGCCATGAACATTTGTGTCCAAGTCTTCATATGGATATATGCTTTCATTTCTCTTGGGTAAATATCTAGGAATGGAATACCTGGATTATACCATTGGTGTATATTTAAACCTTTAAGATACCGACAAACTGTTAGTTTTCCAAAGTGGTTGCACCATTTTACATTCCCACCAGTAGTGCATGGTGGTTCCAGTTCCTCCACATTCTTGCCAATGATTGGCATGGTCAGTCTTTTGAATTTCAGCCATTCTAATAGGTATGTAGTAATATGTCATTGTGGTTTTAATTTGTATTTCCCTAATGACTAATGATGTTGAGCATCTTTACATGTACTTTTTGTATCATCTTCTTTGATGAAGCATCTGTTTAAATCTTCTGTCCATTTTTCAATTGGTTATTTCTTTTCTTATTATTGAGATTTGATATTCTGGGTATTAAGTCCTTTATCAGATATAAACTTTGAAAATTTTTTCCCCCAGTCTGTGGCCTGACTTTTCAGTCTCTTAATAGTGCTTTTTAAAGACTGGAAGTTTTTCATCTTGATGAAATCCAGTTTATCAATTTGTTTATTTATGGATTGTTTTTGGCGGTGTATCTGAGAAATCTCTCTTTTTTTTTTACAAAGAATTTTCTCTATGTTTTCTTCTAGAAATTTGATTCATTTTGTGTTACTTTTTTGTACATGGTACAAGGTAGGGATCCAACTCCATTTTTTTTTTTTTTTTTTTTTTTGCATATGGACATCCAGTTTTTCTAGCACCATTTGTTGAATAGACTAACTCATGTCCCTTGATTTGCCTTTTTACTTTAGTAAAATATCAGTTATCTATCTATGTGCGGGTTTATTTCTGGATTCTTTATTCTGTTCCATTAATCTATTTGTCTGTCTTTATATCAATACCACACTGTTTTGATTGCCCTAGCTTTATAGTAAGTCTTGAAATCAGGTAGTGTTAGCTCTTCAACTTTGTTCTTCTTTTTCAAAGTAGTTTTGACGATTCTAACTCCTTTGCATTTCCATATAAATTTTAGAATCAGCTTGTGAATTCAACTAAAAACCCCGCTGGGATTTTGATTAGAATTGCATTGAATCTACACACCAATTTTGGGAGAATTTATATCTTAACAATATTAGCCTTTCTTTAATTTCTCTTGGCATTATTTTGCAGTTTTCAATGTTCAGGTGTTCACATATTTTATCAGATTTATCCCTGAGTATTTTATATTTTTATACTATTTTTAAATACTATTGTAAGTGATATTTTTTAAAATTTCAATTTACAATTGTTCATTGACAATATATAGAAGTACAACTGAGTTTTAAATATATTATCGACCTTACACCCTGCAACCTTGCTAAACTCATTAAATCTTCTAGCTTTTCTGCAGATTCCATCAGATTTTTTACATAGACCATCATGTTGTCTGCAAATAAACAGTTTTGTTTATTGCTTGCCGATTTGGTTGCCTTTTATTTCTTCTTGCCTAATTGTACTGGCTAGAACCTGTATAATGTTTTTTCCCCCAAGCTTTATTGAGATATAATTGACATATAACATTGTATAAGTTTAAGGTATACGACATATTGATTTGATACCCTTATATATTACAAAATGATTACCACCTCCATCGTGTCACATAATTACCATTTCTTTTTTGTAGTGAGGACATTTAAGAGCTACTTAGCAATTTTCAATTATATAATACTATATCATTAACTGTAATCACCATGCTGTACATTAGATCCCCAGAACTTATTCATCTTATAATTGGAAGATTGTACCCTTTGACCAACATTTCTCCATTCCCTCCACCCTGCAGCCCCTAGCAACCACCACTATACTTTGTTTCTGTGAGTTTGGCTTTTTTAATTTCCACATATAAGTGAGGTCATACAATATTTGTCTTTGTCTGACTTATTTCACTTAGCATAATACCCTTAAGACTCATCCACGTTGTCACAAATGGCAGGATTTCCTTTTATTCTCACGACTGAATAATATTACATTATATATATGCACAAGTGTTGCCTTTTCTCCACGTCATTGCCAGCACTTGTTATCTTGACTTTTTGGTAATAAGCCATTCTAACAGGTGTGGGGTGATAGCTCATTGTGATTTTGATTTGCATTTCCTTGATAATTAGTGATGTTGAACACCTTTTTATGTACCTATTGGCCATTTGTGTGCCTTCTTTAGAAAACTGTCTATTCAGTTCCCCTGCCCATTTTAAAATTAGGCTTGTTTTTTTGCTATTGAGTTGTATGAGTTCTTTTAAAATTTTGGATATTAACGCCTTGTCAGATATATGATTTGCAAATATTTTCTCCCATTTCATAGGTTGCCTTTTCATTTTGTTGATTGTTTCTTTTGCTGTGCAGAAGCTTTTTAGTTTGATGTATTTAATGTAGTCTCACTTATTAATTTTTGCTTTTGTTGCTTGTGCTTTTGGTCTCATATCATAAAAATCATTGTCCAGACCAATGTCGAGGAGCTCTTCCCCTGTGTTTCCTTCTAGGAGTTTTACAGTTTGGGTTATGTATAAGTCTTAATCCATTTTAGGTTAATTTTTGTGAGTGGTATAAATAGGGGTCGAATTTTATTCTTCTGCATGCAGTTATCTAGTTTTCCCAACACCATTTATTGAAGAGACTGTCCTTTCCCCATTGAGTATCCTTGGCTCCCTTTTCAGATATTAGTTTACCATATATGTGAGGATTTATTTCTGGTCTCTGGGATTCTGTTCCATTGGTCTATGTGTCTTTTTTTTTTTTTATGTGTCTATTTTTCTGTCTGTCCTATACTGTTTTGATTACTAGAGGTTTGTAGTATTCTTTGAAATCAGGAAATGTGATGCCTCCAGCTTTGTTCTTTCTCAGGATTGCTTTGGCTATTTGGGGTCGTTTGTGATTTCATACAAATTTTAGATTGCTTTTCCTTATTTCTGTGAAAAAATGTTATTGGAATTTTGATAGGGATTGCATTTAATATATAGATGTGCATTCTAACAATATTAATTCTTCCAAACCATGAACATGGGAAAGCTTTCCATTTGTTTGTGTCTTGTTAAATTTCTTTCCTCACAGTCTTGTAGTTTCCAGTGTACAGATTTTAACTCCATGGTTAAGTTTATTCCTAAGTATTTTATTGATTTTGGTGCTATTTTGAATGGGATTGTTTTCTTTAGTTCTTTTTCAGATATTTCATTGTTAGTGTACAAAATGCAACTGTTTTCTGTATGTTGATTTTATAACCTGCAGTTTTACTGAATTCATTGTTTACTTTTAACAGTTTTTTTTGGTGGAATCTTTAGGATTTTCTGTATATAAGATCATATTTATCTGCAAACAAAGACAATTTTATTTCTTCCTTTCTGATTTGGATGCCCTTTCTTTCTCTCTCTTTCTTTCTCCCTTTCTCCCTTATTGCTCTGGTTAGGACTTCCACTACTATGTTGAATTAAAGTGGTGAGAGTGAGCACACTTGTCTTGTTGCTGATCTCAGCCCTGTGTGAAATTTAGGCACTGTTCCTTTAAATCATGTTGGTTGGTTCCAACCCTGGCCTCAGGCAGTTTCCTCAAATGAATTTGCTGATCAGTACTCTGCTGAATACTCAAGGGGCAATCTCTGCAGATCTCTGGAATTCTTTCTCTGTACCATCTTCTCCTTTCTAGTGCTCTGTCTTGTGAATTCTAGATGAGTCAATCTCCCTGGACTCTCAGCTCTGTGTCCTCAACTTAGGGTATCTTCCAGGATCTGCCTGAAATCCCGCTCCTTGCACTGTAGCCTAGAAATTTTTTCAATGCAGTAAGCTGGGGAAATCATTGGGTATACCTCATTTGTTTCCCATATTTCAAGAATCACTGTCCTTCATTATTTTCATGTCCAGTGTCTTGAAAGCCATGTTTCATGTATTTTGTCTTTTTTTATTGTTATTTCACATGGGAGGGTATATGCAACCCGTTACTTCATCCTAAGAGCAGAATTTACAATTTTAAGAAAGAATTTATGAATTTATAAATTTATAGAATTTACAGACTTAATTTCTTTAATTAAAAAAAGAAAACCAGTATTTTATATTTATTCACAACTTTCTTTTTATAGATGCATTTCTTATACAAATGCCTTTCCTTCTACCATCATTTCCTTTAACCTGAAGAGTATCCTCTTATTATTTCTTTAATGTGCATATAATGACTATAAATTCTTTAAGATTTTATTTATCTAAAAAATGCTTTATTTTGTTGTAATTTTTGAGGATTATTTTTGCTGAATATAGGCTTATAGGTTGACAGGCTTTTTTTGTTCAACCATGGTAAAAATCTTGTTCCATTATCCCCTAGCTTTCATTGTTTCTTTTTAGAAGTCAATGCTCTTACTGTTCCTCTGAATATACTGTGTCATTTTTCTCTATCTGCTTTAAGATTTTCTTTTTGCATTAGTGATTTATTGCTATGTAACAAATTACCCTAAAACTTAGTGTTTTACAATGTTGAACATTAATTATTTCGTAATTTCTGTGGGCCAGGAATTTGGGAGCAACTTCATGTTTTTTTGCTTCAGATCTTTCATGAGATTGCAGTCAAGGCTATAGCTACAGTCATTTAAAGGTTTGACTGAGATCATAGGATATACTTCCAGGATGCTCCACGCACATGGCACCATCAGGAGCCAGTTCCTTGCTGCCTGTTGGCAGGAGGCCCCAGTTCCTAAACATGTGGACCTCTCCATGGGTCATGCTCTGGTCCTCAGAGCAAGGCATCTGACTTCCCCCAGGGTGAGTGATCCAAGAGTGAGCACCACCTCTTATGACCTAGTCTTGACAGACACACTGTCCTTTCTGCCATATTCTTTATTAGAAGGGAGGCACTAAGTCCAGCTTACACTCAAGGGGCAAGAAATTATGTACAACCTTTGAAGGGAAGGGTATCAAAGAATTTGTAGACATTTTATAAAACTACTGTACTTTTCATTTTTAACTTTCATCAATTTGACTATGATATATCTAGGTTGTATGAGTTTTTTTGCTTGGTTGGTTTTTTGTTTTGTTTGTTTGCTTATTCTGCTTAGGATTCATTGAGCATCTTAGACCTGTGAGTTAATATTTCTCATCATTTAATCATTAGTTTTTTCAAAAAAATTTTTTGGCCCATTATCTATCCTTTCCTTCTGGGACTCCAAATACATGCCAGACAGCTTAATATTATCCCACAGGTCACTGATGCTCCATTCATTATTTTTATATCAATTTTATTTCTCTGCTCTTGTTTGGAAAATTGTCTTGACCTAGCTTCAAGTTTCACTTACCCCTTCTTTTGCAATGTTTAAGTCCATAAGTGAATTCTTTATTTCATATAATATTTTTTTTTCTATTATTTGTTTAGTTTGTTTTAGAGTTACTATTTCTTTCCTGAAATACTCCATCTATTCACCCATTATGCACATCTCTTCCTGTATATAGCCTCTAATATATTTTTTAATGGGGTATAGTTGTTTTACAATGTTGTGTTAGTTTCTACTGTACAGCAAAGTAGAGTTCCCTGTGCTATAGAGCACGTTCTTATTAGTTATCTATTTTATACATATTAGTGTATACATGTCAATCCCAATCTCCCAATTCATCACACCACCCCCCCCCATGCCCCGCTTTCCCCCCTTGGTGTCCATACGTTTGTTCTCTACATCTGTGTCTCTATTTCTGCCTTGCAAACTGGTTCATCTATAACAGTTCTTTTTAACATCCGATTCTGCTTATGCTAATAACTAGGTCATCTATGGATCTGCTTCTAGTGACCGTTTTTTCCTTGGTTATGGGTCATATTTGCAGTGATATGTTATAAATGTTTAACAACCAGCTCTCTGAAGAAGGAGGAAGAGGAGGAAGAAGAGGAGGAGGGGAAAGGGATAGAAAAAGAAGCAGCAGCAGTGGCCCTGATTTGTAGTGATTGCCAATTTCCATTGTGTGAATACTCCCACTCAAGCTGAGTTTCAAGTTACCAACATACCTATAACATAACTGAAGAGACTTATAAAAAGATGTGCACATTTGGTTCTCATGAGCAGAGCTATCTCCAGCACACCACTGCATATTTTCTTACTTCCTCATATGTATAAAATTTTTTTAATGAATACTATCTAGAAAAAATATGAGGACTGAGATGTAATTTTGCTTTCTTTGCTTATGTCTTTCACAGGGAGTATAAACACTTTCCTCTGTCTGTGGTGAGGAGCAGATCAATAAGATTCTTCCTGGGTTGAGTTGATTGGTGTTGGGCTTCAGCTTTAATTAGATCAGGTCACCTATGATTAGCTCTATCCGCAACCTCAAGTGCAGAGAGCAGCTTTTCAGTCTTGTTACTGAGCTGGGAAAGGGTTTGGCTAGTTTCAGATGGTCTTTTGGTTTACCTTTGGATTTGATTCTGGCAGGACCTTGGAATTCAACGGCTAGAGGAAGGCATAGCACCATGTGATTCTCTCTCTTAGAGGCAACGTAGCTTCCTGGTGAAACCCAAAGGCAGTGGAGACAGACTGCTTGGACTGGGATCTGAGCTCCTGTCCTTGACAGCTGTGTGCATTTGAAAATGACCCCTCATTTGTCTCAACCTCAGTTTCCTACCTGGGAAACGGGCATGATTCCTTCCTGGGAAAGAGCCCTCATGGGGTTACTGAGAGGAGGAAATGAGATGAGCTATGTGGTATTAGTACAGTGCCTGACACCCAGTCCCTCCTTTTCAGCGTTAGTTATTCCGTCTGAGGTCAGAGTACTCACCTCTCCTGGAGGGGCTACTTTAGCTCCGTCTCTTACCAGTGGCAACAACAAAAAGGGCCTGGTAGGGGTTTTAGTCCCCTCATGATGCTATCTGTCCTTCCTCAAGCCATCACCCAAAATAATATTGCTTGATATGTGTGGGCCCTAATCCAGTATGACTGGTGTCCTTACGAGAAAGGGACATTTGGACAGAGACACGCACAGAAGGAAGATGATATGAAGACACACAGGGAGAAGGCCACGTGAAGATGGAGGATTGGAGTGGTGCAGCTGTAAGCCAAGAAACTCCAAGGACTGCCGACCAAGAAGCTAAGAAGCGGCGAGGAGGGATTCTACCCAGTCTCAGAGGGAGCACGGCCCTGCTGACAGCTCATTTCAGATCTCTAGCCTCCAGAACTGTGAGATAATAAATGTCTATTGTTTTAAGCCATCCGGTTTGTGGCACTTTGTTGTTGCAGCCCTAGGAAACTAGACAAGCCCCTTTAGAAAGTGTTACTTTATTGACCCTAATATACAGCCAAGTGTGTCCCCTATGCCCCTCTCTGTGCTCCCTCAGTATCTGAGTTTCTTCCCCAAATCCCTCCTAGTTGGGGCTCTGGAGCTGCCACTGCCCCTGCCCCACCCAGAGAAGGAGCTACTGGTTCCCCCAACCCTCCTCCTTTTGCCCCTGCACCCCCTATTCCATCCTGCCCTCGCCTTCCAGAAACTACCTCTGCCCTCACTCTCCAAAGGGGGGACCTGCACCCACAGGGAGGCAAACAAGTCTTGAGTCCCTCCTGTGCTCCTGGTCTCTGCAACATGAGGTCCCTTGGGATTCTTGCAGCCCTGCCCCCACAAGAAAGACGCTGCCAGCCCTGTGCTTTATGAAGACACTGAAGCTCACAGTCACTGGGAAAAAGCCGGCTCAAGAGGCGAATGTCGGGAATCAGGCTCAGGGGTCACTCCAAAGCCTTCCTCTTTGCACTGCCTGGGGTCCAGTCTTGGCTTGTCTGCTTGCTTCCTGTGTGACCTGGGGCAGGTCACCCTGATGATGACGGCTGTAATAATGACTCTGTTTACTGACCCCACCCCGTTCACCCCCACCAGCAGGCTGGTTCCAGTGCAGCGTGCTGGCCTCACGCTGGGCCTCTCTTCACCCTGGGGCTCTCGTAGCCTGGGCTGGCTGAAGGACTCTCCTGCAGTCTTTGGGAATTCTTGCTAGACAAACAAGTTCCCTTCCTCATGGCTCTGGTTGGGCGGGAGGGCTTCCCCAGGCTGGGATGATCTTTCCTGTTCAACAGTAATTTATTGTGTCTCCCACTGAGCTCACTTCAGGGAAAAACATGCTGGAAAACAGAGTAGCAGCTTATGAAGACAGTGTGTCCTCTTAGGCACTTTCCTTCCCTTTTTTTTTTTTTAAAATCACTTATCTTGATTTTAGTCAGTTGCATAACATCCCATTATTTTTTTCCCAACCTCCATCGTCTGACCTGGAAACTTCACTGATAGCTGACTGTTGGGGTGGACAGGGCACTGGGAGGCCTGGGGTCCAGTCTTGGCTTGTCTGCTTGCTTCCTGTGTGACCTGGGGCAGGTCACCCTGATGATGATGGCAATAATAATGACTGTTTACTGAGCACCTACTATGCTCTGGGCTCTTGGCACAAGCCATCTTATCCTCACTCATAGGTCCTTATGAGGCAGGATGGGGGCCGCACTACCAGATGTGGGAGGTGAGACTCAGAGAGGCTGAGGAACTCCACAATGATGTCAAGGCTGGGGTTTAAGATGAGACCAGTCAGCCTAGATTGGCTTCACTACACCACACTGCTTCCACTTCCCGCTCTGGGTCCCAGTTTCCCCAGTTGGACAAGATGGTTATTAGGCCCTTTTCCAGCTTCCTGGACAAATGGCTCCATTCTTGTCTCCTTAAAAATCTCTTCTCCATCCAGCAGCCAGTGATCCTTTAAAGCATAAACCAGATCATACCACTTGCACAATCTGCTGGGGACTTTTTTGTTTACTGTGTGTCTTCCTCTCAGGGCAGGGCCTGGTCTGTCCTCTCACGGCTGAAACCCTGGCACAGAGAACATTGCCTGGCGCACACCGGGTGCTCAGACAGTGGCTGCTGATGGAGTTGAATCAGCACAGCATGGTGGCTGGGTTGGGAGGCAAGAATGGGGCTGGGTGGGAGATGAGTCTGCAGGGAAGCTTGGCTGCGCTGGGTTGGTCCTGAGGTAGGTTAAAATCTCAAGATTATCTGCCCGAGTATCTGCAAGTGAAAATGATGGCGTTTGTGAAGTTGATCTTTGGTTCTTGGGCTGACCTCCTTGACTGTCATCCCAAGCCCAACTCTGCCAGATGCCAGCTCATTTTCCCCAAGGTCTTATCTGATGAGCTGTTTCTGTCTCTCACATATAGCTCCCTGTATTTTCACAACATCTGAGTGGAACATAAAGTACTGGGGATACAAAGGGATGCAGTGCTAATGGTAGAATTTTAGACATTGTGAAAGGCTAGAGGTGACATATTTTGGGGCCATGTCTTTGCAGGATCTCAAAACCTTCCTGGTGTGCAATGACTCACTGCAGAGGGGGACTGCCACCTGAAGAGATGTGGCTGCTTCCAGGTTGCCTGTTTCAGGATGGGTGAGGCACTGCCTCACCTATGCTCACGGTAACCCTCCCCCTTCTCCCCACGTAGGGTTGTGGCCGTCTTTTCAGACTCACCCATCCCACCCTTCTCTCTCAACTAAAATGGACCTGAAGCCCAGAGAGGGTAGTAACTTGCCTGAAGTCACATGGCAAGACAATCACCTGTGCTATATTGCCCAATTCTTCTGACTCCCAGTCTTTTCTCCACCTTGGTGATTTTCAATCTGTGTTCCAGGGAGTCCCAGAGTTCTGCATAGGTATCTAAGAGGCTGCCACAGAGTGGGATTGGGAGGGAGGGGTGGTTGAGTAGGAGTAGTCTACAACCCCACCCCCGCTCTTTCAGTGTAGCTGGTTTACACATTGGGGTCTGTTTAAAGAAAGGGTTTAACTACTAAAAGAAAACACTTTGGAAACCAGGGGCATGAGTGGGTAGAGATTTTGGAAAGATGGAGGAGGCAGTGGATGACCCCCTTGTGAGATTGTACAGCCATCATCTGCATCATCCCTGGGATGGTTTGGTAAGGGGAGGGAATATTCAGTAGGTGATAGTCCCCCGGGAAGAACATGCTCTACGGGGAAGAGCACGCTCAGCACCTGGCATAGAAGAAGATGAGGATGATGATTATAATAATAATACTACATTTTAGTGGGCTCTTGGCATTGTGCCAGGCATTTTTCATAAGAGATATTAGATTGACGTTTGTTGACTGAATAAATGAACAAAATGGGCCTATTTCTGTATAGAGAGGCAGGTGTCCTAAATGTTCAGAGAGAGAGGAGTCTTTAAAGAGAAATGGGAAGCACGATGTTTGCAGCCTTCACTTAACAACCTGACTTGCAAACCCAGCTCTCCGTAGGGGCAGCCACTTCTTTTCGGGTATTGGGTCTGTGACTGGATCTCCTATCTCTGCATGCCTGCACACACAGGACTCCTCCTAGCTTTCTTTCCCTCCATAACGGTTTGGTCGATGTCAGGAGTGGGACATCAGAGGGAATTTCAGGAGAGTCTTCCCACTTGGGCAAACAAGCACAGAGAAGCAAAGTGACCCTCCCCAGGCAGCACAGCAATTCCAGTCTAGCACAGCAGCCCCTAGAAACTGCCTTGGCCAGAATCTTGGCCTCAAATTCTCTCCCTATGACGAATACCAGGTCAAAGGTGATTTCAAGGACTGGGTGAAACCTGCCCTATGAAAAAGTTCCAGAGAAACTAAGGAGAGAGAGAAAAGTAACAGGCCAGGCCAGCTGATCTGGTTCCTCCCTTGGCCGGGGGAGGAGATGGCCCTAGCTTCCTCTCCGTTCCCGCTAGGGAGTTTCTGACAGACCTGGGAGCCTAGGAGGGCCCTGCTTGCTGGTGGCCCAAGCCCAGACAATGCAAGGCAGCAACTGGGGTCATAGAGCTGACAGGTCTGACGTGTGTCACGATGTGCTCCCTCTGGGAGCCCTCTGCCGGCACCCGGACACAGGAAGCCTGCAGAGGCCTGGGCTGACAATACCTGCCCTGGGCCTGTCTGTTCTGCCATTAGGCCGTGGGCAGGGAGGCGGGAGGGGTTGGTGATGCCTGCTTTTCACGCCTGGCTGAATTTAGGACACTCTGGGCCCGTGCCTGCTGACAGCTCAGGGTTGGTGCATCTTGAATAAAATACACGTATAAAGCCTTAGAGTCATGGTGATTTTTTATGTTGAGATGAACGCGGGGTGCACTGGAAGCACACAGAGGGGCCCTGCTCACTCTTGGGCAGCAAGGAAGGTTTCCCAGGGCCACCTGAGCCACCTAATGGATAATGCATATTCTAAACTAAATTTAGGCAAGGATTCAAGACCTTCAGCTCTGTCTAGCTGAAATATAACTCAAGTCACATATGTAATTTAAAATTTTCTAGTGGCTACATTTAAAAGGTAAAAAAAAAAAAAGTGGAATTAATTTTGATATACTATATTTAACTGAATATGCCCCAAATATTTCAATATGTAACCCTGTAATCAATAAAAAATTTATTAATAGTTATTACATTCTTTTTTTAAAATACAAAGTCTTCAAAATCTGGTGTGTATTTGATGCTTAAAGCTCCTCTAATTTGGGTGCTAGATTTTCATCAGAAACACTCGATCAGGACCTCCCTGGTGGCAGAGGGGTTAAGAATCCACCTGCCAATGCAGGAGACATGGGTTCGATCCCTGGTCTGGGAAGATTCCCACATGCCACGGAGCAAATAAGCCAGAGCACCACAACTATTGAGGCTGCGCTCTAGAGCCTGCGAGCCACAACTACTGAAGCCCACGCACCTAGAGCCCGTGTTCCGCAACTAGAGAAGCCACTGCAATGAGAAGCCTGCGCACCACAGCGAACAGTAGCCCCCGCTCGCCACAACTAGAGAAAGCCCGCGCGCAGCAACAAAGACCCAACGCAGCCTAAATAAATATATAAAGAAACACTTATCAGTATTTACATTTCATAAAATTTACAGCAGAAAAGAATCCATGTTGTTCTAAACATACTAAAGTTTCCCAGTAGGTGAACCAAGTATCGGTTTTTTGGGTTTTGTTTTGTTTTGTTTTGTTTTGTTTGGCTGCACTATGCGGCACGTGGGATCTTAGTTCCCTGACCAGGGATCGAACCCGTGCCCCCTGCAGTGGAAGTGCAGAGTCTTAACCACTGGACAACCAGGAAAGTCCCTCAAGTACCAGTTTTAAAATTAAAATTTTAATTTTAAATGAATTAAAATTAAAACTTTTAAAATGAATTAAAATTTAAAAATCAAAACTGAAATTTCAGTTTCTTAGTCACTCCAGCCACACTTCAAGTGCTCAGTAGGCACTTGTGGCCAGTGGCTACCACACTGGACAGCAGAGAGATACAGGCTACCTCTTGAATTTTCCCCCAGCCCCACGTTCATGCTCCCCTTCCCTCCAGCCTCTCCTGAACACACCTGGTTACCCGCCTTTCTGTCCTTCACACAGGGGTCCTATCCTCCTGTGCACACCTCTAAGCCCCACACCTTCCCCAGACCCCACCTCGTCCACACCCACCCGCAGGGGGTGTCAGGGATGAGCACCCTCACCCTGACTCTCACTGTGGCCTGTCCTTTCCTGTTCCCGTAGCCGTAGCCGGTGAGGAGCGTCTGTCGCCCTGTGGAAAGCTGGCAGCAGAGCTGGGACGGAGACTTGCCCTTCCCCTTTCCCAGCTCTCTTCCCACGCCTGTTCTCCCTCATCCTCCTGCAGCTGGCCCAGGTCTGCAGGGAGGTGGCTACAGCCCGGGTGCTCTGTGCCCTCAATGACTCCCTTCTCTGAGACTTTCCAGGCCTTGCCTGTGGGAGGGAGAGGGCCCACAGCGCCTTGCTCCCTTTCTTCAGAGGGCTGAACTCGGGAACAGGGAGAGGGGCAGTTCATGTTGAGGGGGGGGAGGGGGTCACAGGGAACACTGAGGCTCGCCCAGAGAGGGAGGGGTAGTTACACCAGGGCATCCCCTGTCTTGATTCTAAGTGGGCCCCCAGCCTCTCTCAGCCTCAATTTTCCCCTCTGCCCAATGGGATCTCCTCATTCTCTGAAGACAGTGACCTCTGAGGGAACAGCAGGGTGGGCTCACCAAATCCAGCACAAACCTGCGGCTGCCCCCATTAACACCCAAGGCTTTGCTCAGCCATTCCCTGGGCCTACTCCTATAGATGCCACGTTCAATCCAGAGGGGATCTGAGGCCCCCTTACATCATATGGGCCCCCATATCACCACCAGCTCTTCCCCTGTCAACACCCATCCAAAAAAGGACCAACTCTCTCTGCCCTTTAGTTTCTTCCCCTTGGGAGACCTTTTGCCCCATTCTGGCCGATTAGCTTGGATGGCGTCCTGCTAGCTCCAGACATTCTATGGGTTGGGGTCTCCAACCCTTTCAAAGGAAGCACTTACACTCTCCCTCTGTCTCCAATGGCATCTGCCAGCCAAGATTTCTTCGAATCTAACTTTCTACAGTTGGTTTACAAAATCAGTTGTTTTGTTACATACGCATTTCCAAACTGGACAGGTCTACCCCATCCCTGGCTGTTCTCTTCTCTGTCCCATCCTTCTTCCCAGACGATAGTTACACAAACATGTCAAGATAGGGAAATGGAGGCACCTAGCGTAATGCCTGGCACATCTCAGGGCCCTGATGAGTTGAAAGAACACACAGACTTAGTTCCCTATGAGTAGGTCAGAGGTCCCTCTTGTCAGCTGGATCCTTTAGGGCACAGGGTGGAAATGTGATAGAAGGATCCAGGGAGGGAGCTGGGCACATAGGAAGTGCCTGACATAATTGCTGAATAAACGATTGGATCTTCCCAGAGCCAAGGCCAGTTCTGAAAAGAAGCCCAGAGTCACCTGTCCATGGTGACTGCTGGCCATCAGTTACTAAGGGTGTGCCTGACACTCCCTGGAGAGGGACCCTGCTCTGAGGCAGGAACATTGGGGCACTTATTCTACAGCCACGGGATTGCTAGTTTCTGCTAGAGTCTGGAGGCATGAATGGGCCCAACATGCTTAGTTCTTTTTAAAGTTGTATCTATCATGGTAGGAAAAAATAACCCATATATTATCACTTCTATTTTTGGACTATGTAAAACAAGATGTGTTCGTTACCTCCTGGCTGCCCTTATCCAGTCACTGCAGACAACCAGCCTCCTAACCTCTGTAAACAGTCTTCGGGTGCGTGTCTCAATTAAGTCCTAAGATTATACGACGTGTCAGTTTATATCAGCATGATTAAAATAACTATTTTAAAAACAAAAATGGGTATATGCTTTATACTGGGGTGCAACTTCCTTTCCCCTTAACATGGTCACAGTGATGTTATTGGAGGTCAACATACAAAGATCTCCATCACTCTTTTCAATGTTTACGTGGTGTTTTGTAGAATGGATGCATCATAATTTGGTTGGCCAGTTGTCCATCCATCAACAGAGTTGTTTTCAGGTGTGTGTGTGTGTGTGTGTGTGTGTGTGTGTGTGTGAGAGACACCAGTCAGAATGGCCAACATCAAAAAGTCTACAAACAGTAAATGCTGGAGAGGGTGTGGAGAAAAGGGAACCCTCTTGCACCATTGGTGGGAATGTAAATTGATACAGCCACTATGGAGAACAGTATGGAGGTTCCTTAAAAAACTAAAAATAAAAGTACCATATGATCCAGCAATCCCACTCCTGGGTATGTATTTGGAAAAAAACATAATTTGAAAAGATACATGCACCCCAATCTACATAGCAGCACTATTTACAATACAAAACATGGAACCAACCTAGATGTCCATCGACAGATGAATGGATAAAGAAGATGTGGTATATATATACACAAGGGAAAATTACTCAGCCATAAAGAAGAATGAAATAATGCCATTTACAACAACATGGATGGACCTAGAGATTACCATACTAGGTGAAGTAAGCCAGGCAGAGAAAGACAAATATTACATGATATCACTTATATGTGGAATCTAAAAAAAAATGATACAAATGAAAAAATGATACAAATGAACTTATTTACAAAATAGAAACAGACTCACAAACTTTGAGAACAAACTTATGGTTACCCAAGGAAAAATGTGTGTGGGGTTGGGGAAGGATAAACTGGGAGTTTGGGATTGACAGATACACACTACTGTATATGAAATAAATGGTCAACAGCGACCTACTGTATAGCACAGGGAACTCTACTCAATATTCTGTAATAACTTATATGGGAAAAATAATCTGAAAAAGAATGGATTTATGTATAGCTATGGATGAATCACTTTGCTGTACACCTGAAACTAACACAACATTGTAAATCAACTATACTCTAATATAAAATAAAATTTTTTTAAAAGTCAACAAATAACAAATGCTGGAGAGGGTGTGGAGAAAAGGGATCCCTCCTACACTGTTGGTGGGAATGTAAATTGGTGCAGCCACTATGGAGAACAGTATGGAGGTTCCTTAAAAAACTAAAGATAGAACTACCTATGATCCTGCAATCCCACTCCTGGGCATATATCTAAAGAAAACCTTATTTCAAAAAGATACATGCACCCCAATGTTCACAGCAGCACTATTCACAATAGCCAAGATACAAATAACAAATGCTGGAGAGAGTGTGGAGAAAAGGGATCCCTCCTACACTGTTGGTGGGAATGTAAATTGGTGCAGCCACTATGGAGAACAGTATGGAGGTTCCTTAAAAAACTAAAGATAGAACTACCTATGATCCTGCAATCCCACTCCTGGGCATATATCTAAAGAAAACCTTATTTCAAAAAGATACATGCACCCCAATGTTCACAGCAGCACTATTCACAATAGCCAAGACATGGAAGCAACCTAAACGTCCATCAACAAAGGAATGGATAAAGAAGATGTAGTACATATATACCATGGAATACTACTCAGCCATAGAAAAGAATGAAATAATGCCATTTGTAGCAACATGGATGGACCTAGAGATTATCATACTAAGTAAGTCAGAAAGAGAAAGACAAATACCATATGATATTACTTATATGTGGAATCTAAAATATGACACAAATGAACTTATTTATGAAACAGAAACAGACTTACAGACAGAGAACAGACTTGTGGTTGCCAAGGGGAAGGGGAGGTGGGGGAGGGAAGGACTGGGAGTTTGGGATTAGCAGATGCAAACTATTATACATAGACTGGATAAAAAACAAGGTCCTACTGTATAGCACAGGGAACCATATTCAATATCCTGTGATAAACCGTAATAGAAAAGAATATGAAAAAGAATGTATATATATGTATAACTGAATCATTTTGCTATACAGTAGACATTAACACAACATTGTAGGGGCTTCCCTGGTGGCACAGTGGTTAAGAATCCGCCTGCCATTGCAGGGGACATGGGTTCGAGCCCTGCTTTGGGAAGATCCCACATGCTGCGGAGCAACTAAGCCCATGTGCCACAACTACTGAGCCCGTGTGCCACAACTCCTGAGCCTGTGTGCCTAGAGCCCGTGCTCCGCAACAAGAGAAGTCACCACAGTGAGAAGCCCGCACACCGCAACGAAGACCCAAAGCAGCCAAATAAATAAATTAAATTAATTTATTTTTTAAAAAACCATTGTAAATCAACTATACTCCAATAACATAAATTTTTTTTTTTTAAAGCAATGCTTTAAGACCACCTAGGCCAACTGACCTCACAAAACAGGAATGGGCATCTCTTGGCTGTACTTGGTTTCCCTGCTACCAGCCCTGTGAATGGATATTGTTAAGTCCCAGGGGCGCTGGGGGTCTGAGTGGGAGTGTGGACGGTGCAGCGCCTTCTGCCCACTGCTAGGGAGGTGGGCAGGCAGGGTGTGCAGAATGGCGGCCGTCCCAGACTTCCTCCTGAGACTCTGCCCAGATCATGGGCTCTGACTCCCTCCTGGACCCACCCAGGCTTTGCAGGGGAGAGCCAGGAGTGGTGAGGCATGGGAGAAGCTCTTACCTGAAGCCGTGAGGATGAAAGTAAAGCAGTGTCCCTGCAGGCCCAGCCTGGGAGGCTAATTAATCCAGGGGAACTTGCTATCAAGAGGTGGAGACAGTGTTCTGGGGGGTACAGGCAGGGCTGGAAATGGCTTACGAAGGGTCCCTTTCACACTGCTGGCCTGGCCCTGGGCCCAGCTGCCCGCCCAGCTGCTATGGGCAGATAGAGCTGCGGTGGGGGTGGTTTGCCGTTGACCCCCAGCCCCTGAGAGGCCAAAGGAGAAACTGCCAGGCTGAGCACAGAGGCTGGAGGGAGCCCCACACCCAGTGCCTGTGGTCACAGCTCTGGATGTGGACGAGATAGATGGCGGGGGCAGCACCTGCAGGAGGATGTATGGGTGGGGTCGGCTGTCTGCTCACTCCTGCTCCCTCCAGCTTGGAGGATGGCTCTGGGGCTGCTAACGGGGGGATAGGTTAGAGGCATCTAGGGACCTGGGAGGAGGAGAAATGCTATTAAAAAAGTAATTTATTGTGTGTGTTTTTTTCTGATTACAAAAGCAATGCATATTCATTGTAGAAAATTTGGAAAAGAGAGATAAATGCAAAAAGCAAATAAAACCCCTTCTAATCTCCCCATTCAGGAACAGGCACTCTCATACCCAGTGTGATGGGTAAGAGCCCAGATTTGCGGCCTAACTACCTGGGCTTGAATCCTGGCTCTGCCATGAAACTAGCTGTGTGACCTTGGACAAGTGCCTTAACTGCCCTGTAGTTCTCCCCTTGCACTGCTGTGAGGACAATGTGAACATGCCTGAAGCTCTTGGCACACAGAGAGTGCCCACCAAGTGTTAGCCATTGTTTTGATAACAAACATCCTCCCCATCTCCACTTGGATGGCTGACAGTTTTCTCAAACTTACCCAGGACTGCTGGGTCCAGCCCACCCAAATGTCTGTCCCCTAGCTTGCCCTGTCTCGGGACGTAGTGTCCCCAGCACTTGGGTGTTCAGCACTTGAGTTGTCCTTGACGGCTCTTTTGAATGTCAACCAGTCCACCAGAGGTCCTCTTCTGGGTCAGAGAGCAGGAGGAAGAAGCGGAGGAGGAGGAAGGGGCAGGAGGGAAGAAATGATGGCCCTTGGAAGGGGGGATCTCAAGGAAAGATTGAGGAGGAGGAGCGAGAGAAAGAGAGAAACACTGGTATCACTCTCCTGCCTGGGGGTGAGAATAGGTGTACCCTTCTCCCCACTTGGGTCCTCCTGCCCAAACCCGCTGCACCTCTCCCTGGTCCCTGCATCCCGCACACCCAGCCCTCTCCCCTTGGCCCAGGCCACAGCCCCCTCCCCTCTCCATGCTCTCGGTCCTGTCAATAATTTATGGCTTGCAGGCTACGATAACTATCAATAATGCACAGGCAATAATGTTCTACAGCTCTCTGCACAACTGTGTTTCTCCTAATGTATGCAGGGCTAGGTCCTGGCCCTCAGCCTGCTCACTGTTCCTCCCCCAACAGGACCCCCAGGGGCTCATGAGAAGAGCTGGGCTGGCCAAGGAGGAGAGGAAAGGGGGTGTCAGGTTGGGAGGCCAGCTCTGCCCACCTCCCAGAGCTGGAACCATATTCAATATCCTGTGATAAACCGTAATGGAAAAGAATATGAAAAAGAATGTATATATATGTATAACTGAATCATTTTGCTATACAGTAGAAATTAACACAACATTGTACGGGCTTCCCTGGTGGCACAGTGGTTAAGAATCCGCCTGCCATTGCAGGGGACATGGGTTCGAGCCCTGCTTTGGGAAGATCCCACATGCTGCGGAGCAACTAAGCCCATGTGCCACAACTACTGAGCCCGTGTGCCACAACTCCTGAGCCTGTGTGCCTAGAGCCCGTGCTCCGCAACAAGAGAAGTCACCACAGTGAGAAGCCCGCACACCGCAACGAAGACCCAAAGCAGCCAAATAAATAAATTAAATTAATTTATTTTTTAAAAAACCATTGTAAATCAACTATACTCCAATAACATAAATTTTTTTTTTTTAAAGCAATGCTTTAAGACCACCTAGGCCAACTGACCTCACAAAACAGGAATGGGCATCTCTTGGCTGTACTTGGTTTCCCTGCTACCAGCCCTGTGAATGGATATTGTTAAGTCCCAGGGGCGCTGGGGGTCTGAGTGGGAGTGTGGACGGTGCAGCGCCTTCTGCCCACTGCTAGGGAGGTGGGCAGGCAGGGTGTGCAGAATGGCGGCCGTCCCAGACTTCCTCCTGAGACTCTGCCCAGATCATGGGCTCTGACTCCCTCCTGGACCCACCCAGGCTTTGCAGGGGAGAGCCAGGAGTGGTGAGGCATGGGAGAAGCTCTTACCTGAAGCCGTGAGGATGAAAGTAAAGCAGTGTCCCTGCAGGCCCAGCCTGGGAGGCTAATTAATCCAGGGGAACTTGCTATCAAGAGGTGGAGACAGTGTTCTGGGGGGTACAGGCAGGGCTGGAAATGGCTTACGAAGGGTCCCTTTCACACTGCTGGCCTGGCCCTGGGCCCAGCTGCCCGCCCAGCTGCTATGGGCAGATAGAGCTGCGGTGGGGGTGGTTTGCCGTTGACCCCCAGCCCCTGAGAGGCCAAAGGAGAAACTGCCAGGCTGAGCACAGAGGCTGGAGGGAGCCCCACACCCAGTGCCTGTGGTCACAGCTCTGGATGTGGACGAGATAGATGGCGGGGGCAGCACCTGCAGGAGGATGTATGGGTGGGGTCGGCTGTCTGCTCACTCCTGCTCCCTCCAGCTTGGAGGATGGCTCTGGGGCTGCTAACGGGGGGATAGGTTAGAGGCATCTAGGGACCTGGGAGGAGGAGAAATGCTATTAAAAAAGTAATTTATTGTGTGTGTTTTTTTCTGATTACAAAAGCAATGCATATTCATTGTAGAAAATTTGGAAAAGAGAGATAAATGCAAAAAGCAAATAAAACCCCTTCTAATCTCCCCATTCAGGAACAGGCACTCTCATACCCAGTGTAATGGGTAAGAGCCCAGATTTGCGGCCTAACTACCTGGGCTTGAATCCTGGCTCTGCCATGAAACTAGCTGTGTGACCTTGGACAAGTGCCTTAACTGCCCTGTAGTTCTCCCCTTGCACTGCTGTGAGGACAATGTGAACGTGCCTGAAGCTCTTGGCACACAGAGAGTGCCCACCAAGTGTTAGCCATTGTTTTGATAACAAACATCCTCCCCATCTCCACTTGGATGGCTGACAGTTTTCTCAAACTTACCCAGGACTGCTGGGTCCAGCCCACCCAAATGTCTGTCCCCTAGCTTGCCCTGTCTCGGGACGTAGTGTCCCCAGCACTTGGGTGTTCAGCACTTGAGTTGTCCTTGACGGCTCTTTTGAATGTCAACCAGTCCACCAGAGGTCCTCTTCTGGGTCAGAGAGCAGGAGGAAGAAGCGGAGGAGGAGGAAGGGGCAGGAGGGAAGAAATGATGGCCCTTGGAAGGGGGGATCTCAAGGAAAGATTGAGGAGGAGGAGCGAGAGAAAGAGAGAAACACTGGTATCACTCTCCTGCCTGGGGGTGAGAATAGGTGTACCCTTCTCCCCACTTGGGTCCTCCTGCCCAAACCCGCTGCACCTCTCCCTGGTCCCTGCATCCCGCACACCCAGCCCTCTCCCCTTGGCCCAGGCCACAGCCCCCTCCCCTCTCCATGCTCTCGGTCCTGTCAATAATTTATGGCTTGCAGGCTACGATAACTATCAATAATGCACAGGCAATAATGTTCTACAGCTCTCTGCACAACTGTGTTTCTCCTAATGTATGCAGGGCTAGGTCCTGGCCCTCAGCCTGCTCACTGTTCCTCCCCCAACAGGACCCCCAGGGGCTCATGAGAAGAGCTGGGCTGGCCAAGGAGGAGAGGAAAGGGGGTGTCAGGTTGGGAGGCCAGCTCTGCCCACCTCCCAGAGCTGCCTGTTCTAAGTCCTGTGGTCAGTCCAGGCCTCAGCCTCCCACCCCTCCATCATCCCAGGCAGGACCTACCTCTCAGTTTTAATCCTCAAAGAGGCAGGGAGCACCCCACAGCCCACCCCCATGGGCAGCTGCCAGTTTATTTAGTTCTAATCCCACAATCTCACTTGCTAATCACTTTTCTCACCTGTAAAATAAGGTTGCTAATACCCTCTCTCCCCTCTTCTCCCCATCACACTTCACAGTGGTTTGGGAAGCAGGTATGATATCGTCTTGGAAATCTGGGAAAGCTCTTTCCAAGCCTAGACTGAGGGGATGAATGCCTCAAGTGGTCATTATTGCCATGGAGGCAGCACCTGGTTCAGACACTTCAGGGACTGGATAGGAACGGGGTGAGACAGAAATACACAGACCCTGCCCTCAGAGTGTTTCCTGGAGGGGACAGGCAGGTAATGTACAGTGCATGCAGCTGGTTGGGTGTGAGGCTGTAGGGAGTGGCAGGGACTGTGGAGAACTGGAGATGCACGTCCTGTCTAAAATAGGTGTCTACTACTCGGCAACAGCAGACAATGCCGTGTGGGCACATGGGTTACCCTGTTCACTTACCTATCAAGGGGGAGTGGGAATGTGGATTTTCATGAAAAATCTCCTGAGTTTTAAATGTGGGTTGAAAATTTGAAAGGAGGGGTACCGGCAAAGGAAATTCATGAGTGGACCAAATCTAGTCCCAGCTACTAGTTTGGTCTACAAACTGGTTGCATTCTCTGTGTTTTTCTACCAAAAGAATAATTCCAGCCAGTTCAGAGCAACTGAAGGAGCTTCGGACTGGGAGTCAGGGAGCCTGGGTCTGGCCCCACCTCTTGCGTGGATTGTGTGATTTTTCTTCTCTGAGCCTTGTCTCCCCCTCTGTATAAAAGAATGCCAGACTGGATGGTTGATGAGGCTCCTTCCAGCTCTAAGGCTAGTATGGAAATGTTCCAAACTTCCATGTGGGGTGGCCAGAGTCTAGAGGCTTGCCTTTAAGCAGAAGTCACAGGCCAGGCAGTGTGGGGTAGGGGAGGAAAGGGCTTGGGGGTGCCCCCGGGACTAGAGGAGGGGGTGACACCACACCCCCTCAGGCTTCACCAGGCTCTGCAGGCCACAGCCCTTGGAACACTCTTTGGAAGTCCCTTACAAGTGAGACCACTTGGGTATGGGGCCTCTTTGGTCTTTGGTAATTAGGCCCTCCAAGTAGGGTATAAGCCAACCTCTCTACAGCTGAATTCTGTCTCTGGCAAATTGCTGCTGATAACACTAGCAACAGGGGTGGGCCCTCTCTCTGTTGAACTTATTTCACTATCATGCCAAAGCCTCACAACAACCCTGTAAGGTAGCATGATCCCCATTTAGGAGAGATTAAAAAAAAAAAAAAAGCAAAAAACCCACTAAGGCCCAGAGAAGGTAAGCAATTTACCCAAGGTCACACAGTGAAAGATAGTGAATGTGAGAACCCTAACTCAAACCTAAGTGTGTCCAGTTGCAAATCTCAATCTCTCACCACATTTTTCTGCCCCCAAGTAGGTTTGAGGTTTCTGGCATGTGGCTCCCCACGTTGCCTGGAGTAGGACAAGGCAGAGCAGAGCACACCATACCCATTGTCCAGAGGGGGATGTTGAGGCCAGCGTGAAGCTTAGCCCTAATAGTGGCAGAGCTGTCAGACTGCAGGGTAAGAGTACAGCTCTGGGGGTAGTCAATCTGGACTGGGATCCTGGATCTGCCAGCTCTGTGACTCTCAGAGCCGGGGCTCCTCCCCAACCCTTGGGAGGACTGTTGTGAGAATTCAGGCCAGTGGCGTATGTGGAAGCACCTGGCACCTGGCCCACATTAGAGACTCAGTAAGCATTTGTGTATAAAAGAAAATAGGAAGAGGAGGCAAACTTCTTAATTACTCTTCCATTTCCCTGGTATCTTGGTTGGGGAGAGGAACATGGTGGTCTTTAAAATAAGGTGACCTGCACTGCATGCTACTAGGTTGTTCGATGGGACATACTTGTTTAAAAGCACAATTTTTTAAAAAGAAAAGGAAAAGAGAAGAAAAAAGAAATCTGAGGTGAGACTGTGGTTCCCAGACCTTCAGCAGTAGGATTGACAGTGGGGAAACGGTGGGGTTGGGGAGGGTTGGAGGAGACTGAGGCCTTACAGGAAAGGGCACTTCTGGTGGGGCTGCTGGCTTGCTCCCTGGCTGTACAGTCACCGTGAGCCCATCCTGGGGACCAGGCTTTTATCTGGGGACAGCCAGTCCCTGGAGCTAGGGCTCAAATGACTCACCCAGACCAGGAGCTAGAGTCAGGCAACTGGGCTGCCCTGGGGCTGGCTGCCTGCCTGGGGAGGGGCCCTGCTGGCTGAGTCTCAGGGCCTGAGGCTGAGTGGGCCTGGGAGTCAAATGAATCACTTTGAAGGACTCTGGTTATTTAAATTGCTCTTTTTTAAAACACTACAATGAAATATCACCTCATGCCTGTCAAAATGGCTATCATCGAAAAGGACACAAATAACGAATGCTTGAGAGGGTGTGGAGAAAAAGTTACCCTTGTGCATTGTTGGTGGGAATGTACATTGGTGCAGCCACTGTGGGAAACAGTATGGAGGTTCCTCAAAAAACTGAAAATAGAACTACCATATGATCCAGCAATCCCACTCCTGGTTATATATCCGAAGGGGAAAAAAACAACAAAAGCACAAATTCAAAACGATATACGCACCCCAATGTTTATAGCAGTATTATTTATAATGGCCAAGATATGGAAGCAACCCAAGTGTCCATCAACAGATGAATGGATAAAGATGTGAAATTTTATATATATGTATATATACACATGCACACACCACACACACAATGGAATACTACTCAGCCATAAAAAAGAAGGAAATTTTGCCATTTGCAACAACATAGATGACCTTGGAGTGTATTATGCTAAGTGAAATAAGTCAGACAGAGAAAGACAAATACTGTATGATATCGCTTATATGCAGAATCTAAAAAATAAAACAAACTAGTGAATGTAACAAAAAAGAAACAGGCTCACAGATAAAGAGAACAAACTAGTAGTTACCAGTGGGGAGAGGAAAGGGGGGAGGGACAAGACAGGGGCAGGGGATTATGAGACACAAACTACTACGGATAAAATAAATAAGCTACAAGGCTGTATTGTACGACACAGGGAATATAGCCAACATTTTATAATAACTATAAATGGAGTATAACCTTAAAAAATTGTGAATCACTATGTTGTACACCTGAAACATAATAGTGTACATCAACTATACCTCAATTTTAAAAAAGCAATGGAAAAGAATTGTTTTTTTTATTTCTCATCACTCATTTTAGACTCATCTTCCCACTTTACACCACATAGACCTACAATGATGCCAACTTGATCAAAGCAATGTGTTAATAACCCAAGAAAAGGTCTCAGTTCTAGCCAAATTAGGGGAACAGGTAAAGTAGCTCTAATGAGGCCCAGAGAGGTGACACCATGTGTCCAGGTCACACAGCAAAACAGGCTTGAATTCTGAAGAGGAAACTCTTCATCATAACCCCCTGCTCCAGCCCCAGCCCCTTAGTTCCTCTTAAAGCCACAAGTGCAATTGTATTTTTCCAGGTAAGCTGAGTCTGAGAGGGGCACCTTAGGGTCCTGCCTCCACACCTGTGGTCTGGCCCCTCCTGCAATATTCATCTGGTTCTTATCAATGTTTCATCTGCTTTCTATCCCATATCACCCCTGCTACTGTCTTCTCATATTCGAGCTTGGGATCATGAAAAATAGATGTGTTCACTCCACCCACTTTTTCCCAGGTTTGGGCCTTAACAGGATGTGATCTTGTTCAAATGTTCTCCCAGTCATCTGGATTCCCTGCCCTCCCTCCCCCACCAGCACCCCCTGCCCGAGCTGGGCTCAGCAAAGAATACTAAACGTATTGATACCTTGCTCTGGACCCGGCTTTCAACTTTTCAAAGCACACTTCTGCACGCTGTTTACATTCCGGGCAGGCAGGAGAGCCATCTTTGACCACTAAGCTCAGAGACGCTAACCCACTTGCCCAAGGCCACACAGAAAAGTTTAATGATGGTGAAGGGGCAGGAGTCCGCTCTGATGGTTGTCATCCTCTGATCTCTTGGTTTGGAGTATCCCTGCATCCCGTTAACTGAATCCTCTAACAGGACGGGCTCCTGAGGCCCGAGCCCTTTCCTTTTTATCACATGATAGAAACAGTAACGTCTAGGAGGGAGAGAGGAGGCCAGAGGAAGCTGAGGCCGGTTACTCAGCTTTCATTACATCGTGCCCCTCCTCAGAGATTTTCGGTGGCTCCGCACTGGCCATGAAGTAAACGCTGAACCCTTCAGTTTCTCAGGGAAGGCCCTTTGCAAAACCACCTTTCCACCCTCTCTTCCTCCTCCTCACTCCAGTAGTCATACTGGGAGGTTCACCTTTCCAGGTCCCCTGTCTGCACTGCCTCCCCTTGACCAGAACTGCCCCCTCCCTGCTGGCTCTTTTTTCCTCCTAATCTAGGCCAGTGATTCTCCAACCAACCAAAGGTTCTGAGCAGAAAACCTCCTGATGCCTGGGTTCTGCCCCCAGAGAGTCCGCTTCAATTGGTCTGGGATGGAGCCTGGGCCTCAGTGTCTTAACCTCCAAGACACTTGGTAAACTAAGTTTGTATAAACGATAAAACACTTCACCCGCAATCTGCCTCAGAATGAACCTCACCAGGGCAGGGAGGGGAAGTTTTAAAAGCTGGATTTTGCATCTAATTTAAGTATCACCTCTTACCCTGAAAGCTGGTGAGCTTGTTTTCCAGAGCTGGGGAGACAGCCTGCCTCAAAATGACTGGGCCGGCCTTCCCCTCTGGCTGCCTTTCCTTCTCTTCAGGTCCGTGGGCAACAGGAGGGGCCTGCCCACTGCTCCCAGTATCCGCCCCTGTTTTCCTGTCACTCCCCCACCAGGCTGCAAACCCCTCCCAGCCAAAGGTCGCATCTTTTACTGCACCTCCCAGCACGCAGCAAGTGCCCACCACACAACAGGTGCTCAATAAGGCTGAACTAATGACAGATGTGGTCCAACCCCAGCAAGTGACTTACCGGTGTTCTCGAGGTAGCTGGTGGCAGACCTGGGCCTGAGACCCATCTGCTCTGATTCCCAGACGTGCTCCCCACACTCCCCATACCCTCTTCTTCTCCCTGTCTTCTCCCATCTGCTGTGAATCCACTCCACGAAGCCCAGAATTAGGAAAGATATAGGTTCATTCCCAGGAGACATCAGTACCCTGGCGTTTGCTGACGCTAGGGGCCCCAAAGACCTTCAAGACCAAGGCAGGCCACTCTCCTCATCCAATCCCGAGGATCAACCCCAAAGCACTAAAACTATTCAGATAAACCCAGCTCTACGTGCGCCTTCATTCAAGGGGGAGGCACAGGCCCTTTTCATTTCTGACAACTCTAGAACAGTGGTTCTCAATGTGTGGGCCTCACACTAGCAATATTGGTACCACTTGGAAACATCTTTAAAATGCAAACTCTCCAGCCTTACCCCAGACCTACTGAATCAGAAACTCTGGGGATGGGGCCCAGCAATCATGGTCTAACAAGCCTTCCAGGTGATTCTAATGTATGTTAAAAGCTTGAGAACCACAGCTCTAGAAGCAGCAGCAAGATCAGGGCCATATAAAAACCTTCACGCCGAGCCTTAGCTGGACTGCCAGACGTGCCTGCTGACTGCTGCCATGCCTCCTCAAGGCCTAGCAGAACCCTCGGGGGCACATCTCCACTCACCCAAACCAGACCAAAGCAGGCCTCCAGTGAGGGGTTAAAGAGGTCTATGTGAAGCCAGTAACCCCCTTGGCCCATGGCCGTGGGTAAGGAGTACTGCCTGGACTCGGAGGTGGCCATACCTGGCTGGGTCTGGAGGGGACTCCTGACTCTAGGAGAGCCATGATCTAGGGAACACATGCACACTGGTGACTGATGAAGATGAAGGTCTGATTGAAGGCTTGGACCGCCGGACTTGGTATCCTGATTGCAGGGCTGAAGGTTGCCTCTCCAGGTGATGTGCTTGCTTTGGGCTGGGAGAAGATAACTGGCCTGTGACTGGCTATGCCTCTCTGACTTGGGTTTGAGTTAAGGGCTGTGTGGGAACTCTCAGAGCCAGCCTGACCTCAGCGTGGTGTTATCCAGTGGCCAGTGCTCAGGGTGGGAGGCCGCTGGCCTGGGTACACATCCTGGATCCTGCCTCTGCCAGCCCTCTGCCCCCACCCCCTTCCTGCTTCAGCTGGACAGGGCCTGGCAACCTTCCCCAGGGGAAGAAGTTCTCGGGCCGTCCTGACTAGAGGAGAGAGCGTAGATCTGGTGCTCAGCCCAGCAGCTTAGTTAGGGGCCTCCTGACACTTGGGTGGAAAGAACTGGTGGGATGAGAAGCCCTCAGGGCACAGCTCTGCACAGTTTCCACCTGATGGAGTGGAATAGGGAGGAGAAGGGAAGCTGAAGCTTGGGCCAGCACCTGTGGCCTGGGCTGGACGGGAACCTGATGTTGGCCTTGGAGTGTGGCTGGAACAGATGCCCCATGATGGAGGGAGTGGCTGCTGAGTGCAGTACTGGTCAGCCCTGGACTCCAGGTGCTTGGGGAAGACTGATCTCCTATGGAGGCCTGGGCTTGAGTTCCTGAGCTGGGCAGACCCTGGGTGGTTGGCTGGGGAAAGAGGCAGAGTCTTTGCCTTAGTGGGTGAAATGAGACTGACGCCCCCCAGGTTCTGCATCTCTGCTCTTGGGAGGGCTGCCTTGAGCTGCTGCTTCAGATGTCCAGGTAATGTAACAGGCAGGATCCCAGAGGAGGACACTGTTGCACTTGGATCACATGCTTTGGGCCTGGCTGTTAGACCTGAGGGCCTTCTTTGAGCAGGGCTGCGTTTGGGGAAGGAGACAAGGGGCTCTAAATAACTGCCTGCCTTGCTAGGGAGCCAAGGGTCAGGTGGCCGTGAAATCCCCTAGCAGCCTCTGTTTCACCTGAACCCCTGGGGTCTGTCGGGAGAATCTCAACCTAGCATCAGTCTGGCTTGGTCTGTGGCTCAGGAAGGAGCCAACAGGTGAAAGCTCGGTGCCTGTGTGTTTGACAAAAAGGGCCCTGCAGAGGCCCAGGTCCTGCGTGCAGGCCTCCTGTGCGGGACCCTCAGTCTTGCACAACCTGCTATTCCAAAATCCAGGTAGGCAGAACCTTCTTATTCTGTCTTCAGGTGCCACCTGGGGAAAATGAGCTTGTGGCCAGGGGGGCCCCGAAGCTTGGAAGCCTGTACTAGTGGCCTGAGGATTTCCTTATGTCTGGGCTGAAGCCAGGAAACATCACCTCAGCTGGATACACTCAAGACCTGCTCAGACAGGTTCTTAAGCTGTGGCTCCCAGTGAAGGAACTAGAACCAGAGGAGGGCTTGGTAGAGGGGAGGCCAGGCCACAGGATCCCTCGTGTGGATGCCTTACAATGCTCTGTCACTGCCCTGGGCCACGCTGTTCATATATGCCTTCTTGGCAGGAGAGCCCTCAAACACCAGATGGGGTTCTCTGTCCCCTACCCCAATTGTCCCCAGCACAGAGCAGGCCCTCTGACTTTGGGGAAGTTGTAAATGACTCTAGATTCCCTGGGCATAACATGTGAACCAGCTGTGGCTGCGTGGGAAAGGACTTGGGAAAGCTCACAAGCTGGGCTGACGGCCTTAAGCAGAACTTAGGTGACCTGGCCCCCTCCAACCAGTGAGCCATGTGGTGGGAACACATCCTTCTCACTACCCCACTGGGCCTCCAAGGTTCCCTCATCCATGTAGTGGGATCCTGGCTCTACGACGGGTGCCAGTGCCAAGGATGAATGGGATGGGTCCTACTCTGCCTTGAGGCCTTTAGTCTAGCAGGAGAGGCTCCTGTGAGGAGAGACCAGACACTGGCTGATCCCTGGGGGGTAGGGAGGGCCAACGTGGCCCTGCCTCACGGAGTGGGGAGGGGGTGGGTAGTAGTAGGAATACAGGCTGCAGGTGGGAAAAGGGTCTTCTCTCCATCACAGCAATGCAGGATGTTACTGTCCCCCTCTTTGAGGAGAGGCCAGGCCATGGTAGATATGAGACTGAGGGCTGAGGTCAAGCTGAGGAGGTTGGAGTCGCTCTCCCTTGAGCAAGAACTAAGGGCTACGAGAGTGGGTGGACTGTACGTGTAAAGGACAAGATACCATGGCAGGCTGGAGTGGGGCTTCCACCAAACTAAGTGGAATCAGCTGGTCAAATGGTATGGGGTGTTGTGCAGGCACCCCTCCCCAGCTGGCTGTGGAGCAGCCTCAGTTGGGCTGCCCTGTCCCTTCCAAGTCTCCGGCCAGCAGCTAGGGCCCCGAGGGCTGGGAGGGAAGCAATTCTGGCGCCACCACCTCCTGTCATCTCTGCAGCTGTAACAAGGAGTTGGGGTGCTCCTATCGTAGCCCAGGACAAGCTCTTCGGACCACTGTGTGGTTGTGATGGGCCCTCGCTCAGGGGTCTGGATGCTGTCCTCGCTGCAGAGGCAGGGTCCCCAGCTTTCCCTCTGTACCTGGAGAGCCACCCTCCTGGCTCCCTTCTCTGGAAGGCCACCTCCTCAGAGCCTGGCCTCACTCCTCTACCCACACTCACTGTAGAGTGAGTGTGACTCTGGTCTGATGTGACATGGCTTCCTCTAGCTTCTGACTCTAGTCAAAGAAGACTCTGAAGTGTAAGACTATCAGAGCCGACTCTTGTAGAGCTTGGTTTCCTTACCTCTCCCTTCTCTATGGGCCTCTTCATTCTGTCCTCAATATCTCTAGACCTTCAGAGTTCCCTTCAGACCTTACTGTCTAAGATTCCTTCGTCATAGCCATTGGTTTGTCCAACTTCCACATCTTGGCTTTTTTTTTTTTTAACCTACATTTGACCTTTCCTTCTGGGAGGTTTTTCAATCCAGACTCCAAATTAGTTTGCTTGTTCCTTAGCTAAGTCCAGTCTCTTAGACATATCCTTCATTTTAACTATCTTCATGCCTAGTTGAACACTTAATAGAACAGACCAAAGACTTTAAGGGTATTGTTTCTACCTCTGCAATCTGATGCAGTTAACTGTCTTGAAATAGTTGCATTCCTGACGTCTCACTTGGCTTGAGCTCATTATCCCTGGGGGTATTGGCTATTTCCAGCAATACCTATGCAGGGAGGCCAGACACCAGTCCTCAAAGGGCTCACTGAGCTCAGGGTGGGAGGGAAGATGAGCTCTAGGGTGAAGCACTTGGGTGCTGAGAAAGCAGCTAATCACTCTTGACTCCACAAAAGGCTTTCTTAGGGCAGAGCCTGCCCTTGCCCGCCAGGCATAAGGGGCAATAGAACAGTTAAACTGTAAACCCCCAGCCATGGGGGAGAGAGTAGCAGAGGGGGGATGGTCCCTTGCCAAGCAGTTCCCCACCGATTCTTCCTTGGCCCATGGATTCTGCCAGGTCCTGATTGTATTCCTGGAGACACCTGGCCTAGAAAACTGAGTTGCTGCAGGTATGACGCAAGCTCCCTCCCAGAGTAATAGTGCAGAAGCAGGAAAAGGATTCCAACTACCTTGATTCCGAACTCCTCCACGGACACCAGGCTGCCTCCTATTCTGGAAGAGCCACACCCTCTCCAGGTCACATCAGCCCCCACCCTGTGGCTGCCCGGGTCTTCAGTTAGCTTATTCTTCCTGGGCCTGATCCTGATGGAGGGAGCTAGCCACTGGGAATACCACTGTAAGAGCAGGAACTTGACCCAATCCCTGTATTTCCCAAAGAGCTCAATAAAGGGTATCAGTTGATTACAAATTTAACTGCGCTGGTTCTGGCAGTCCTAGCAAATAGAAACTAAACAAATAATTACTATGAATGTACTAACTCCATTGTGGAGTTCCTAGGTCTTTGTTTTCCTGTACTGTCCTTTTACCGGTGTTTTTGGAAAGTACTGCTTGCTTTCCCTGCCTCACTGGGAAGGCTCTCTGCCCTTGATCTTAATGTCAGTCTTTTCCTGGCTCTCTTTTTTACTTTTTCTGATGTCTTAGGTCACTGGAGTGTTTGAGAAGTTTTGAGGACAACCAGACCCACTCCTGGTATCATTTCCTGGTCAATGACAGGTAATGGGCCAATGGTAAAACCCAGAGCACAGTATAAGGACTTGCCTGTACAAGTCTTCTTTGGAAGATCCAAAGTCCTTTTTGCAAGATCCAAAGGACTAAACTGCCTTTACTGCTGTGGCAGGCTTTCAGTCCTCTGTGTTGAAAGACATGAGGTTTGTTATAGTGTTTAATCCTGGGGTGGAAAGTAGTTCTAGTAAGTGACTACTTGAATATGCAGCTTAACCTCAGCCAGGGATTGCTGTGTTCCCACTAGGTTCTTCTAGCTTTGCTTACATGTTCCTACTGCTTCCTCTGAATCTTGGCTTTTCTGACTATACCTTTCCTGGGTACTTCACTCCTTCTAGGTATTTGGGATTCCATGTGGAATCACTTGCCTTCTGGCCAAATTCAGTATTTACTGTGAGTCTGCTGGTGACATTTCCAGCTTTTGTCTTAATATCTTTATTTCACCTTTAAGTTTTGAAGGATGTCTTTGCCAGGTATAGAGCTCTGGGTTTACTCCTGCCCTGTACACTGTCAAAATGTTCCAACTATCTCTTGGTTTCTCTTGCTCTGGGGAAGTCAGCTATGATCCTTAGTACGGTTCTTGGCTGATTTTTGGGGGGATTTGTATCAATTGCCAAAATTGACATGCCTACATTCTTAATCTACTTAGCTTGAAGTTTGTACTTCTTAGACATCTGGGCTTGTCTTATTTGGGAAATTCCTGGCCACCTTAACTTCTGTCCCTTTCTCTCTTCCTCATGAGTCTATGCTTGACACGATCCCACAAGTCCCTGCCATATGGATGAAAGGAAGTGACTTGAGTCATGAAGGCAGTTAATGACCCCTGGATCTTGCTAAACCTGTTACCCTGAGAAAGGAGAATGGTCAATGTCCTCCGGGCTGGAGGCTACAATACTAGGGAGGACAGACAGGAAGCACGGCTATGAGCTGGGGGAGCTGCTTTGGGATTTGGAGGAGACTTACCCAGCAGGCGTCTTCCACTGTAGGACAGCATGGAGGAAGAGGGGTAGGGTCTAGGCCAGGTGCCAGTGTCTCTGGAGACTATGGAAGGATTGATCCCCTATCTGCCTGTTTCTCCACCTAACAACTCCAAGGGAATAGGTAGGACTCAGTCTTGCCATGGAGAAGGAAGATCAAGCCTAGTTTAACTAGACCTTGTGGGCTTTTTCCTGATGCTGCTGGGGAAGGGGGCAGAGATGATCAGTGAATAAGATCAGAAAGACATCCTAGATCAAGTCAGGGTAGACTAATAGAAAAAGTTTGCAAGCAGTATGAACATCCCTGGTCCCTATTGGTGGGTACCTGTGTCTGTCACAGAAGATGTTCCTATTCCCAAGTCCCTTCTAGGCTCAGGTTACATTAGGCACCAGCCCTCATGCTTACATGTATACTAGGCACTGTCTGGACCTCCTGGTCCTGTTCCTGAACCCCACATCACAGCATCTTGATGCCTACTCAAAAGACCCTGGTCCCTTAGATTCTCTCAGTTCTGTCTCTTCTCAATTCCTGGGGGAGAAAAATCATTTGTTTTTGTAAAAAGACTGAGCTTTAACTTCCAGTGGTGCTGAAACTTTCATTCTGAATTCTCACCTGGTTTCTCCTGATTCTTCAGGATGACTAGCTTTTAAAGTCAGATCAGGGACTTTCCTGGTGGTGCAGTGGTTAAGACTCCAAGCTCCCAATGCAGGGGGCCCGGGTTCGAACCTGGCCAGGGAACTAGATCCCACATGCATGCTGCAACTAAGGAGCCCACCTGCCACAACTAAGACCTGGCATAACCAAAAAAAAAAAAAAGTCAGATCACAGATGAGTCTAAGATGCTGCCCTACTGACAAGGGCAAATTCCTGTTGTGGAGCATGGGTGTTTATCTGGGTAGGGAATCCAGGTTAAACTCTGCCAACTAAGACTTCTGGCACCACTCTTGGTGACTCTTGACTGTCTAGCCTGCTCTTGCTTCCACAAGAGGCTATGGGAAGTAGTAGCATAAGGTCTCTCTGGGGCCATCTTGGACAGGCAGGGCTTGGAGCAGAAGAGTTACCTGGCTTATGTGGGGATAACTGGAATGGCTTTCTAAAAGGCAGCAGGGCCTTCCATACTTCAGCTTGCAGGGGATGAAGCTTCAAAAAGGGACTGACAAGGCTAGGGCGGCTGGCCACCTAGAATATGCTCCCGTGTAAGAGTTCTCACGACGGAGAGGAGCAGATCTGTGTTTCTAACAGCTCATCGCCTTCAAGAACTCTTAGGGTATCAGAACATGCTGGAAATTGGGCAGCAGCATAGGATACTAAGAAATCAAGAACATGCTGCAACTATGGGGAAAGTGACAAGGACAGGGATCCAGGGCCTGCATACCTCCTATGCCAAGAAAGAAGGCTGGCAAAGAGGCTAGCACTGATCTGAGCCAGAACCAAGGCTTGGCAGTGTAAACCCAGCTGGTTCCCAGGTGCAGCCAGAGAGGTAGTGATCTCTAGAGGACAGGGGAAGGCTCTGCTGTTCTGCCCACTGTCCACAGACCGGACTTGGATGCCTCAGGGACAGAGAATCTGATGCACAGTTGGTCCAGGAAGCTTCTTACTCAGAATACTTACTTCTGGGTCTCTGGGGGAAAAGACTAACTGAAGACCTGCTGGTCAGGGATCTGAGTCAATTTTTCTTTTTCCTCATTGCATTTGAGAAGCTTATGTTGACATATCTTCAAGTTCTCATTCCTATCCTCAGCAGTATCTGATCTACTGATGAGCCCATCAAAGGCATTCTTAACTTCTATTAGTGTGTTTAATCTCTATCATTTCCTCTTAGACCTTTCTAGAATTTCCATCTTACGTTACCCCTCTGTTCCTGCATATTGCCTTTTTCCATCTGAGCCCTTGACATATTAATTAGTTATTTTAAGATTCCTATCTGATAATTCCAAAATCTGAATCTGATTCTGGTGCTTTCTCTATCTCCAGACTGTTGAGCAATGACTTAAGCTCCTCACATGCTAGAGCTGGTCTTCACCTGAATAACTTTCTTCAGCTGGTCATGGAACATCCCTGCATGCTGCGGTTCTCACCCTGGATTGCATGGACCTTTAAGTAGCATAAAGGACCCTAAGTGCTCCAGGCTGCCTTTGGGCCTCTTGGGGGTGGAGCCTCCCTTTCAAGCGTGAGACAGAGCTGTAATTGTATGTGTGATAGTCGGGAGAGGTGGGGCTCCCTCCTTCCCCAGCCCCAGTGTAGACTGCAGGCTCTAACGTGGGCACACCAGAGTAAGACTATTGGAGCCCCAATAGTGCTTGGCTTGTTCCTAAGGTGGAGGCTCCCCACTGGGGGAGGCGAGCTGTCCACCCCACAAAGCCTCCCCAACCCTGACTCTGTAGAGTACCTGGCTCCTTTGTTCCCCTTACTTTTAAGAGAACTTTTGGATATGTTTTTGCCCATGACCTTTTGTTTGGGATTAAAACCTCTCAGGTCAGTGTAGGGAAGATCGTCTCTCTCTTGGATAGAGTTGGCCACAGGTCGGTTTATTCAGAGGATACTCAGCAGGGTCCCTGCTGACCCTGTTTACCTGAGTTCTGGGTGAGACATGAAGCAAGGTACCAAATTAGTAACTCCAGGGACTCTGACTCGAGTTGAATTTAAAGACAGGGGAGTTCATGAACATGTAGAAGGCCAGTTCTTGACCGTGGTACACACGAATTTGGTTTGGGGACTTGTTACTACAAACTAAGTGGCCTGTTCTGGATTAGTCCTGCTATGTCAAAACTTGATGTCTAGCACTTCCTAGACTCCTATAGAAGCTTCAGGAATGTGTGGCCATCATAAGGTCATCAAATGCCAATCTGATCTGAGACAACACATGGCTTTGGAAAGCTGGGTCAGAGTTTGCAGTGTGTGCTGGCTGTGAACCTGGAAGAACTCTTACCCAGAGTTGATGAGGGGGGCTGGTGTGGGCCCCAGGCAGGGCTGTCTGGCTTGTGTTTAGCTCATGGGCTACCCCAGGAGCAGCACTTGAGATTTGCAGGCATTCCCACTCCATTCTGGTGCAGGGTGGGGATAGAACTAGAAGCTCACATCTGGGGGAAATTCCTACGCTAGGTAGGGAGAGGGAGCTTATCCTGGGAAATGGTGGTTAGTGTGCTGACCTACATGAATGACATTACGCTCCTGTCCCAGTCAGACTTCTGAGACTTAGCCACACTCCTGCTGCGAGTCGAGGCAGTGCTAGTGGCATAGCAGGCATCCAGTGCTGATCACATCTTTGTCTATGCTATGAGGAACCAGTGGCCTCTCAATGCCTCGTGTCTGGGGTCTAAGTGGTCTCCCTGAATACAGGTGCATTGCACGTTACTAAGTACAACCGCTCCTCACAGCTGGCAGTGTTCCTACCTCATCTCCATCAGAACGTAGACTTAATTTGATAGTGAAAGATGATCACTAATATTGTATTTCTGATCAGTAAAACTGTATAAATCATTCTCTCTCTTTCCTGGACTACCAATTGATGCATTTAATCTCCTATTGGCATTCTCCTCCCATTGGTAGGAGTTCCCTGTGTCTTACAGATATCCCTTGTCACTTTCTAGTGCTGATCTCCTTTCCAGTCACTAGTTTAGTTCTGATATGAAAAAACAAGCCTAAATATTTCTGCTCAGTTCTTCTCTAGTCTCATCCCATTATGACTTGTGATTTGGGTATTAATGATTTCTTACCCTCAAGGTCGAACATTATCCCTTTTTCTACTCTAACACTTAGTTTAGACATTTTGAACAGACATAAAAGTGGGAAATTCTAACTTCTGCAGTTGTACGTGCAGAACCACTGCTGGTGGTATTACTCCTTCCATCCTGACCATAATCACTGCTGTGGTCAAATGCTGGGCTTCCAATCTCCTGGCCTCAGATTGGACATAAGTGACCTTGTAGACTTTCCTGAATTCTCTACAGTCTCGAGAATATTAAATCTATGCTTACCTGACCTCTCTGAAATATCATCTTTGGGCTACGTATTTGCTTTTGTTTCTGAACTTTAAGAACTTCCTGGGTATTCTAGGGGCTACAACAATCTTGACAAGTAATCCATCTGTAGCGAGGATACATAAATCTGACTTCTCAAAGCCAACTTCTGGGGATACTTTGCTGTGTCCAAAGATCTAAAAATGATGGCTCCTTCTGTCATATCTATGCCTTCTCACTGATGTTCCATGAACATAGGAGGCTATAACATCTGTAACTTGCAGAGTGGAGTAAAAAGTGACATGGAATTGAATCTGCCTTTTTACATCAATGTATCAAGACCAAACATCCAGTCTCATGGAGAAAGTCTGATCCGTTGGTTTCTTTGAGATGTACTTGTTATGTTCACTGTCAGTCACTAAGTCTTTTTTAAGCAGGTCTTAATTCCTACCACCTGACCTGTCAATGCAAGTAAGCTAGTCTTGTAAGTAACTAGAGTAGCTAACTTTTGGAATTAACACTTAAGCTGAAAATACAGTTGTGCTAGTGAAGAAGGCTGCAGGGGCTGTGATATGACAGTACCTTCCCTGCCTGTCTGCTCATTCACATGTGGTGTCTTCACAACCTGCTTAATGACTGAATCTCCACTTTGGAAATGGTTAGTGGGGAGAGGCTTAGGGGAAACCGCAAGAGACCACTTAATGGCAAATAAAGGCAGCCGGATTAGCTAAGCATGTTGAGCTTTGGGCTTACAACTCCTTCCAGCCTGAATTGCCTCGTCAGGTTTTTGTTCGTTAAGCCTAAATGGCCTTACTTTGGATTTGGCTTATGGTCACATTTTCAAATGCAATATTCTGCCTGCCTGGGTTTGGGTGAGATCTTATACTATCTTCCAGAGGTGAAAATTAGATACTATATTTAATGAAATATATTGCTAATATCGGAGCAGGCTTAGAATTGTTCCATGGTTTTTTCCTCTTAGAAAAGAGGTCAGCAACCCTTTCTACAAAGGTCCAGGTAGTAAATACTTTAGGTTTTGTGGGCTAAGAGGCCAAATTGAGGATATTATAGAGGTACTAATGACAAAATTTTGTAAGACTTAGTTATAGAAGTAAAAATTGAATAAGTCATACGAGTTTACTAATAAAGGCAATAGCTTGTTTTTTGAGAAATCTGTGGTTCAAAGTTAGTGTTCGCCATCAGATCACAAAAGGTGACTTTTTAGTGCTGATCTACAATGAAACAAGGCATCTAATTTTGGAAAATCTTTAGAAAGGTGCTGCCAAATACTAAATTTCATCAGTAGACCTGTATTATAAGACAGCACCTGATTAGCTTTAACTGCTACCAATAAAAGCATCAGCCAAACTCTTAGGAGTAGCATTCAGGGGCATGGTTGATAGGCAGTAAAGACAGGGATAGAGAGAAAGGGCCACACATACCACTGAAGGACCCAAATGAATTGACATAGGCAGTGTGCAAATATCACTTATTAGGCTGACTATAATGAAGGCAAGTGTTGAGGTAGAGAAACTGGAACTTGAATACACTGTTGGTGAGAATATAAAATAGTACAATTGCTGTTAGTCAGCTTGGCACAATGTTAAAACAGTTGCTACATGACTAGAAAGCATCCATATGTCTGACCATGAGGTGCAATGTTCTCACACTTGCCTTCCCATCTATTGGCCACAAATGAGAAAGTGGGTGGTAAGGATGGGAGAAAATGATCAAGATGCACTATACTGCTCCATCCAGGAGGCTCTTTGCTCCATATTTCCTAGAGGCTTGGGCATATGCCTTACACCCTTACATATTTTGTTAGGAGGTACTTTACTCTTATGTTGGGGGAAGGGGGATAGGATCTTACTGCTGGAGGTAGACAAGGCAATAGGGTACTTAGATGAAAGAGCCTGACTTGAGCTCAGCCACTTTGACCTTAACTCAGCCTAGGCTGTGTCAATCTTCTGCTGCAGATCAGGGATGGGCCGTGACATTCTAGATCTGTTGCAGGAAAGCTTCCACCCCCACCAATAAGGAACATCAAAAGAACCTGGGAAGATGTCTAATTGGCTATCATGTCCTAGTGGCCTAGAAACAGATGGCTGAATAGTTCTACTTGCAAAAATACCTGTCCCTTAAACTTTCTATAAATATCTTAGTATTTCTCAGACAGGGAGTTGGAGCGGGAACCCTAACAATACTACTCACACCTAAACAAAACTAGGGTATCAATTATACTGAGTTCATATTTTACCAGTCTAGTTCATTCTAGTTTTAATGGGACCTAGAATCTAATGGTTGGAATCTTATGTCTCAACATATTTCTTTCCCTAATTCTTTTTTTTTAATTTTTAATTTTATTTATTTTTTTATACAGCAGGTTCTTATTAGTCATCAATTTTATACACATCAGTGTTTACATGTCAATCCCAATCTCCCAGTTCATCACACCACCATCACCCCCCCGCCACTTTCCCCCCTTGGTGTCCATACATTTGTTCTCAAATAACCCAAATTCCTCCCTTTTCATGGCTGAGTAATATTCCATTGTATATATACCACTTCTTTATCCATTCGTCTCTCAATGGGCATTTAGGTTGCTTCTATGACCTGGCTATTGTAAATAGTGCTGGTTCATCACACCACCATCACCCCCCCGCCACTTTCCCCCCTTGGTGTCCATACATTTGTTCTCTACATCTGTGTCTCAATTTCTGCCCTGAAAACCGGTACATCTGTACCATTTTTCTAGGTTCCACATATATGCGTTAATATACGATATTTGTTTTTCTCTTCTGACTTACTTCACTCTGTATGACAGTCTCTACATCCATCCACGTCTCAACAAATAACCCAAATTCCTCCCTTTTCATGGCTGAGTAATATTCCATTGTATATATACCACTTCTTTATCCATTCGTCTCTCAATGGGCATTTAGGTTGCTTCTATGACCTGGCTATTGTAAATAGTGCTGCAATGAATACTGGGGTGCATGTGTCTTTGTGAATTATGGTTTTCTCTGGGTATATGCCCAGTAGTGGGATTGCTGGATCATATGGTAATTTTATTTTTAGTTTTTTAAGGAACCTCCATACTGTTCTCCATAGTGGCTGTATCAATTTACATT
>NC_041233.1:22969470-22970873 GCF_002837175.3 Physeter macrocephalus | reverse complement strand
CCCATTCTAACTGGTGTGAGGTGGTACCTCATTGTAGTTTTGATTTGCATTTCTCTAATAATTAGTGATGTTGAGCAGCTTTTCACGTGCTTCATGGCCATCTGTATGTCTTCTTTGGAGAAATGTCTATTTAGGTCTTCTGCCCATTTTTGGATTGGGTTGTTTGTTTTATTAATACTGAGCTGCATGAGCTGTTTATATATTTTGGAGATTAATCCTTTGTTGATTCGTTTGCAAATATTTTCTCCCATTCTGAGGGTTGTCTTTTCGTCTTGTTTATGGTTTCCTTTGCTGTGCAAAAGCTTAGAAGTTTCATTAGGTCCCATTTGTTTATTTTTGTTTTCATTTCCATTACTCTACAAGGTGAATCAAAAAAGATCTTGCTGTGATTTATGTCAGAGTGTTCTTCCTATGTTTTTTATTTATTTATTTTTTGTGGTACGCGGGCCTCTCACTGCTGCGGCCCCTCCCGTTGCGGAGCACAAGCGCTCCAGACACACTGGCTCAGCGGCCACGGCTCACGGGCCCAGCAGCTCCGCAGCATGTGGGATCTTCCCAGACCAGGGCATGAACCTGTGTCCCCTGCATCGGCAGGCAGACTCTCAACCACTGCGCCACCAGGGAAGCCCCTTGCTATGTTTTGCTCTAAGAGTTTTATAGTGTCCGGTCTTACATTTAGGTCTCTAATCCATTTGGAGTTTATTTTTGTGTATGGTGTTAGGGAGGGTTTTAATTTCATTCTCTTACATGTAGCTGTCCAGTTTTCCCAGCACCACTTATTGAAGAGACTGTCTTTTCTCCATTGTATGTCCTTGCCTCCTTTGTCATAGATTGGTAGACCATAGGTGCGTGGGTTTATTTCTGGGCTTGCTATCTTGTTCCACTGATCTATGTTTCTGTTTTTGTGCCAGTACCATATTGTCTTGATTACTGTAGCTTTGTAGTATAGTCTGAAGTCAGGGAGTCTGATTCCTCCAGCTCCTTTTTTTTTCCCGCAAGACTGCTTTGGCTATTCGGGGTCTTTTGTGTCTCCATATAAATTTTAAGATTTTTTGTTCTAGTTCTGTAAAAAATGCCATTGGTAATTTGATAGGGATTGCATTGAATCTGTAGATTGCTTTGGGTAGTACAGTCATTTTCACAATACTGATTCTTCCAATCCAGGAACATGGTATATCTCCCCATCTGCTGGTATCATCTTTAATTTCTTTCATCAGTGTCTTACAGTTTTCCGCATACAGGTCTTTTGTCTCCCTAGGTGAGTTTATTCCTAGGTGTTTTATTCTTTTTGTTGAAATGGTAAATGGGAGTGTTTCCTTAATATCTCTTTCAGATTTTTCATCATTAGTGTATAGGAATGCAAGAGATTTCCATGCATTAATTTTGTATCCTGCTACTTTACC
>NC_041233.1:22789733-22967207 GCF_002837175.3 Physeter macrocephalus | reverse complement strand
TGAACGAGATCCTTGCCAGGTAGAGTAATCTTGGTTGTAAGTTCTTCCTTTTCATCACTTTAATTATATCATGCCACTCCCTTCTGGTTTGTAGAGTTTCTGCTGAGAAATCAGCTGTTAACCTTATGGGAGTTCCCTTGTATGTTATTTGTCGTTTTTCCCTTGCTGCTTTCAATAATTTTTCTTTGTCTTTAATTTTTGCCAATTTGATTACTATGTGTCTTGGCATGTTTCTCCTTGTTTCCCTAATTCTTACGAGTCTCTTGTCCTACAGAATCACCCACATCTGGGAATCTAACTGCATCTCTGGTTTACCTTAAGTTCCCTTCCTTCCTGTTTCCTGTTAAGTCTGTGGTTGGCTCTAAAAGATGAGTTTCAAGTTTACTTCTTGGCAAGACTACCTCTTATGTAGCTGTGTACTAGCACCAAGAGTTATATACCCTCTACCGTTTTCTTGTTGAAATTAACAGCCACTGACTATCACCTTGTTCCACTTACTAGCATGCTGCCAAGTTGCAATCCCTATCATTTACCTCTAAAGAGCTATCCCTTTAGAAAAGGCATCAGAAACACATGATTCTTTCCCTCTATCAGTTCCCATAATTTAACCATGAATGATTTTATTAAATTGTTAGCTAATGATAGAAACAGAATGAAACATCTTCATGTAGGTCAGATTAAGAATATAGCATTGTCTATTGGAGACGATTGTTCTATAGCAACTAGAACGCATAGCATTACAGGTGCTCAAAAGTGAGTTCAAAAAACAGGTTCTATACAAATCTGTAAAGCAGTGTTAGTATGTATAGGTCAAAGCTGTCTGGGAGCATAACTGTTGGCATTTGATAAAATAGGCAGGAGGTTGGAACCTGACCAAAAGAATACTGTCAGGAAACAGAACGGAACCTTAACATTGGCTTTCTAGAAGTTCTTATGATCCATGCCAAGAAAACAGAGCCAGTTCTGAGGCACCAGGGACATTTTGGTACTGACTCCTAAAGGCACTTAACTTCATACTTGTACTGATCAGATCAAACAAGCAGTCTCTCTTAAAAACATCCTATGGATGCATATCAGTAAAACACAAGTCTCTTAATAACGTAGATTCCATGATTGTTATAACCTCTTCAAACAAGATTTAGTGTGATATATTAAAGATCCTTGGCTTTGGGAAGATGTCAGACTTCTTAAACACACACCTTCAGAGTACACACTTGTGGTAGAGATTGCTAGTGCTTCCAGGATGCGTGTTCCCTCCTGGCTACCAAGCTTGACCAGCTCTTAGCCTCCCTTACATCTAGCTATGGTCATGGGGCAAGTTCTAGCCAGTAGAACGTGACAAGAAATGCACATCACTTGTAAGTCTAGCCCATAATTTTCCCACGATCTTTTTCTTCCCCATATCCGCCGGTTTAATGGAGAAGACTCCAGGGAGGGTCAAGCCACAATATGGAAGAAGCCCCAGTCCCTGAACAGGAACAAGAGAGGTCAACCAGGAACACCCACATTGAGTAGTGATGTGATGTGAGAAACTTCTCAGCCACTGAAGCTGAGCTCTGTGAAAATGCCAAGTGTTACTAATACAACCTGCCACACCGTTGAACATGAAATGCTGCTTACTTTGTTTTCCTAACTTTCTAAGCTGACCATCTCAGTCTTAAACATCAGCAGTTAAAAGCAAATTGGATATCTTAAAGGGGGAATTTTAGTCACTAGGTAGTTTCAGGCTGAGACACAATCCATGTAGAAGTGTCCAAGTGGGTCAAGTACACTTGTGGGAGAAGGCTAGGTAGGGAAGTGATGAAGCAATCGTTAGCTGCCTTGCTCCATCTAAAGCAGGAAAGTAAGCTGAACTGTGATGGTCCAACTCATACCCATCAGCCATTTCAAAGTTGTAGTACCCCTGCGTGCAAAGTGGTCATGGAACTGAGAGTAAGAGAGCCCCATGGCTTCCCAAAGTTAGCTCTCTAATAAGCAGAAGTAACACATTCTAACTTAAACTGCTTGTGAAGACTGAGTAAACAATCTCACAAAGCTAACCCCTGTATGACTACATAGAATATCAGTACCCTGGACTTCTAGATTCTGACTCTTTCCAAAGTAAACACTCATATAACTAGCATTTAGAGCAAAAATTACTGCTAGCATCCCCAGAAGCTCCCTAAGATCCTCTCTTAAGGGATAGGTAAAAAATATCCCTGGTAAATAACCAAGGTAAACTCTCCAAGGTGAAGTCTTGCCCATTTCTTTTCATGGTATCATGCCCAGGTGTTTTAGGGGAATACTCATTTCATAGAACTAATGCTGATGGAGCTCGTGTGCCAGGTGTTAACTAGCATCTGAATGCAATTTACATGCTAGAGTGAATAGTAAGCAATTCAAATGTCTAACAGCTTATTCTCTACTCCTTTAAGGTATAAAGTGTAACTACTTCACACATGAAAACTGAGGCGGTGTCTCAGATGTTTTAAAGACTAAACTAACATCCCAGGGATCATAAACACATGTATATGTACCACTTTTACAGTTAGAGAAACTGAAGTACAAAGGTTACTTACCAAAAGTTGCTCCTCTCTCCCCCATCAAGGGCCAAATTCTGCAATTTCCACGGAACTGCACTATTCTTACATTCTGTGGAGGGAAGCTCTTAGTCATGAAATGACTGAGAACCTGCAATGAAAAAGACAAGTCAACCAGGTGTGTCTTCCTGGTTACTCAGGACTAAGTATAAAACTAAGGAATCCTGCTAGCTGGTATAGTCTCTCTCAACTGAGAGTAACCAAAATGATGCCCTAACCATAAGTACTTTTTAAGAAAAAAATAGTATCTTCATTACATACCTATAGTTTCTACTTGGTATGACTTAAGGTACCGAAAACAAAACTGCTCTGTTCTACTTAGTTTTGGAATGGTCTTTTATCTTGACCCTTGAGCCAATTTTGTACAACTTTCTAGTTTGGGAAACTAGAAAAATGCTTGTTTGGATATTAACAGTGACTAATGCTGATTTGGATATTAATAATGACTATCACATGCAGACATATTTGTCCCCCTCCTAACGTTTTTCTTAACCCAGCAGTTCAGTGATTTAAACCGCATGCCAGTTTAGAAGGAACAGCTCCTGAGACTGCCTTCTGAATAGGAAATCTAAGCAAAGAAGGAAGTTCCTACTCTTTAATTCAATGATGCTCAGCTGGAGATCTTCCTGTCTGAGCTGCTGAATTTTCCCCTACTTCCGAGGCACAGTTAAGATACAGGCTGTGCAACCAGCCCGATCAGGAATGAATGGCCAACTGCAGTTTGAAAAAACAGTCCATTTAGTGTCTCCTCTGTACCAGCTCCCAAAGCGGTTGTCACCACAGGGGAACTCCCAAGTGGAGGGCTCAGAGAAAGTGCCATCTGCCACCCTCCTGTGGCCAGCAGGGTGGAAGGCAGCAGTTCTGGGTGTGAGCCCGGAGGCCCTGGAGTTCCTTGGGGTCCTTCACTTTTCTTGAGCCAAGAAAGTGCCCTGGTTGTCCTCTTGTGGTGGCTTGTGTCAGCTGGAAACTTCTCAAGTTTGTATATCCCAAACATCTTGCCTTCCATGTAAGGGTGTTTGCAGGCAGGCCATGGATGTTTTTCTTCCCATGATTTCTAGGGTCTGTCCAGCAAGAAAGTGCAGGTGACTACTGAGTGTCTTCAGGGTACAGGGTTGACAGATCAAATGCAGGATCTGAGGCATGATCAAACTAAAACACTAGCTGCTGTCTGTCTGAAACTCAAACTTCAAACTTCTTTCCCTCGTAAGTCTGGTAACTCTAGCAGGGGGGCATCCTCCATGTTGCCACTAGCCACCTGACACTTAGGCTTCTGTATGGCCCTTGGAATTTAGAAAGAAGACAGCTGCCTCAGCCTCCTACACTCCCTACAACTCCTCCCCATGTGGGTCAGGTGACACTTAAGGCTGTAGTAGGTACTACAACTGCACTAGCCCTTTAGTGGGAGTAGCACCCTCAGCTTTCTGCTTCTACTTTGTAGAAATGTACTTTGCTATAACCCTCTTGATCTTGGTAGGAACACTTGGACTAGGGAAATCACATTGGTAGAGTGGCTTAGACTTCTAACTTTATGCCATGGATGTTCAGTTCACTCTAAGCTGCTAGCACAATCCCGTGGAATTCCGGATACACAAAACTGGCTGGGGTCGAAGGATGTACAGGAGTTCCCTCCTTTTTCTCCAGCTTTGCTTTCTGTGGTTTCAGTTAACTGTTTTCAACTATGGTCTGAATCTTAAATGGGAAATTCTGGAACTAAGCAATGTATAAGTTAAGTTGCATGTTTTGTGTAGCATGATCACGTCCCAAGCGTGACTCGTCTTTGTCCAGCATTTCTCACCAGTCACTCAGTAGCCTCTTTGTTATCAGGTGAACTATTGGGCTATCACAGTGCCTGTGTTCAAGTTAACACTTATTTTAACAATGGCCCCAAAGAGCATGAGTAGTGATGCTAGCGTTCAGATATGCCAAAGATGCCATAAAATGTTTTAAGTGAAAAGGTGAACGTTCTTTACTTAAATCCTATGCTGAGGTTAATAAGATCTATGGTTAGAAAGAATCTTCTCTCTGTGAAATTGTGAAGGAGAAAAATTCATGGTAGTCTTGTTGTCGAACCTCTAATTGCAAAAGCAACGGCCATAGTACATGATAAGTGCCTAAGATGGACAAGACATTAAATTTGTATAATACATTGAGAGACCATACTCACAACTTTCTGACAGCATACTAAAATTCATAACTTACTGTGCTAATTGATTATCTTATTGGTGTATATATAGGAAAAAACAGTGTATATAGGGTTCAGTACTAATTCAGTCTCAAGCATCTACTGGGGGACTTGGAACGTATCCCCCGTGGATAAGGTGTGGGGACAACTGTCTTTATGCTTTGGCAGTCCTCAAGCTGTACCCTCTTGAGAACATGGGGCTTTGCAGTCTTGAGTGTGTTGTCCAACCGCTCCCCCGCCCCCAACCTCGGGTACTTGGTGAAGTGGACATACTTGGCTAGCTCTAAGCCCATCAAGACCTTCAGGTTCTAGGATAGCCTTGGGTCTGACGGTAGGGAGTCTTTCCTGATTCCTCTGGAGTCCTGCCCATTTTGTCTGAGCCTCTCATGCTCAGGAACAGAAGTTCAACTGAAAACATAGATCGTTTCAGTCTTGCCTCTTTGAATTTTATAAGAACTTATAGTACTTAAAGACTCAAGCATTGGCGAGTTATCTGTGATACAAATAGCAGTAATTTGTGTCTACTTCTGTAGACTAATCCGGAATAGTCAATCATATAGCCATCTAATAGACTCTCAGGTTTCTTATTTTGGGCTGTTATAAAATGCTGGGGACTGAGCAAGGCTGGTTATATAGGTAGTGGCACTTGTCTGCCTGGGAGGTTCCTCCCAAAGCACTGGGGGTACTTTCCTAGTAGCCTAGGAAAGAGTAGGTATAAGGCAGATCCCTGAGATCAGAGGGAGGCCTCTGCTGACGTCTATCGCTGTGGTCAGGTGTTTGGGGTTGATTACATTTGTTTGGAGTTGCTACCTGGGAGTGATGGGGAAGTAGGTGGGGTAAGGGCAGATCTTATCTCCTGAGATCTAAAGTGCACTCTGTTCTTTATATTTTCTAACTCTTTGTTAAAAGCTTGAAACTTCTCACTCTGTGGATCTGTTTTGCTCCCAAGTTCTTGGATCATCTTTATGATTGTTACTCTGAACTCTCTCAGGTAGATTGCCCCTCTCCACAGCACTTAGCTGTTCTTCTGGGGTTTTATCTTGTTCCTTCATCTGGAACGTATTCCTCTGTCTCACTGTGTAAATTTCTATTTGTATTTTTATGTATATGGAAGGTTATGTTTCTCCACTTTGGAGAAGCAGCCCTCTGTAGCGGATGTCCTATATGTCCCAGCATATATGTCCTATATGTCCCAACATATATGTCCTATATGTTCACTCCCCTCTCATCACCCTAAGGGCCAGGGACCAGCTAGTCCCAGGCCAGGTTCTGATGTGTTTGCAGACTCAGTTACACAGGCTAAGGGATTGTAGTTTTCTTGCTTCTGGTGGGTGAGGCTGGTCTAGAGGCTTGTGCAGGCTTCCTGGTGGGAGGGGCCGGGGCCCACCCACTGGTGGGCAGGGCTGTGTCGGCTCAGGAAGTCTTTCGGCAGCCTGACCACTGATGGGTGGTGGGACTGTGTTCCTGCCCTGTTGGTGGTTTGGCTTGCGGCATTCTTACACTAGAGCCTACAGGCTGTTGGGTAGGGCCAGGTCTTGGTGCCAAAATGTCACTCTCTCCAGGAGAGCTCATGCTGATGAATACTCTGATACCTCTGCCACCAGTGTCCTTGTCCCAAGTGAGCCACAGCTGCTCCCACACCTCGCCGCCCCAGGAGACTCTCCGAGACCAGCAGGTAGGTCTGGCCCAGGCTCCTATGAAGTCACTGCTTTTGCCCTGAGTCCTGATGCATGTGAAAGTTCGTGTGTGCCCCCCAAGAGTGGAGTCTCTGTTTCCCCCTGTCCTGTGGAGCTCCTGCAATCAAGCCACACTGGCCTTCAAAGACAAATGCTCTGGGGGCTCCTCCCAATGCGAGACCCCCAGGCTGGGGAGCCTGATGTGAGGCTCAGAAGTCTCACTCCTATGGGAGGACTTCTGTCATATAATTATTCTTCAGTTTGTGGGTCACCCAGCCGGGGGTGGGGGAGGGTATAGGATTTGATTATCTCATGAGTGTGCCCCTCCTAATGTCTCATTGTGGTTTCTTTATGTCTTCGGATGTAGAAGACCTTTTTTGGTAGGTTCCAGTCTTCTATCGATGTTTGTTTAGCAGCTGTGATTTTTTGGTGCGCTTGTGAGAGGAGGTGAGCTAAAGGTCCTTGTACTCCACCATCCTGTCCCTTCGAGAATATCCAGTGTACTCTGAATTGAAGGGGGTACAGGCCCATCAGCTAAAGAATGCCCTGCCTCAGCCAGGCAAGATACAAACCACATTTGGATGTGGCCCAATGTGTGCTGGTGATGTCTTGGAGCATGAACATCTAAGGACTCCTGCAGGTCCAGGATACCTGTTCTGGGGCCCACTTATGCCTCTTAGGTGACCTTCAGCTCTACCATTTTTCAGAGGAGCAGGAAGGAAGAAGTTCCTGATTTGGAGGCTGTATAGGAAGTATGATTGGGTAGAAAATGATGCTTCCATATGATAAGTCAGAGGTACTTGCATTTGAGGCTAGCCTTTCCTGGGCCTGGGTGGAGTTGAAGGCCCTGTATCCTCTAGCATGGAATCCCACAATGATTCCATGCTGCTCTGTGTCCCAAAGTGTGTAGAGAAGGAAACTCCTCTTTCATAAGAGAACACAGTAGGTCTTCTCATACTACATAGTAGGTCTTTCCATAGTACAGAGTTTTCTTGTGGCACTTTACTAAAGATTGAATACTTTTCACAAGTTTGTATATAATCCTAAGAACCAAAATCTTTCCTACCTATTAAATGTCACCCTTCACATGAAAGCATAAGAGATGCTTGGTTCTGTTTAATTTCAGAAACTTTAGACAAGGTTACAGAAGAAACTAACACAACTGTTGCTGTACATACTTTCAGACTCAGTCCTAAGCCTACTCAAGTACACGACTCCCCTTAAATGGGATCTCAAGCATCCAGTTGCTGCTTCTCTCAGTTATAATGATTTTGGCTGTGTTGGTGGAATTGGTAGTATTACCCATGGTATATCTCACTACTTATGACTAGATGGATTGCCTGGGAACTAGCTGGCTGTGAGCCTCCCTTGGGCTGAACAATCCTGGAAATTCTCTCAGAGTCTGAGGATGGCTATTCAGGGGTCCCAGTGCTGTAAGTCTCTGAGCATGTGGCTTGAACCTGTGGTCTACGTTGGGGGCCTTCATCCTGGGTACCTATCGCCCTTAGGATGTAGGCATATGTCAAGCTGGGCTCTTACCATTGCTTGTGGCTAGATTTTATGCCATGCAGTACTTGTTCTCAAAGCATTCTAGTATCTCTCACTTAACAAGAAGTACCATTCTACCCAGTGGCTGCAGAAGATGGATTCTGGTACTCTTACCACATTCTGGTTCCTTGTCCTGATTCTGCTTGAAGTCTAACCTCCGAGTCCTTTCCTACTCTAACACCTCTTATCCATCCCTCCCCACCTGGGATGGCTTTTCCTATCAACTAGAGGACAGCATTATGGTGTAGCAACCACCCATAGTCAAAAAGCAGCTAGTAGCATCCTTGCTGTGCCCAGAGTCTAGTCTTCCAATGAGGGCTTGTTTCTGATCTGACCTTTCGACAGCTGATAGGGTCAGTTGTATCTAACCATACATAAAAAATGGCCAAGAACACATGGGTTTGGCCAGCACTGGCCATGAGACCTAATGCTTGACTTTCTTTCCATATCTAGGCATATGGGAAGGATCTTGGTTTAGAAAGAGGTCTGGGCCACTTCAGACACTGAAAGATCAGTGTGAAGGTTCTTGATAGCCTGTGGTCCCATATTAGAGACTGGTGGGGCCCCTGTAAATAAGACAATCTCTCCTAGATGTACTGTTTTCTCTTTACGGTTTCTCTTCTGATGGCTGTCTGTGGCTGAACAGGCAGGCTTACACGATTCTGAGGGCCTCCTTCACCCCAGAAGATTGGAAAATTACTAGAACCCAGCAGCTGGAGAGTCGCCCTGAAGCTGGCTGCCATCTTGCAGGTGGCAGGCAGAGAAGCTAAGGTCTGAGGTCATTGCTGTGGCTTTGTGTTCTCTGGCACCAGTAGTCCTTGGTGTGAAGACATGAGCCATGTTAGGACCTTCTAGCCCATCCCTAGATCTAAGGCTGTGTATATGGAACTTAGTTACATCTAAGATCTGCCACGACTGCTTTTTTTTTTTTTTTTTTTTACTAGGGACACTACCTCTGAGTCCCTGGCAGCTATAAGTGGGACGTCCTGGGTGTCTCTGCTTCTGCCCCAGCTCCTGCCCTGCCCTATACTGTCTGAGGTTAGAGAGAGGCTCTTTCCCTGGTCTAAGTCCTGTTCTTCCTCCCTGGGACGTCCATCTCTGATCTTTAGAGAAACAGAACAGTGGCACTTGTAGCCAATGGCATCAGGAGAATTAGAACCTGAATCTTCCCCTTACTTGGCTGAGAACAGGACCTGTCTACTCCTCCAAGGAAACCTCTCCCAGGTTCTGATAAGACGGTTTCTTGATCTTCCAAATATGGAGTTCTTCTTGGGACCTAGATCCCATTTAAACATGCCTTGATATTTATAGAATGGGCTCTTGGCATCTGTGGTCTGTCAGAAAAAAAAGTCAGGTTCAAGGCCTGGCTTCTCCACTACTCCATACCCAGGAGCCTGGCCAGTGCCCTGGCTGAGGGATAGGTATAAGCAGAGCTTCTACTTGCTGTCCCGGACTTTTTCCTGGCTGGCCGTGACAGGGACTCTCCCTTGCTTCTTGGGTCATTTCCCACCTGCATATTTCTTTGCTAGGGCTGCCACAACAAAGTACCACAAACTGGGTGGCTCAGATAATAGAAATGTATTGTCTCAGTTCTGGAAGATAGAAGTCTGAGATAAAGGTGTCAGCAGGGTTGGTACCTTCTGAGGGCTGTGAGAATCTGTTCCATGCCTCTTGCCTAGCTTCAGGTGGCTGGCTGATAACTTGATGTCCCATAGCTTAAATCACCCCAATCTCTGGCTTCATTTTTACATGGCATCTTCCCCTGTGAATGTCCAAATTTATCCTTTTTATAAGGACATCTGCTCTATTGGCTTGGGGCCTATGACCCTACCCTAACGCCCTCATAGTAACTTGAGGAACTGTGTAAAGACCCCATCTGCAAATACACTTAGTCTGAGGTATTAACAGGTAGACCTCCAAAACATGAATGTTGAGGGGGACACAGGTAAGTCCCTAACACTGCAGTTGCCCACAAAATGAGGCCCGAGGGCCTGCAAGTCTAACTCAAGCACAGGGTTGAGTTCCCAGGTCTAGTGGTGAGTCCTTGGGTTCTCCTCGTCTAGGGAATGTAGCACTAAGGTATGGCCAGGTCACCTGACCAGTCAGTCTCAGTTTAACTCTGGTCTGTGGTAGTTAATCTGCAAATTTGGGGGCTTTAATTCCCTGGAAGAGGTGGCACATACCCCATGCCATCTTCTAGGATTGGATCCAAAGGCATGCCTTGCAGAGCCTAAGGTCTGCCAGGCTGTGGAGTCTGGTGGCCTGTGTAGGGATTAGGTATTCTCAAGGAAGGTGGCTCACGCCTCTCGGGCTGTGCTGTCAAGTAGGAATTTGAGCTTGAATTTGGAAGATAACATGACTGCTAAGCTATGGTGACAGGTTTCTGCCAGGACACCTAGAGGAATTTGGTTCTAGCTAGCCCTTTGAAACGTTCCTTAACTACTTTGCTGTAGGTCTTGCCTCAAAACTGAGGCAGGGCTGCAGGACACACTAGGAGTTGGAGGCAGAACTGGGATTCTGGGGGAGCGAGTCCCTTAAACTGGGAAAGGGACATTCAAGGATCTTGCTTTAATGTCCTTCTCAGGGGCCAGATATAGAAGGCTGGCAAGAGAGGAGCTGAAACTAGCCCTTGGTGGGGAGCCAGTTAAATAGAGAGATGGGGGTAAGATTGAGGTCTTTTGCCAAGCCTGCTTCATAGCCAAGAACAGAACTTTTGTTCTGTTCCAAGACAAGACCCCCTGCCCTGCTTGGGAGCCCTACAGCAACCAGATAATGAAAAAGGAGCTTAATTCTAGATACTTTCCCTAAACTTGGACTGGATCCATTAGTCAGCTTGATCATAGGCAGCTCTTAGGTGAGGTGGTGTGTGGAAAGATATCTGTCTGGTTTTGGTGTTAGGATAATACTGGCCTCGGCCTTAGTATTCCCTCTGCTTCTATCATAAAGATTATAGAGAATTGACATCACTTCCTTAAATGTTTAGTATCTGTATTTATGCCTCCTCTTTTCAGATACTAACTTGTCTTCTCTTAGCCTGGCTAGAAGTTTACTTTCTTGATCTTAAAGAACGAGCTTTTGGTTTCACTAGATATTTTTTCCCTCTTCTTCACTTCCTGTTACCCATTTCAGATTTTTGCTAATTCTTCACTAACTTTGGACTGGACTTGCTCTTTCACTTAAGTTCTTACCTCAGGAAACTAGAGTTTTAGATCTTTACGCATTCAATGCTGCAATTTTCCCTCTAAGTACTGCTTTTCACTACAACACATTTTAATAAATTGTCTTTTCATCTAGTTAAATAGTTCTTTGACCTCTGTTACTTAGATGTATGTGCATGACCTCTGTTACTTAAAAGTATATGCAATCTCCTAGCATTTCAGGGTCTTGCAGCTATGTGTTACCGACTTCCAGCTTAATTCCATTGTAGTCTGAGAGCAGAGATTATGATTTCTATTTTTTAATTTGTTAAGGTGTCTTACGGTCAGTTATGGCCAAAATGTGGTCTATCTTGGTGAATGTTCCATGTGAGCCTGAGAAACATATCTCCTGTTATTTAATGAGGTAGCCTAGACATATCCTTTTATAGCCAGTTGATAGGGATTGAGTTCAACTATGCCTTAACTAACTTTCTGCTTGCTGCATCTATTTTCTGAGAAAGGTGTTGGTCTCCAACTATAATAGTGGATTCATCAGCTTTCTGCCTCATGTAGTTTGACAATGTTAGGCTTATGCACATTAAGAATTGTTATGCCTTCTTGAAGAACTGACCCTTTCATGTAAAGCCCTTCTTTATCCCTCATAACTTTCCTTACTTTGAAGTTCTGACTGAATAGCTACTCTTCCTTGCTTCTGACTAGTTTTAGCATGGTATATCTTTGTCTACTCCTATCTCTTAAAGTTCCTTGTAGATAACCTATGGCTGGGTCATGTGTTTTGATCCGCTGTGATCTCTTAATTGGTACATTTAGACCACTGACAGTCAGTCAATGTAACTGATTAGATTAATATCTACCACATTATTACTGTTTATTATTTGTTGCCCTTGTTCTTTTCCTATTTTTGTCTTCCACTCTTGTGCCGTCTGTGATTTTAATTGAGCATCTCATGATGCTAGTTGCTCTCCATAAAATATCAGTTATACTTCAACTTTTTAGTGGTTGCCCTAGTCAGCCTGATCATAGGCAGCTCTTAGGTAAGCTAATCTAAGTCCACTTTCAAATAACACTATATGGGTAATGAGTACTTTATAAACCCAAATTCCTTTGCATCCCTTGTATCTCTGTCAGACTTATATATTATTCACAAGTAAATTATGTATACATAAGCATACATAATCAAATTGTTACAAATAAACTCATATTACAATAAGAAACCGACCTCCACTTACCATTCTTCCCTGTCAATATAACGATAGATCTGAGTCTCTGACCTATATCTTTTGAAAGAACATCCAACATTTCTTGCAAGACAGGTCTACTGGCAACAAGTTCGATTTGAGTCTTCACTTCTGAGGGGTAGTTCTGTGGAATACAGCATTCTAGAGTTCTCAACATCTCAAATACTATACTCTCCTTCTTTGTAGTTTGAGAAGTAGGATGCGGTTCTTTGTTTCTATATAAGGTGTCTTTTCTTGCTGCTTTCAGGAATTTTACTCTTCTGTAACTCAAAGTATAGCTTGTCATTTCCCCTGCTCAGTGCTCTGAACTTCCTAGATATGTGGTTTGGTGTCTAACATCAATTTGGGGATATTTTCAGTCACTATTGCCTCAAATACCTCTTTCCTCTGGTAGTCCCATTATGTGTATGTTACACCTTGCCCCCAGTCCTTACATATCCTAAAAAAGTTTTTATTCTACTTGTCCTTTTGGTTTTTGAGAATTCTATTGATATATCCTGTAACTTGCTTCTTCCCCAGCCATGTCCAGTTTAAGCACATCAAAGGCCTTATACATTCCTGTTTTGTAGTTTTTTCTTTAGTGTTTTCTTAGGATTTCCATCTGATTACATGACCACCTGTTCTTTTTAAAAATTTATTTATTTATTTATTTTTGGCTGCATTGGGTCTTTGTTGCTGTGCACAGGCTTTCTCTAGTTGCGGTGCGCGGAGGCTACTCTTGGCTGCGGCGCGTGGGCTTCTCACTGCGGTGGCTTCTTTTGTTGCGGAGCATGGGCTCTAGGGGCGTGGGCTTCAGTAGTTGTGGCACATGGGCTCAGTAGTTGTGGCTTTCAGGTTCTAGAGTGCAGGCTCAGTAGTTGTGGCACACGGGCTTAGTTGCTCCGAGGCATGTGGGATCTTCCCAGACCAGGGCTCGAACCTGTGTCCCCTGCCTTGGCAGGTGGATTCTTAACCACTGCACCACCACAGAAGTTCATGACCATCTGTTCTTACAGGCGGTCTACTTTATCCATTAGAGCCCTTGGCATATTAATCATAGTTAAATTTCTGGTCTAATTCTAACACTCCTGCAATGTCTGGTTCTGATGTCTGCTTTCTCCTGAATGTTTTTTGCCTTCCAGTATGACTTGTAACTTTTTCTTGATAGCCAAACAAGGTATACTAGGTACAAGGAACTGCTGTAGATAGGTCTTCAGTAACTTGGTAGTAAAGTGCAGAGGGAAGGGTTCTGTAGTCCTGTGAAACTTTTTCTCTTAGTGAAGTTGTCCAGAGCCGTAGGCTCACGAGTATCTTTCCTTTTTTCCTCCCCGCTTAGGTGAGAAAGGCTGGCTGGAGTGGGCTGGAGTTGAGTATTTCCCCTTCCCCAGGTCAGCTAGGCTCTCATACCCTAGCAGATGAGGGCCTAGTTAACTAGTTTCCCCTGAGGGTAGGCCTTGTTAAGAAGAGTGCACTGGCATATTTCACAAAGGTTTCTTTTCCCTTTCTGCCAGAGCCAGATGTCTTTCCTCTATTTAGTTGGGCAGCCTGGTAGAGTTCGTGGAGAGAAATGCCACAATACGGTGGGTCCCCCATGACTGTGTCCCCCTGGAGCATTTAACTCACAGGGTTGTCTGCACTAAGCCTTTAGCAACTTAACAGTTACACTTGAGGTTGTCCTACTCCAGCACTGGTTCTCATGGCAGGCTCAGCTCCTGAGTCTCTGCTGGGGTAAACTATGGCTCCTTGTATTAATCTGTCTCCCCAGTCCTGGGACACAGCACTTTGTCCTATGTCCTCCCTTCTTATGGGTCCAAGAACATTTTACAGTCTGCTCAGCTTAACCTGTCAGGACAGTGGCAACTTCCAAGCTTTACATGTAAAACCAGAAACTAGAAGTTGACTATACTTTACTCGGCTGTGAGTGACCATATACCTTGGGGTGGTCTGTCCCTGTTCCCCCATCACCTACATAAGGAAGGACTGTTTCAGGAGATGTCTAAATCTTTCAGAGCTTCTTTTGTTTAGGTACTGTCCTTAAAAACAGACCTGGAATTATGGCAGTGGCAGGCTAAGCATGTGGCTCATGGAGGCCAGTTGTACAAAGAACTCGAAAGCATGACATGGCCTAAAATCTCCTCCTCTAGGGTCACTATTTCCTCTCCCTCTGTCATGAGGGTTTCCTATGGATTTGTTTTTTCATGACACAATGACATCTATCTCTTCCCTAGAAGCTTTGTCTTGAGGTAGAATTGACGAAATGATAAAACATACACCATGACTTCTACTGTAATCATCACAGCTTACCACATCCATCACCTCACATAGTTGCCATCTTTGAGAACACACTGTACTGTATACTGGAAATTCACTGGGAGAGCTAATCTTTTTTTTTTTTTTTTTTTTTTTTGTGGTATGCGGGCCTCTCACTGTTGTGGCCTCTCCCGTTGCAGAGCACAGGCTCCGGATGCGCAGGCTCAGCGGCCATGGCTCAAGGGCCCAGCCGCTCCACGCATGTGGGATCTTCCCGGACCGGGGCACGAACCCGTGTCCCCTGCATCGGCAGGCAGATTCTCAACCACTGCGCCACCAGGGAAGCCCGGGAGAGCTAATCTTAAGCTAATTTCTTACCAGCACTTCTCCCTGCTGTTCTCCTGCTGATTGTGCGGTCCATCCCACCAGACTCTTCTCCTTGGCTGGCAACATATGCTTCTGTTCTCTGCTTTCTGTGTTTCAGTGGTCCCAGAGATGCAACTTCTCAGTATTTTCTTCACTTGGGCTGACCTCTAGGCTGCCCCATCCCAGGTCCTTGGGCTGACCTCTAGGCGGCCCCATCCCAGGTCCTGTAATCTGTTGCCTCCAAAGCATCTGACCCTCTGTCCTTAGCTCTGCCTAGGTCAGTCCAGCTGTAGCTCTTCTTGGTTAGGTTGGCATGCTTCCCAAGCTGTCTTTCCTTGTGTTGGCCATGGGATCTACTGCAGTGGGATCTAGGATTTTGTGAGGTCCTTGATGTGTTCTAGAACCATTTTATGCACAATTGCTGACTCTTCACTTTCTCTTGGTATAACTGCAGCCTTCTACAGAACTAGATGTATCAGTATCTCAACCAGATTCATGACCACTGAGGACTACTGGCGTTCCCCAGTATGATCTCAGGTTCCCATCACTTTAGTCCTTCCAACAGACAAGTGACCCCAAGAACATATCTTCTTGCCATATTTTCTCCTTACCCTGGACTCGGAGGCCTATGGGAACAAGACCAGCTCTAAAGTAGAGCTGGGGGGTTAGAGCAGAAGCTTCAGCAGGTCAATGACTGCTCAGCAGTACAGCATGCTATTAGGTGAGTGAAGGACACTTCTGCTATTGAGGCCCTGAAGGTACTGACTGAGTGGAGAGGGCTCCAGGAGACCTGTCAGTCCTCCACGGCACCTCACATAAAATGGGAAAGTCACTTGGCTGTGCTGGTGTCAACTCAGGTAGGGTATCCTTGGGACTCCCATAGGCTTCTGAGATCCCAATATCTCTGGGACACCTAACTTTCAGGTAAGTCTCTTAGCATCTCCAGAAAGGAAGAAACATGGAAACTCCTAGATATGGGGCTTGACAAGAAAGGTGTCATATGTATCCAGTTACAGGCATCTTCTGCCTCTAGTAGAAAAAGTTTCAGGTTTGCCTTCTTGTTGAGAGAAGAGTTGGTATCCTGGGCCCCAGACAGACTGGACCACCGACCTGGAGATATGTCACATAGATCCCTGTGTTCCTAAAGAAGACAGCCATCACTGGCTTTGCCTCAGGCTAGGGACTTGCCCACGTCTGTCTGACTGTTTTATGTGCCCTGATGTCTTCATCTTCCATGTATGCTCCCTAGAGTATATGTCCAGAGGTAAAATACAACAGGATATTGGAAGCTGGGACTTGAGGCATGAGGATGAGGCTTAGCGTGCAGTATCTCTAGTCTGCGAAGTACAGGATGATTCTTTCCTGTGGTCAGTTTCTTTTAGACCCAAACCTGTTTTTTTCTTGTAGAAACCTGGCACCCCTGTCCCTGGGACTTGAGGCATCAAGATGGAGTGTAGCGTGCATTGCTTCTCTGGTCTGCTGAGCCCAGGATGATCCTTTCCTATGGTCCAACTTATCTGTTGGATCAAAAACTTGGGTTTCTACAAAAGAAACCTATAGAAACTTGGGATCCCTGTCACTGGGACTTGTGGCATCAGGATGGGATGTAGCTTACATTGCTCCTCTGGTCTGCTAAGCACAGGTCTCATCTTTTCCTGTGGTCCAACTTATCTGCTGGATCTAAAGCCTGGTTTCCTAAACTGTAGAAACCTGGGAACCCCTATCCCTGTCACTGGGACTTGCGGCATCAGGATGGAGTATAGCTTAGATTGCTTACCTCTAGTCTGCTGAGCACAGGTCTGATCCTTTCCTGTGGTCCAGCACTTCTGCTGGATCTAATAAAACCTGGTTTCTTTTGTGGAAACCTGTAGAAACTTGGGACCCCTATTCCTAGGACTTGAGGCATGAGGATGGAGTGTAGCTTGGACTGCTCCTCTGGTCTGCTAAGCACAGGTCTGATCCTTTCCTGTGGTCCAACCTATCTGCTGGATCTAAAACCTGGCTTCTTTTGTAGAAACCTAGCACCTCTGTTCCTGAGACTTGAGGCATGAGGATGGGGTATAGATTGGATTGCTTCTCTGGTCTGCTGAGCCCAGGATGATGCTTTCCTGTGGCCCAGTTTCTTTTACACTAAAACCTGTCTTTTCGTGTAGAAACCTGGCACCCCTGTCCCTTGTGGCATTAGGATGAGATGTACTTTGTATTGCTCCTCTGGTCTTCTGAGCACAGGTCTGATCCTTCGGTGCGATCTCTAGTCCTGTGGATGGTTATCTGATTCTGAACGTAGAATTTTGCTTTCCATAGAGCATTTCACTATATGTATAGAATAGGCCCTTGGCACAGTCTGTCAGGATAGACTGTTGGTAAACGTGATTAGTTTCTTTGCTTCACACCTACGTATGCGGCCAGTTGCCAGGCAGGCAGGTGTGGATGTGAATACAACTCTAACAACTTTCACTGACTTCCAGGATATATGTGAGAATTGTCTTAATCATCTTAATCATGAGATCTTCAGGCTTTCATCTGTCCTCTAACCTGAGAATGAGATATAAATTCAGAGCATAGGTATGCCCCTGGGCCACTTCTCCCTGAAGTTGAGCTGACAGGTACAGGAGGCATACTAGGTCATAAATTGTTTAGAAACTGCTGGTACTACAAGGCCAGTGGCCAGAGATCTAGATGTGATGGCATGTACTTTTCTAGGCATCTCTGGTCTCTGGACAATGGACTTGGCCTAATAGTCCTAGGGCTAAGTGGCAAGGGATCTTAGGAAGCAGTGTAAAGTGTTCTTCCTGATATATCTCCCTCTCTGGCAGAACCTGGGTGGGCGAAGCAGTACAACCCCTGGCGGACCTAAGCATGACTCGAATGGTCTCATGGGAAGAGATTAGGTTTTCTTGGACCATGCCGGCAGGTCAGGGGTCTAGACTTGAGGATGCAAAAGGACTGACTCAGCCGGGTGGCTAGCTTCCTTGGGAACACCTTGGAAGGTTTATAGTTACCATCCATTAAAGGCAGCCTTCATCTTCATGGATGTTGCCTGAAAGCTAAGGCAGGAGAGTAGGACCTCCTAGGAGACAGGTAGCAGCACTGGGATTCTGATGGGAGTGCTGTCTGTGTCAGTTGGTAACTAGGACAAATCCAGACTCTTGCTGTAGCCCTGCAGAGTGCCACTGCAGGAGGATTAACAAAGGCTGGTGAGTCACTAGAGGGGACCTATGCTAAATGAGGTAAGAGTCCCATGGTATCAAGGGAGATAGCTGTGTAGAGCCATGGCCAGGAATGGGACCTGGGGCTGTCCTATTGATAAGGACTTACATAGGTACATACAAGACACTTCCTGGGTCTATGGAGAAGAAAACTATTTCTAAAAATCCTTTCAAGCTTGGCTGTTGGGTCCACTGGTCATCCTGGATGAGGTGAAATATCATGGGAGTTTCCTCTAATACCTGAAGGACTCTTCTAGAATCAGCATTTAGGGATGATGCAGATGTGTTATTTGGGATCCTTAAAGTCCAATCCAATCTCTTCTCTTTGAAAGACTCTTACCTATCTTAGGTAAAACACACAATACACCTGGATATGCAGCTATGTGGGGCTAAGTGACTGGCTCATGAGGGCCAGTTGTATGTAATCTCTAGCTGGTCTGCAATGTTACTTCCTCCTGGGTTGTTTCTTTCCTGTCACAGATGCTGTCACTGAGCTGTTGAGTCTCCTAGCAGGTGAGTTCTCCTTGCTGGGAGCCCTTGAAGAAAGCTCTGTTCTCTGCCTGTGACTCAGGGTGTTCTTCACTCTGGGGCCCTCCTACCCACAGCCTGCTGCCCTGTGAAATGGGTCCTTTTGGACTATTATCCTAGTTCTCACCCTTCTGACTGACTCTAGGATTTCTGGAACCATCAGCTGCTTTGGGATAGCTCTGTATTGGTATTTCCCCTTATTAATGTTTGCTTGTTGTTTCAACTAGGCAGCCTTATCGCTGCTTCCCATCAGCTAGATGCAGGCTCTTGGTCAGGTAGGTTAGTGCGACTGTCCTTGGTCCTGCCTGACCCCCAAGTAGTGCCCTGGCAGGTGCTCCCCAGCACTGTCAAAATTAGTCTTTTCCCTTGTTCTGACCTGGCTCAGGTTCAGGTTGGGTTCTTACCTAGTCTCTTAAGACCCTGTTGTCCTTAGCTTCCACCATTGTTCCCCGGGACCTTACTCCTGCTGAATATGCATATGTAGTAAGGAGCTCCATCTCAAGAGAAACATCTTGTACTTTGAGCAGTGTAGAACTTCCTGTGATTGCTTTTTCCACTATCTTGACCACTATCCCAAGAACGTAGTAAATGGCTCTTCCCATACTAGAAACATCCTTACCATGACGAGCACATTTAAATGGTCAATTTCAAGAAGTGTACTGGTTACTATAGGCTTTCAATAATCACATACTAGTGGTTACTATAGGCTTTCAATGATCACTTACTAGTACAATGAAAGAAAACGGGATGCGGCTATTTCCATGTAGAACATATAACTCCAGATCTAGTCCTAAATCTAATTCATAAATTCAATATCTTTTCTTCAGTAATCACAATATTTACTGTTACTCTCTCCACCTTTCAGAATCAGGACACAACTTGGAGCTTGCCTCAGTCTTGGATAACATGTGCTTCACATCAGCAGTGGCTGAGCCACTGTGAATAATGACATTTTCACATAAACTCAGTATCTTAAATTGGGACCTTATTTTGTGGTAGTATAGTACAATATGTACATGTACATGTTAGCAATATGAAGTCCTTGAATTGACAGTTGATATTGTCTGTTGGCACTGGCCCCAGTGATGGGATAAACATACTTAAACAAGTTGTCTTTAATGGGTTTCATCTGCTTTGATCATTGTCATTGACTAAAGAGAAGGCCTGGAAGCTGGTCATAGGCATCACTCATCCTGGAAGAGTCCTAGGATCAGGTGTAGAGGTACCTAAAGGGCTTTTATCTAGATCTCTTGTCATAAGACCTGACAGAACTTCCTTTCAATTCCACTGGGAGTTTTACCTCTTTTCTTCCTGGGAGTAACTATTCTCTGCAATGTATCAATGCAGGAGACAATCTAGGCATCCTTGCTAATTCTGTTCTGGAGACTTGCTCTTTAGTCTGTCTTTCTGTAGGGTAGTGTTTTCCTGTTCTTTTCTATCTGAGGCCTTGATTTTCAACAACTGAGAACAGAAATGGTAGTGGCAGCCATTCACATGAAAACTGGCAGGTATATGCTATGCTCAGCTGAGCATGAGACATGGCCTTTCTCCAGGAGAGTCTTTCCTTGGTCCTGATTGGTCTCCTAGACTTTTTGAACATGGCATTGTACATATCCTTTTTCTTAGGGTCTGAGACTCTATCTAAACTCTTGTCCATCTGTAAAGAATAGACCCTTCGCCAAAAAGGCCATTGGATATGGCAACTAGACGTGACATTTCTGGCTGACAGAGATATATAAACCTTTATTACTTGTTGCCATGGTCAACATTACCTGCCCTTGCTTAACTGGATCTTGTCTGCTCTTTTCATTCCTAAGTACAAGTATGTCCCCAGGCCCTCCCTTCCACTGAATTGACCTCACAGGACTAGTAGGGACCACTAGACCTGACCAGGGCCTTGGAGGTCAGAGATGACCTGCCCTGATGTCTTCCAGTTGACTTTGATTTCTACTGGGCCTCCTAAGTGGACAGTTGGCTTTAGTTTCCTCGGCTCATGGAGCAAGGAAATCATACAAATAGTATCTGGCTCTAGCAGAGTTTGAGGTCTGCCTAGCAGCAAAGTCCAGGTGGCTCATGGCTTGACTTGGATTTTCTATACCAGATGGTGAGGGCCTCAGGCTATATGGGCATGTAAAGGATTTGTGCTTAAAGCTGCTGACTAGGTCATGGCACCTGGTCACTTGATATGGAGGCACTGAACTTACCAATGCGTGAGTTCAGATTTAGGTTTCTTTACCACAGACTGCACTACGTGGAAACAGAGGTAGAGGCACCACTGGGATTCTGAGCATAGTCTGGATCAGTCTATATCTGTGAGAAAGTGACCAACCAAAGATCTTGCATTGGCTCTTCCTAGGAACGGGGGCATAAAGGCTGCTAGGAGAAAAGCTGGCACTGGCCCTCAGAGTGTACTCATGCAAACAGAAGAAACTAGCAGGCTCAGTGAGCCCTAGGTGGGAACTTAACTCTGGCAAAGTGCAGTTCATGGCCAAGAGCAGGTGTTCCTGAACCTCACCCTGATGAGAGCCTAGTGTTTAGATGTATATATGACCCCTTCCTCATCCAGGACTGTCTTAGTTCTGAATCTAATGGGATTTAATTCTGGATACCTTAAGCATGGTTACTGTCTGCTGGTCTGAGCATGGCCTATGGGAGTAAGCATGCTTTATCATACCCAATAAAAACTCTGCTTCAGGATACCCCTAAAACAAATGCTAAGATGACAGACCAAAGGGGCATCATGGTCTTGGAAGTAGTGCTTAATGTCAGGGAAATACATGGTGTTCAACTCTACATGGCAGTATGAGTGGGTACATGGCCATAGTGATTACATGGTCAATGAATCCAGATATAGAAGAGCATGGAAGCCATGTAGGGTACTTTGCAGACATTCATAATGGTGCTGATAGCTTCCATTACTATAAAATGTCTCATGTGCATATATTAATGGGTCATCCTGTCTCTTACCTACAAGGTCTTACCTGATTTACATTATATATACACCTAGTGTTTTGTTATATGACACTGAGCTGTGGCCACCATATCTTTCCTAGCTGTTCTCCCAGGAATGAACACTAATTGCCCCTGTCGCCACAAACACCAAGAACATCCTTATACATGTGGCCTTAGCTACCCGTAGGAAAAACCTTTTGGGTTTTACCCCAGGAACAAAATTGCTTAATTCGACTAAATGATACCAGATGGTTCTCCAGAACGACCGTCCCAGTATACATTCCCATGGCAATGCATGAGTATTTCTGTATTCCTACATCCCTGTCAATATTTCATGTAATCCAGCTCTCTGGCACTTGCTAGTTTAATGGGCATGAAGGGATCTCCTAGTATCATTTGCATTTCTGAGTTTGGACATTCTTATGATAGGGTCTTGGGTATCCCTGACTTTGCCTTTTTTGGGGTTTCCATAGGTCTCATATTTAAGGGATTCTTATTCAAAGAGAATAGTCCCTCATTGGTTTTATATTACATTCTAACTTGTTTTGATAACTTTGTTCTCAGTATCTTCTATTGAAGAGAAATTTGATCAACCTCAAGTCTTTCCTTATGGTCTATGCTATTAGGATCTTACAAAATTGTTTCCTATCCCAAAGTCAAATAACCTGTTTTCTTCTATTATATTAGGTCTCTAATCAGTCTAGGCACCATTATAAAAATATGGCTAAGGAGCTTTCTGAAAGACTTGAAACATACAGTGGTATTGTAGTCAGCTATCTTTCTCACTAGAGTAAACTGGTTTTTCCCCATACCATTTAAACAAGTTTGTCCTTTACCATTAACCTGTGGTAGCAACTTTGTCATAGTTCCTTTGCACACTTGGGCCTTGCTCCTCTGTCCTTGTGCAAATACCATGCTGCCTCTCACTACAGCAATCTATTGCTAGGGCAAAAATCCCCTTTATACTTTAAAGTTGACTTAGCTATTTGTAGACACTCTTCACCATATAGGTTTTAGAGTAAACGTATTCTTCAAATTAAGGATTTGGGATTACTTTGAATTTATGAAACGAATTTAGAGGGAACCAAAATCCTTAATTCTTTTATAGAGCATGGACTATTCATTCACTCAGAACCTTATTAGGACCTTAAGTTAGTTCCTAGAAACCTTATAGTTAAGTACCTTCCCTCTTCCTGGCTTGCTAAATTAAATCCTAAACAGGTGTAAACTACCTTCCTTGCTAGAAGAAAAAGCACTTGACTTTTTTTTCTTCCTCGTATTAACATGGTAAAACACCTTTAGACTTCTGAATCTGAACTCTCCTTTTTTTCCTGGGATAAAACCTACTTGACCGCATAATCTTACGTACACCATTGGATTCAGTTAACTAAGTAAGTGGAATGGGCCTGTGACTTTTCTGCTGGGAACTAAATTTATACTCCATAGCAATAAAATCATTCTTCCAGAGAGTGCTTCAAAATAAGTTATACCTTTGAATGCCCAGAACATATTCAAGCTAGGAAAGAAGGCTGTCTGACTCCTCACACTGGCCCAGAGGCATCTGCCCACCGTGGTGGGCTACTGGTCAGCAGAGCTGGTGTTTCCACGCTGGCCTGCCTGAAGCCACTTTGGGGGTTGTCTAGCCAGTGAACATCTGCAGTATTATCTCCAGAGAGCCAAGTTAGTTCTTCATGTTCATGCAGATATAGCAAGTTTGAACTTGTGGGATCATTTGAGAATTTAATGTCAAGTCTTCAGCTTTAGTCAAAAAAGATGTACCACATTTTTCCAGACTCTCCTGTATTTACAATAACTCAGTTGTTATGAGGAGCACATTACTCTAGAAAGACAGGCAAAAATGTCTTTCAGAGATCACTACTGCAGTGGTCCAGTACTTACGCAGATATTTCTCTATGTATGAAATGAGACCAAACCTGAATACAGTCTTATAATTCTTTCAGTCACTGATCTATCTTCACATCAGTAAGAGCTCATTGAATTCATATTTCAGATTTTTCCATTGACTCCAATGTTCCCTAGAACCTGTCCAAACAGTTCTCAATCCTACCATGCCTTGTCTGGTTATATATCTAGTTTCAATCTAGTATAGTCCCTTCTGATCTTTAAGAGACCAGGTAAGTTCTAGGACATCTCACATTCTAGATTGGTTTGGTAGCTGCCTTTTAGTGTTGTCTAGCTTGTACCTCTATCTTCTGTATATCCTGGAACTTAGAACTTGCATCTAAATGTTTGAGGTCTAGTGTAATGTTGAACTCAAATTTATTTTGGGTAATACTCCATGTTGTATCGTCAGAAGATGAGATTAGTGAATTTCCACCGGATTAAGGTGGCAGTCTGATCCCTCACAGTCTCTCTCCTTGTGATTAGGAAGAAATTCAAAGTGTCATCACTTCAGCATTAGACAGACATTCAATGTCCTGCCTCCATATATTAGCTATCTTGACACACACTGACAGTCCTTGCCTGGATCTGGGATGCTGTACTTTAGGGGCAATGCTGCCCTCAGTCTCCTCTGCAGAGGGTTTGATACACAGGCAGACGGAGCTCCATCCGGGTCCTCCTGGGTGTCCACCACTCCTTTCTCCCACCTCCTGGGATTGATGCAGCTGTTCCACATGACGGTACCTCTGTTCCAACAGCGAGTTTTCTCAGATTTACTCTTTACTAGCAGAGACCTTGTGAGGACCCAGTTAACTTTCAGTAGCTTCTCTTTAAAGAGCTTTTGTGTTCTCACTGAAAGGTTCCCAGGGGTGTTATCCTGGGGAAAGCAAGCACTTTGAAATAGATGGGAGCTTACAGTCGACTGTGCTAGTGAACACCCTCTAAGCGTGCGTGAGTCGTTCACACTGCAGCATCACCTTGGGCAGCGGATATGGCAGTGAATGGGAGGAAGGCCTCTGCCTTTCAGGTGAATGAGGCTGTATGGACTTCACAGGCTGCTATGACGAGCATGCCACTGAGAACAGGGTCAGGCCAACTGCTGGAGGCAGATCTTAGAATCTTACTCAGACCTGCTGTGGCTTATGCGGGTCTGACGCTGACAGAACCCATGGGGCATCCAAGGCCGGCCCTTTTGACTCCACCTTCACATTCCGATGTTGTGGTGAGAACCGCAGTCATGGAGATTGCTGAGAGCAGAGGCTCCTAGAAAACGAGGTAGCATCTTAGACTATGCCAAAGCCTCTGGTAGGCCTTGCCCTGATGGTGACTTTGTGCCCAAAGGGACGGATTGACTTTTTGAGCCATCCATATTCAAGGCTGTTCCTGAATGTTGCTGGCCCCCAAAGGTCCTTCTGTGCTAATGTGTTTAGTAATAAAGGTAACAGTAAAATTCAACATGTGAGGCCACTGCTGGCATCTATCCTCCACTGGCCAGGGAGGGGGGTGGGGCAAGGGCTGTTCTCATTCAAAGAATTCTTCAGCCAGTGTGGTAGTGATGCTGTTTCTGTTAGTGTAACATGCAGTGACTGTGACAGGAACTGGGCATCTTGCTGTCAGTTATGTTCAGTGACTCTCTGTATGCCCTCTTTCCCTGTCACCATGCACAAGTCACATGAGTACCTCACTGACACGATGGAAGAGGAAATGATGTCACTTCTGTTCCAGGGCATTAGAGGGGTAGGTGTGCTTTCCCCATGTTCTTGTGTGGAGGTGACCCTGAACCTGTCATTCCTGGGCCTGTACTAAGAAGAGAGCCTTGCACAAACCACCTTACTCTCACGAGACTTGAGCCAGACGTAAACCTTTGTGTCAAGCCATCTAGAACTGAGTTACAAAACCATAACTTAGCATTACCTGGACTGATACATGTACCCCATGGACTGGGAAATACTCTCCCAACCAACTCCATCACTGCCCATCTCTGCCTCAGCTGTGACAGCCATTGCTGCTCCTGGGACAAATCCAGATCTCCAGAGCTGTCACCCTAGGGCCCAGGCTGTGTTCAGAGCTTAAACGCCCTGCTGTTCCCTCTACTTCTGGTAAGATACCATGTGATCTTGTTCTCCCAAGGTCTCACTTCTTACTTCTTTAGGCCACCCCCTGGAAGAGAGTTCAGACTGTCTCTACTTTGGTACAAACTGAAGCTAGAACACCAATGATTTTTTTTTTCCATAGAATTCTCAAGCTAGTAAGAGAACTCTTCCTACACTTAGCAGATGAAGATGACATCTTATTAGAAAGTACAAAACTAGATCTTGGACTAGAACTTTAAAGGGAAGCATTTGAACATTCTGCCACAAGAATACGTAAAGCAAAAACAGTGGGAAACCAACACTCAGTATCCGCTTAATGTTTTGGTGTTGCTGCTTCTACTCTTCTGCAGCATATGGGGGTTTAGCCAGGTGTTGATCTGGTTCTCTGGCACTTACATAGACTTGTGGACTCTTCTAATCATAGAAGCTCAAACCGATCTGTTGCCTGTTTGTATTGGTGGCTTGACCTTATCAGGGGTGAAGACTCTATATCTCTCCTAACTTGCCACTGGGTCTCTTTCTATCCCCCTGGCCCACCTGTAAGCTGGCAGAGGTGCTTTCCTGGGGAGAATTCCTGAGACTCAGAGTGGCTGAGGTTTGATAAGCCTACCAAGGGGTAGGCTTCTGCTGCCCCAGAGGCCACCCCTAGGCCAGTACAAAGCAACCCCTAGGAGGCAAAGAATTGCAGTGAGGCTCCTGGGGTTATCACTTGGGGACCTCACTGGTCTAGAAGACATGGCAGCCTGCAGGGTCAGGGATATGTGCTGGGCTCTTGCCTTATTCTTCCTACCCTGTGTGCGGAGCCCTGCTCCCTCAGCATGTCTTCTGTGGCCTGTGGGGACAGTTTTTCACTCTTCTCCTTTGAATCTGTTCTTTACCCCAGGTGCGGGGGGCCAGGGGGTGAGGGGCAGGAGAGGATACAGCAGGGGAGCATCTGGACACCTGGTTCTCTGCCCTGCTCTGTATGTATGGGAGCCAATTGTCCTGGTCCTTCTGGCCTTTTCCAGGTAGCATTTCCTGACACCCCCTGAATTAGAGTTACCTGACTGGTGACCAAAGCCAGTAGTACAGAGCAGGGTGTCTGAATACTTTTCTCTACTGTATGTTCTTCTGGGCTCCTCTCTTCTATTAATTCCCAGGCTAGGGGAGCTGGGCAGCCTGGGTGGGTTCCCAGGACTCAAGCTTGCTCAAATTTTGTCAGTTTATCATCTCTTGCTTCCATTAAAGCCAGGTTTGACAGTTATCATCCAGGGGGGCTCCAACTCCTGAGTGGACCTTGAGGCTGTCGAGGGTGTCAAGGGCATAGGTAAGGTCTGAGGCTACCCAGCAGGTGCCTGGCCACAGGCATAGTTCTGGAAGTCTTCACAAGGAGTCTGTTTACTAAGTTGTCAGCTCTTCTACAGTACTGGGTGTAGAGTCAAGGCAGCAAGAATTGGACAGGTCCATCTAGAAACTTCCATCTGGAAGTCAACTGGCAGCCCTGGATTCTGGAAGATGCCTTCCATTACAGGTGCTTCTGACTAAAATACAAGGAGCCTGTCCCGGGGTTGGAGGTGAACAGGAGAGAAGCTGGAGCTGCTATTAGCTAAAAACCGCATTAAGTCAATGGCACGCAGGGATCTGAGGGGAGAAGGAGCGACAGCCCCACAGCAAAAAAAGAAAAAAAAAAGAAAGAAAAAGGCAGCATTGGGGGCTATGAAGCAGAGACTCAAGGCTGGCCTGGGATAAGGACTGAATGTACAGACAAGTCCAGAGGCATCGCCACCTGCTTCCCACCACTTTTATATACACCTGACACTTCAGGTGCCATGTCTGAGAATAAGACTTGGCCTGACTGGGAGGCCTGACATGCTAATCTCTCTGTGGACTAAACGTGGTATATAGTAGAATAATTATATTTATCTTGAATGACTACATTTGCAATTGGCTTATTGGGGGTGGGGTGGTGTAGTGGTGACTGGGGAAGATGAACTGAGTTCAAGGGATTCCCTAGTGTCCCTGTTAGGCCTCGAGGATGGCCCCAAACCAACTAGGTAGGATTCATAAACACGTTCTAATTGTTGACCTGTGGCCACACCATGGTACCTCTAAGCCAGCTGCCCATTGGACTCCTATAGCTCTGAGGCCCCAGCTCACTTAAGAAGTAGAAAATTTCCTGAAGTCCAGGTAGAACACTATGGGATGCAGAGAAACTAAAGGTGGTATTGGGCAAGGAGCTGTCTTAGTCTCCTCAGACCCCAGGACTCCCTGGAAGATAGGGATGGATGCTCAAGTGCCTATTCTTGTAAGTTTATTTGAAGAAATGAGGACAGAGTATCTTGTAGCAATTCCATAATTTCCAAGTGTTCCTCAGTCAGTGCCTTGTCAGAATTGGGTTGCTAACTGTTTTTGACTTAAGGTTAAAGGTATCTAGGCATATGGATTCCAGATAAAAAGCTGGTATGACCCCAACTCGGAAAAGATGGCCAGGGTTGACAACAGAGACTTCAGCCAGCGTCAGACCTTGCTGGGACTCTGAGGCTGAGTCGAAGACTCCATTGTGTGCCCTTAGAAAGTCAGGATCCCATAAAAGGGATTTAAGCAAGGGTAGGAGGCTGGTGACTGATCAGACTATCTTTAAAAATAACTCAGGCCTACAGAAAAGAGCCTGGCTGGGACTTCGGCATGAAGTGCTAGTGACCTCTTAGAAAGTTGTAGCTCCTCAGGTGAGGGTGGGGGTGAGGGAAACGGGTTTGGGGAGTCAGAGTGAAACAGATGGGTTCAAGAAATTCTTAGGAGATAGAACCAGGTTAAAGGAGAGAAGCAGAAAAAAAGCTTTTGGTCATCTAGTGGTTGTCTTTAGGTCCACAGTGTGACATCAACTGAGACATCCTTCTACTTCCTTAGAGGCAAAAACAAATTAGACTACAAGCCGAGTAGCAGGACTAAGAAGGAATCCTGTAAACTCTGTCACCTCTTCTGTCCAGGGTTTATAGCTGGAGACAGAGCAATAGAGATGACGACAGAAGTGTCCGTAGGGGATAAGCTACTTGTAGGCTACTGGAGGCCTTAGGAAGAATATCAAGATAGGGGTGGACTATCAGATTGGGGCAGACAAAGTGAGATGGAGAATGGGCTGTTCAGCTGTGTTTTGTTTTGTTTTTTTAAAATCTAATTAGAGAAGGTGAGAGGATAGAGATGGATTCTAAATTCTAGAGAAACTAGACTCTAACTATGGAAAGTGTCCAGCAGCACATAAGCTGAAGATAGTGAACGATGTCTGACAAAATAAGTCTCCCGAGAAAGAAGTGTTTGCATTCACCTTTCCCTTCTGTTTCTCTTGTTCAGTTCCTGTCACTGTGTTAATTGTATAGAGGGTCTAGTTAGAAGCTGGCTGCTGACCTTACTCCATGGAAGCCTTCTAGGATCTGCCTCAGTGGATATCTGAGGCCGGGGAAGGATGCCACAGGCTGAGGCAGGTATCCCCAGGATGCCCGGGAACCACCTTGGATATCCCCCTCAGTTCACCACCCAGGTGTGTGGCTCCCTGAGAGCCAAGGTATGGGGAGAACTTGCTTGTTCTAGAATCTAGATGGAAAACAGGGCCTTATTTCATTTGTGGTTCAGGACTTGACCCAACAGCTTTTCTCGCTCATTTCCCATCTCTTCAGAATTAACTGCAGCAGGTAGTGGCATATGGGGACCCCAGCTATGAGCATCCTGGCTCCTAACCCACTCAATGGTGTATGTGGAAACTTGTCTTCAGAGCCTGCTTCCTGGTTCTATCAAACTTGTTCGCCTTCCCTTCTACCTGGGGCCTCTGTTCCTGCCAACCATGGAAACGAGGGTGATGGCGGCCACAGCTCTTGGTATCCGGGCACTCTGCCTGCTTGGGTGTTGTCTCCCAGCTATGCCAGGCACTGGAACTTGCCTGGTGAGGTCCATTAGGGTCCCAGCTGGGCTGCTGGTTTCTCTTCAAAGTTGTTTTGCTTCTCCTGCCTCTGAGCCCTAATTTTCACCTATTGCGGTTTGCTCATAATCCAGTGGATGGGGCAGTCTAAGGTCTAAATCTGCCTAATATAATCCCAGTTTTCCCTTCACCCTACTCATGTGGGTCAGGTTCTGGCTGACAGTAATAAATGTGGCTGGAACTTGTCCGGGTCCACCCCTCCACTAGATTCACTTATGTAAGCCTCTCTCTTTCCTGCCTCTTTTCCCAGGTCATGTCTCCTAAGAACTCTTGGCCCCAGGAGTTACTTTCGAATTCTTACATGGGGAGAGCTTGTCATATTTGTCATGCAGCTGTGTATGTGGAATATCAACCTAAGCAGTACACCGTGCACATGGCATGCCTGGTGTTAGTAGAAATCACGAGGAGGCCAAAGCCCCCTTAATACTGTTGCTTCTTGGTCCCATTAGAGAAGATGGGACTTCAAGGATACCCCTTGAACAGAAGTCTTCCAGATCACAGCAGACAAGCACTTCGTCCTCCCTTGGACAGAGACCAGGATTGGCCCATGGCCTGGTCACCACTGTCCTGCCATAGTTATCCCAGGAGCTGTTCTGTCCTGCCTTACTCTGCTTAGGATCTGTCCTTAGAACAGCCAAGGTCACTTAGGAAGCCTCCTTAAACATCTGTCCCACAGACCTTCCAAGTCTGTCACCCTAGAACACATCACCTAGGGTCCTGCCTGTCTCTTCAACCTGAGAAACTTCCTAGGGGGTCTCTCTTCTAGTAAAAACTCCACACACACTACTGGACATCAGCTTTGTCATGGCCTGGGATGTAAGAGAGCCCAGTCTCTGCCTTTACGGAGCTCAGTGTAATGAATGACAGGTCACAGTAGTAGGTGACATCCCTGGGCTATGCCAGGTAAAGCCTACACTTGGCATGGGAAGCCTACCAGGAAGCTCTGACTCTGATTCAGAGCTCAGAATTGCATCTCTCCCCAGGGAAGAGCATCTCTTAGCAGAGGTCTTGTGCAGAAGTTAGGGCTGCAGGCACCATGCAAAGCTTCTTTTGGGGCTGGGTGCCCCCCCTGCTGAGCTGATTAGAAGCAGGTATACTCAGGTACCCACTGGCTCACAGGGCTGTGTCTGCTCAACAAATGCACATTGTATATGGCAGGATCTCTCTGAGGGGAAACATGGCTTAGGTTTTCATCTTCTACACAGCCTTGCTGATTCCCCTCCATTCTCTCCCATACATACTTCCCCTAAGAACTTGCCCTTGGGTTGCTAGAGGTTCATCCAGTGTAGGTTTCTGGCTCCTGCCTGCTTTGGGTAGGAGCCCTGGCCCTTGGATCAAGCCTTTGGCTGCCTTCCTGTGCCTCAGTGTTCTCTCTATACCAGGGCCCATCCCGATTCCCTGTTGCCCATGAGGTAGGTTCTCCAGGGCCCCTCATCTTTCTCTTCCGCCCTCCTCTCTTGGTCCTCAGACTTGCCTAACATTCTCTTTGTGGCCCAGTACCTGGGCTCTTGACTATGTCCTACCTGTTGCCTCTGACCTTTTGGCTGCTGCCCCTCAGGCTGCTCTGGCCCCCTTGTTGGCAGTCTACACCTCTGGCTTTGCTGCCAGCACCTGTCTTATGATGGTATAGACCTCAGGACTCCTCCTTGAATGAGGGTCTGTGTTCATGGGTGAGTCCAATGTACTAGTTTCACACCTAGACAGCTTTCCTTTCTATCCAAGAGTGAGACTGAAGCTCCCTAAATTTGCAGGAAGAGAAAGTTGTAGCCTTGCTGGGGGCACTGGCTCTCCAGGAGTGGCATGTGAATCTTTCTTGTGACCCTGGACTAGGCAGTGCCTGGGGCCCTAGCAGCTGGGTCTCTTGGCCTGAGCTAGCAAGGAAGGCTAAGGCCAGATGCAGAGGGTGCTGGGCTAGTATGGCGGCTGATCTTGGCCCAGACTCTAAGGGTGTCCTAAGCACATCACGCATAGTCGGGGCAGGGGGTACAGACTGGTATCCCTTCGTGTCTTATACCCTCCCCACCCTTTCCATATCTCCAAAGGAATGGTCTTGGAAGTATAAGAGAACAGACGCTGGGAATAATGAGCATGGATCTACTTCCAGGTACCAGCTGGTTTGCCTCTGGCCTTCTAGACTAGCATCCCCAGGAAACAAGCATCATAGGCCTGGAGAGGCCTGGGGAGACAAGACCTTCATGGACTTCTTGCAATTCTAGCCCTAGGATGTGCTGAGGCTGAGGCAGAAACAACGACCCAAGCAGGAAGGCATCAGCTGAGTGTAGGTGATATAAGCAGAAGGAAGGGGTGACATCTCTAGGATCTGTCTGGACCCAGGTAGCATTTCTGGGGATGGGAGAATTTGTCACAAGTGGCAGAAACTGGAGAAGGGAGGGCAAGAGGCTGATAGGGTACCAATATACTAGAAGTTCTAAGTTTTCTATATAGAGCTGAGGTCTGGCCGAGCATGGAACAGAACACAGGATAATAGAATCATAGCATAATCCATGGTTGCTAGAGTGAAACTCACCTTGGAGGGCTTAAGCCAGGGGGCTCTCATGGACAAGACTGGGCCAGTCAGGTCTATCTAAGCATCTCATGTTCCCCAGCAGAGATTTGCTGAAGTACTTGGTGTCCTAGTCATACTTCCAAGCACTAAAATGTAATAGTCTAGGAGGTGGAAATAGGCTACCAGCATTAGACCTTTGTAGAGAGAAGTCTTGAGGCATTTCTCCTGGGTGCTATGGCCTCCTGACCTCTCTACTTCCCTGCAGGGAGATCAGTGCTGCTTAGAAAGTCTGCTCTGATACAGTGAAATCCTAACAGCGGGGGTCTAGAGCAGGGACTTTTTGTAGCAAAGGGCAGCTCTAAGTGTAAGCCTGTCCAAGCCGTCACTCACTCCTGGCTTCAGTACCACCTGAAATCAGGCTGAGGCCACAAGTACAATAACCCTCAAACACAGGGGTGCCTTTCTCCAACCTGAGGCTTTCAGAGGGGAGAAGGGGGTAAGTGGGGAGGGTGAGCAGGAGGCAAGAGATTGGGGCTGGGAGAACCAACCCTCTACAGCAGCCAGACCTAAGGATGGTGACCAAGATGGTGGAAGGAGGTGCTGCCATCTTCAGCTTGTATACCCCCAACTTGTGGACTTTCTTTGGAACCCAATAAAGACCAATGGGTGGACTAATCTGGCCACAGAAACACTGGCAGCAATGAGAAGACACCAGAAGCAGAATTTCCTAGAAGTTTTGTAGAAGGTGTTTTAAGTCAACAGTCTATGTTTGAACTAGAACTTGTATCAGTAGCTGAGCTTGAATCGAAGCTGGAGACCACTGGCTTGGATGCGGGCCCCTGGTCCACATGCTGGCAAAGCTCAATACATCAGTTTGACTAGTGGTGGTCCTGCAGCTGGTCGTAGCATCAGGATGCCGAACGATCGTTCGATTCCACAGTCACTGCTATGGAGCAGCCAAAAGATCTTCCCAGCAGGCATGAAACTGCCACGTGAGAACCAGGGATCTCTCCCTTTATTTCTTCCCGGGAGCATCAACCTTCCCTGTGAGTGGCTCCTGACTTTGTTCTTCTGGTAGAATCTAGGACAAGCAGGCGAATGAACAAGTAGAGTCCAAGCAAACTCTGTACCCATCCGACCAGGCTGGTGTCCACAATGGCTGAGGCCATTAGGCCCTAGACAGATGTGCTGAGAAGGCCAAGCCACCTCCGCCCACGGGACTAGCAGCCCCAGTGTGGGTTCGCACCTGACTATACACTCAGCTCCTGATCCCTCTGAGAACCTGCAGTAGTTTCACATAGACTGTGAACCTGGTGCTAAAGCAAGACTCTGACACTCAACAGAAGTGGCTTCTCACCTGTGGCCCAAAGCTTTCCCTGTGTCCTTATTACAGCTCACGGACGTCTATTCAGGTAAAAAATTCCATATGTACACTGGAATTTGGGTCTCTGTATATATCTAACCGGTCTGCCCTGACCTACATCATACATTGTCTTCCATTCACCATATGTAAGGTCCCAGGGGCACCCAGTAGCATCACTAGGGGCTGGAGTCTTGTGCTAAAAAGATAGAAGACCATCTCAGCACAAGTATCACCATGGTGGGAGGCTTGGACTCAATATCCAAGACCATTGCTCTGACCTCTGCTTTACCCGTATAGGTTCCAGAATTCTTGGGAAACATGGAAGGAAGACTTGGGCCAAAGCCAATGTGAAGGACAGAAAAACCTAGCAATTGTGTTTGGCTAGAGGCCAAGAATGAGTAGATCAGGGCCCGGACTACACGAGCCACCTGTTCCCCATCCACGAAGGCATGCCTGGAGGGCACGAACCAGCATACCGTAGCCTCCAGTTGCAGGAGGCCATGTGAACCCATGGTCTGGGGTGGGGAGAGATGGGACCCGGGAGTAGCAGATGACATATCACATAGCCCTACTTCTGCACTAGCACGTGGCCGTGGCAAAAGGATTGCAGATGGAATGGGCAGCACTATGGTCATGAAGGGCAGCGGTGAAGCGGGGCTGAACATTGTAGTCTGGATCACTGGGTATCATCCTAACCGGGCTGTAATAGCACTTTCTTTTCTCGCTTACCCTCTTTTCTGCCCAGAGCCAGGCACTGCCCTGGCACCCTGGTGATGGTGGCCTCGCAGCCCGGGCCCTTGGCATGGAAGCTGCCTTCTGAGGGTGGCTGTGATTTGGCTTCAGGGATGTTCCCTCGGTGGCTCTATGGACAAAGGCATTCTCAAGGGCAAAAAAACCAGCAGGACAGCATCTGTCTGAAGCCTGGACTGTGGCCCTCCCTGAGGAGGGGCAGAGATGGCAAGGGACTTCCATCCTGTGCGAACAGGTGAGAGCCAAACCTGGGGAAGTCAGGGCTGTGTGGATGAACCTAGCCATGCTGGCTGTCTCTGACCACCATTTGTCTGAGTACTTCTGCCTGTACCTGGATTTTTACCGTTTTGGTCCTAGGGGGAAGCAGCACCCACTGGTCATTACGGAAGGAAACTAGGATACCCCCTCTTGCAGGTAGAATGTAGACATGGGGCCAAGGCTCCATTGATGTGCCCTCCCTGGATTTGGAACAGAAGCCAATGAGGTGAAGCTTCAAGGACTCTGGATGATAACCTTCTCTCTGCTGTGACAAATGCAACAAGATCAAGTTCCAGGCAGCACTGGAGATGGCCACATCTGTCACATCAGCAGTGTTGGCTAGAGCATCTAGTACTCAGTGGTGGGGCTGGGGTATCTTCACCAGAGAGGTCTGCTGTGTGCCAGACTCCAGCTCTCCTGAGGATGCTGCAGGCTACTCCCAGTCTTCATGAGTTCCTTTTTCTGCTTGTCTGAGTCCCTCTGCCAGTACCTGCATTTTTACCATTTTGGTCCCAGTGGGAAGCAGCACCCACTTGCCATTACGGAAGCAAACTCGGATACCCCCTCTTGACTTATAACCAAGAACCTTGCCTGAGAGAATTGCAAGCTGGGCTGGCTGGCAAAGAACTAGACCTTAAAGGAAATGGACTGCATTCTGGCCCAGTTGGGGCTGAAGGCGGTGATAATGCACCTGGTATGAAGGTGTGAGATTCTCACAGCCTGTGGCATGTGGAAACAGAACAGTGGCTGAGAACAATGGGCTTTAAGCTGCCGAGCGACCACTCAGCTTGGTCTTGTCACATCTTTCATGCTGCTCAAAGGGAGTGGTCTGTCACCCAGAGCCGTGCTTCAGTGGACACACTGCTGCTAGGCCTTCCTTACATCCTCTCAGTAAGAAGCATAACACTCGGTGGGCTGTTTTTGGTTTTTGAAGACAGCATGTGTCGTATTTGTTCCGGTTTCAGTGGTGACCTAAAAGGGCTGGCTTTGAGTGGCACCCAGAGCAGGATGTAGCTCTGCCCCTTGGCTCCCAGGATCCAGCAGAATGTTGGTGTACAAGTGTCTGTAGCAAATCAGGATGCATTATGGAACTCCTGGCAAGCCCTGACAGGGGCGTCCACTGAGATTCTCCTGAGGTTTTAGGGCAAAGTGAGGCTGCCTTCTGCAAGTAACTGTTCTTGAAGTGGCACTTGACTTGCTATTTGGTCCCTGGTAGAACGTGGATACTGTCTACACAAACCAGCTGTGATGCACCCAGCCATCATTGGGCATGCCCGGTGGTTCATCAAATGGAAGTTCTACATAAGAGCAGGTCCAGGTAGGTCTTAAGAACACATGTAAATTACACGAGTAGTTAATGTAACGACTATACATGCCACCTATCCCTCACTCCATCCTTATCTCATGGAGAGAAACCTAAATACAAGTTTAGACAGTATACTAGTATCAGCTGGATAGACTGCTATAGTGTTCTAGCCCCACTCAAGGTGACCTTGAAGCACCACAGAAAAGGAAGCCTTTCTGACAGGCAGGACTTTGGGCAGGCCATTTTATCTCTTGCCTGGAAGGGCACATGGTCTAAAAAAATCTACACAGACCTGTAAAGGTTAAGGCGATGACTGCCAGTCATGGACTTGGGAGCAAGATTATATGATTAGTGACAAGGAGGCTTAGGGAAGAAGAAGTACACAGGTAAAATTCTTAGAATACATCCAAAATGTGGCGCTATCCCTTGCAAATGCTCACAAAGGCCCCACTCTGGAGAAGGTTCTCAATTAGAAGAGCTAGGTGGTCTGCCCTCTGATTGGTCAGCCTCCTTCCTCAGGCACCCCAGTGCTTGCTTAAAGGACTCATGAATGAAGTGGTATGGGGGCAAGATCGAGGCCATGCATGGATCAACTTCTCATATGGACTGAACTGGCAGATACTGAGACCAACCTGCCAGCAACAATGACCCTGAGCCCCCCGATAAAGTACATAAACCTGGGAAAGCAGTCAGCTACCTGATGGTGGGTTCCCTTCATTGGACTCATATAGAGCTATTTGCCATTACCAGAACAGATAAATCCAAGGAATTATACCTTTCCCTGCCCACCCAGTATATTAAAAGCATCCATGAACTTGAATATCCTCCATCCACTGCATTTGATGAAGGAATTAGTTTCTTGGCGTAAATCAATAGGCTGAAGCCCATGGACTCCTCTTGTGTTCGCATGTATCCCACCTCCCAGAAGCAGCTAGCCTTATAGGACTGTGGAATAGTCCATGGAAACTTCCATCATTGTGCTACCTCGGATTCACTGCCTGGGAGGTTGCAATACTATCAGAAGCTGTGGTATATGTTCTAAACCAGAGACTAATGGGGTGGTGGTTCCCTCATAGCCAGACTGCTGGGATCCAGTTACTGAATGGTGGAAAAGAAGGTGGCGCCTCCCACTGTAACAAAGGTTCTATTCATTAAATTTCCCCTTGCTAGGTTTCTGCCCTCTGCTAGGTTAGAAGCGTTAGTAGTTAAAAGAGAAAGGATTTTACCAGAGAATACAAGTATCGTTGAACTAGAGGTAGAGACAAGCTCTAATCGTCTCTGCTACTTTGAACAGGAAAGGTGGGTTGGGGACAGGTTTACAATGTTGGCTGGGGTGATCTTGTCTAAGAAAACAAGATCACTCTATGCAATAGAGGCAGGGGGTGTACATGCACAATCCAGGCAATCCCCTGCCAAAACGCCTTGTACTCGGGTGGGTCAGTAGACCACAGCAGCTCCTACTAGCAGTGCCACCAACAATATGATTCCCAGTAATGAAGGTTTGGATCATTCCACCATCTAAATAACCCAATCAGCTGAAGTTTCCTGAAGGCAAAGGGAACAATGAAGTCTGTTTTGGAAGATGGGTCACAAATAACCATGGTCTTGTTCTAGTAAAATGTCCTTCCAATGATCGTAGTGACTTATGTTTCCCCCCTTATGTAAGGTATCATGGGGACAGTTGACACTCTAGTCCATAGGTCACAATATGACAGGATTGGGATAAAACTGAGTATCACCTTATATTGGATTACAGTAGAATACAGCTGACTTGGATACTCCCCTTGCTAGGGGGACCAGAGAATGGGTATCTAATAATTGTATCACACTTCCTTGAAGTATAGGAAGAGTGGATGTTGATGTTAGGTACCAAAAAGGGGTGGACTGAAGTGAACATTTAAGGATGACTTGCTGTGAACTTGGCCCTCTGTCTAGATGTTTGCCCTTTGGATGTGTCAGTGTCTTATATAAAACTATAATTTGCCTCAGCTCATCTTATAGCTCACACTTGAAGGTGAAAGCAGTGGGATCTTGAAGCAGTTCTAGGCTGTGATTTTTTTAGGGGGTGGGGTGGGGAGGAAGGAGTGTTCTGGCTGATCCCTGTTATCTGACTGAGTCGTTACATGGGCTATATATTCTAATTCCTTTTCGGCTTAAATTAGTGTTTCTGATCAATATAGCCATTGTGTGACAACACTGAAGATACTCTAATGCGTGTTCTTTGGCCTTGGTTAAGGCACTACCCCAGGCTGAAGGCCCAGCCTGTCCCTTTAAGCCTGTATGACCTGTCACAGCTCTTACCTTTTAAAAGCCAGCTCTTCTTCATTTGCTGTCTAATCTTGATACCTACACACAGGCAGCATCTGTCAGAGCATGGTTAGATCTGCTCATGAGCCTTCCAATGGGTAAATGGTCTTAACTGGTCTTGGAATGTCTAAGAAAGCTATCTTCAGCAACCCCTGTCCTGCTGACCTCACACCCTGGTTATGCTCAGAACCCCTCTTGACCACCAGGCTCAGTGCCCTGACTGCCCTTCACTTTTATCCTAGAGAAACTCCACCAGGAGTTAAACCAAGCCAATGCCCCTCTTGCCCCTCATTGTTCTGTGTCTCTCACTCCTCTGACCCAGAGGCCTTATTCTCACCTGTGCTTTGCCTGCATGGCTCAGAGCTTGGGTGCAAGAGGCTCAACCCTTCAACCCTTTTCCAAACCCAGAGGAGAGGAATGGTCTGATCCTGTCCTTTGCCTTGACACCTTCCTTCTAGGGCTCCTGGGGGCTGTAAGCAGCTTGAGCTATAAGAATCAGTACCTTTCCTTCTCTCCATCCCTCTCATGAGCACCAGGACCCCACGAGGCTTGTTGCCCTCTCACTCTAGCAAGAGTTTGCTTACTCTCTAAGTACCTATTTAGGTTTGTGGGATGCAGATGGATTTGACATCACTCCTCTTCTTAAGGACCTCAGTATGAGATGGGGGTAAAAGGCCCCTGACTGAATTTAATAGCAGGTGTGAACCGGATGTGCCAGACGTGGAGTAAAGGCTAAGAATAAGAATCCTTTCTGTAGACCAGGAAGCGGAGAGTCATACATAAGTCCCCCATCTACCACTGCCTCTGTCTACCCTGGATTGCTGCAGAAGCATCCTAGTTGGTCTCTGGGTTTCCATTCCACCCCCACCATTCACTCTCAATATTTCAAGTTAAACTGTTCCAAGCACACACCAACGTAGTTTTTCCCAACAGAGCCCATGGCTCCTAGTAGAAATTCAGATGCTCTGTCAAATAGGGCCGCGGTTAACTCCACTGACTGCTGCTACTTCCAGAAGCCGCTCTGATGCATTTATACGTTGCTGGGCTGTTCCCTTTGCCTAGAGCTCCAAGGCAGCCCTGATGCCAAGGAGGCAGCAGCAGTGTCCAGCATGTCCTGGGCATGAAGGTTGGAAAGACTCAGTCTCCTCATTCAGACTGAAAATACACTGACTGGCAGATATTTTTCTCACCACTCTGTCCCCAGTCCCAACAAACTCTTCCTGGGCCACCAAGGTGCTGTGAAGTGTCTGTCATGCCATTTAGTGACTTTTCTAGGGTGGCAAGGAAGTAAATGTAGGGCTTATCGAGAGATGACCACAATAACTAAGATTTATTGGGCACTTAGGGTGCTTCTGAGTGCTTCACAGGCATTAACTCATTGAGTCCTCACGCTAACACCATAGAAGGTGCTATTGTCTCATTTCATAAATGAGGAAACAGGCCTGGAAGAGTTAAGTAATTTGCTTAAGTGTATATGGTTGGGAAGTGGCAGAAGCAAGATATGATCTTAGACTGTCTAGTTCTAGGGTATTGGTTCTCTGGAGAAACAACCAATAGGATATATATAGATCCTTATTATAAAGAATTGGCTCACATGATTATGGAGGTTGAAGAGTCCCATGATCTGCCACCTGGAGACTCGGGAATGCTGTTGGTAGAGTTGCAGCCCAAACTTCAATCCCTGAGAAGCTCAGCAGGTGCTGCTGATGTTAGTCCTGGTCTGAGTCGAGGGCCTAAGCACAAGAAGATGGATGTCTCAGGTCAGGTGGAGAGCAAAGTAGACCTACCTCTGCCCTTTTTGTTCTATCTAGGCCCTCAGGGGGTTGAATGATGCCCACTGTAATTGATGAGGGAGATCTTTACTCAGTTTACCTATTCAAGTGTTAATCTCTGGCAGAGACACCCTCACGAATACACCCAGAAACAATGTTTTAACAGCTATCTGGGCATCCCTTAGCCTGGTCAAGTTGATACAGAATTAATCATCATAGGTGTATATGTTTTTCCCCGGTGAAAAAAATTCAAACATAGCCCAGGTGACAGACTTTTACAGGGAATGTCGATACACTATTAACATTTCACTAAGCTTGTTTTTATCACTTATCTGTGCATTCCCATCTTATATATATTTTTTTATTTTGGCTGTGTCAGGTCTTATTTGTGGCACACAGGATCTTTAGTTGCGGCAGGTGAACCCTTAGTTGCGGCATGTGGGATCTAGTTCCCTGACCAGGCTTCGAACCCAGGCCCCCGGCATTGGGAGCGTGGAGTCTTAGCCACTGGACCACCAGGGAAGTCCCCCATCTTATTTTTGATGTGTTTAAAAATAAGTTGTATATATTTGTATACTTCCCCTAAATACTTCAGCATGAATATTTAAGGTTTAACATTTGATTTTTTCACTTGGTATGAAATTGGCATGAACTCGTTTTCAACCAGCTTGCTCTACTGCTTCTGTATACAGCACAAAAACGACCAGACCATCCTACAGTTGTCACTTTGTGACGGTTTACTGAACTGCCATGTGTGAGAGGATCAGGTCTTATGAAGGTGGATAAAACTCCCTGCTAAAGGAGTTCACACTGAATGCAAAACTGAGCAGCACGCAGTGAGAGGAATGTGCAAGTACAGTGGAGGCACGGGATGTATGAAGCTGTCCACGCAGAGGGAAAATCAGGGAAGGCTTCACAGAGGAGGTGCTGGGTAGAAATTCGAAGTAAGACTTTGGCAACGAGCCAGGGACGGCTCCTGGGGTGGAAGGCACAGCATGTGTGAAGGCAGGGAGATGTGAATTGGGGTGGCTTACACACCTGTAGGCAGAGCATAGGATGGGTATAACGGGTATTACTCTCCTACTTCTGCAGTAACAAATGACCACAAACTTGGTGGTTTAAAACAAATATTAATTTTCTTATGGCCCTAGATGTCAGAAGTCTGTAATTGTTCTGTCTGGGCTAAAACAAAGGTGTTGGTGGGGTCGCTCCCCCAGAGGAGAATCCGTTTCCTTGCCTTTTCCAGCGCCTAGTCTTCCTGCATTCCTTGGCTTGTGGCTTCCTATCTTCAAGGCCAGCAATGGCTTGTGCAGCCTTTCTCAAGTTGCACATGTGTGACGCCGCCTCCGTTGTCACATCTTCTCTGTCTCGCTAGTCTCTCTCTTTGTAAGGACCCTTGTGATTATACTGGGCCCTCTGGGATAATCTAGGATAATCTCTCCATCTCAGATCCTTAAATTAATCTCATTTGCCACGTGGCTTTTGCCGTGTGAGATAACAGTCATAGGTCCCAGGGATTGGGATGTGGACATCTTTGGATGAGCATTATTCTGCAGGCCAGTACGGGAATGGGTGGCCCGGACCATCAGGGCTATGGGAGCTGAGCTTGGCCTGAGGCTTCTAAGGGGGAACAGCCTTGGATGGACTTGACTTGCCAGAGGAAGGGCTGGGTTGAATGTGGAGTGCGGAGAAGGGGCAGTCCAAGCCTGGCCATGGTCTTCTCTACCTGCCGGCTTGGTGCAGAGAAGCAGCCCAGGAGGAATTTGCAAAATGAACAAAAAGTGAGGTGCATCTGTCTGGCTGCCAGATGGCGGGGGAACAGCCTCTCTGATGAGCCAAGGTCAACCTGGGAGGGAGCCGTGGACCACGGCAGGAGGGTGACTCTCCTGGGAGACCCTAGCGTAATGCCCCCTCTCCACACAGCGTGAGGATTAAGACAAGCCTATTACTGTTTCCTTGTCACTCTATCACCCATCTAATGGCCATCAATAGCAGTTGAATGAGAATTGATGGGGAGATAGATTTAATTAACCCGGTGTCAGCAGCTGCGGGCCACCCTTTGTGTGTTAATAGAGCGGCTGCTGGTCCTCTCCCACGCTTTGCTGGGAGCCCAAGGCCAGCGGAGCAACTGGGCATGTCAGCAGAGGTGGCCAGGCAGAGGGGAAGCGGGGGCTCAGCCTGGGCCAGCTGCTCCCCTCCTCCGAGAGCAGGCGGTCACCTTGTCAGCCTGACCGTGCCACCTGGCTCTGCTCTCTTGTCTGGAGATCTGAGCAGGGTGAGGTTGAGGGCCCAGAGCCCACTACAACTCGCCCCGCCCCCCAGCCTGAAGACAGGCATCCTGCCGGCCCAGCCTGGCATCCAAGTTCCCCCGACTCCCGCCTGTTCTTGCTGGCCTCCCAGAAGGATGTGCTTTCCTCACATCTCTCTGCCCACTCTCTCGTTTCCTGGGCTCCACAGGCCACCCAGGCCGACAGCCTGCCCCTGGGGTACAGCCTCCCATCCTACTGCCACCCACCCCTTAGCTGCCTCCATGTGCCAGCCTAACCCTCGGCCACGTACGAGCAGAGAGCAGGCCCACTGCTACCTCATGGGCCAGGGGACCCGGTGGGGAGTGGTGCCAGGAGGCCTCAGGAGGCGGCCCTGCTCAGTTGCCCACCTTTGTGTGCAGCGGACCCCACCTTCTCCTTCCGTAAAATGGGATCTTGGATGAGTGGTAATCCGGGTGGGCAGCTAGTAGCTGGGGCCGACGATCTGGGCTTCTCTGACGCTGTGTCCTGAGACACTGTGTCCTGAGACGGGGTCCCACCATGGGAGATTGGTAATGAGGGGACACGAAGGGGAGGACTCGGTGCTTTATACTCTTCTAAGTGGTAATGTCCATGGGGACAGGACTCTGTTGCCTCCACTACGGCCGTGTGCCCAGCACACAGTAGGCGCTGTCAGTATTTGTTGAGGGGACACTGTGCTTGGGCCTGCTCCAGGCACTGAACGTGGAGGGCCTGGCCCCTCAGGAAGACCTGGACTGTGGTCGTGGCCCAGCTGAGACGGGCTGCCTGGCAGGGAGTCTATTCCAGCGACCCCCAGCTTCCACTCATTGTTCTGCCCCTCCATGGTCTGTGACCTTGGGCGATCACTTGAGCACTGGGAGTTCCAGTCTGTGGGCACAAAAATTCTCTCTCACAGGTGTGACACTGGACTCAGTGAAAGTGGACCGGGCCCAGGACACGTGCTTGGTTGATATTCACAACCTGGACCCGGTACCCACACAATACCCACCCCTAGCTTTGATGGGGAGGGGGTTTTGGAGCCTGGAATCCAGAGGCCCCCCCCCCGGACTCTGTCTCCGAGAACCCCAGATCACTCTTGATGAGCAAGGATTGTCTCAGCCTGGGTATCGCAACAGGGAATATCTGGGTACTGACTTTGAGAGGTGCCTGAGGGTTGACAGACTAATCAATATAGAAATTTTCTCCCACCTTCTCTTGTCACTTCAGCCCTGGGCTGGAGACCTCCTCTTTAGGTTGAGACAGGCAGGTCCATGGTTCCCACTGGCCACCTCTTCTTAGAATGGCGGGTCACTGAGGAGGGCCCACACCTGCTGGGGGCAGGTGTGTGGGCAGCGGCTACCCGACTGAACAGGCCACAAGCCACCCAAGCGTCCCATCTGGCAGTCTCCATTCTCGCTTCACACCTCCACTGCCTTTCATTTTCAGCTCTGATTGGTTTTCTTGTTTTAACACATACCCCAGGCTCCATCTTTGACCCAGGTGATGGATTCATCCGCTCCCTGGGACTCCAGCTGTCCGGTGCTGCTGGGGGTGCTGGGAAAGACGGTGGAGGAAATTACCCTTCAGGTTCCAGGCTCAGGCGGGGTGGGGGGCGCCCTCCCCAGAGCCAGGAGGCAGCTTGAGGCTGAGCACAATGGCGGGCAGTGTGTGGGGGCGAGGAATGTCAGGCTCTGTCATGGGAAATGGATTGCTCCTCTCTGGGCCTCCAGTTTCCCTTCTAAACAAGGCAGTCTGGTGGTTGTGGAGTGCGCATCTCTAAGACGTGGGAAGTCTGAGTCCTCGGACAAATGGGACATTGATTTTCCTTCATGCTTCTGGATATACCTGCTCCAAGCGTCTGCCTGTGCTGGCTGGGCCTCCAGAGAGAACCAACCAAAAACCAGCACTAAATGGTCCTTGCCCTGCTGGACCTGGACTGGGAGCAGGGCAGAGGAGGGGCCACAGGATGACCAGAACCTTCTTCCTCTGAAGGGTTGAAGGGAGGCAAGGGTGTGCCATGTGCGTAAAATCCCTCCTAGACCTGCAGCCCTCAGGAACCAAATGGAGCCCCCCACCCAGGATCTTGTCACAGAAAATCATAGATGACAGGTTGAGGGTGGCTGTACCCCAGCCATCAGATGTTTGGCGTGCCCAGTGCACAACAGCTATTTGGAAACATCTGGACATTTGGCTGAAATTTCACTTTTTAGACAGGTGTCTGTCAGCCAAGATGACGGAGAAGGGAGACCCTGAGCTCACGTCCTCTCACGAGCACACCAAAATCACAACTCTGCAGAACAACCATCAATGAAAAAGCCTGGAACCGACCAGAAGAGATCTTCTACAATTAAAGACATGAAGAAGGAACCACAACGAGACGGGTAGGAGGGGCGGACTCGCGATATAATCAAGTCCCATACCCCCGGGGGGTGAGCGACCCACAAACAGGAGAATAATTATGTTGCAGAGGTTCTCCTACAGGAGTTAAGAGTTCTGAGCCCTACGTCAGGCTCCCCAGCCTGGGGAGGGGGGGGTGTCTGGAACCAGGAAGACAAGCCACCAGAGCATCTGGCTTTGAAGGCCAGTGGGGCGTAATTGAGGGAGACCCACAGGACTGGTGGAAACAGAGACTCCACTCTTGGAGGGCGCACACAAACTCTCACGTGCACCGGGACCCAGGGCAAAAGCAGTCATTTCATAGGAGCCTGGGCCGTACCTACCTGCTGGTCTCGGAGAGCCTCCTGGGGAAGGGGTGCAGCGTGGCACGCTAACGACAGACACTGACGGCAGCCATTTTGGGGAGCTTGTTCTGGTCACGAAGCTGGTGGGCGGGGCCATTGCTCGGGCTCCTCCCCCGCTCGTTAGCGTTGGACCGGCGCCGCCCAGCAGCTTCCGTCGCAGCCCTACAGCCTCCGGCGCCAGTGCTCAGACGGCTCAGGCCAAGCAGCTGCTTGGCCACATCTGTCAGCATACAGGCTGCCTAAAGACTAGAGAGCCCACACCCGCCTCTGGAAGTGGCCCTAGACAGAGCCCAGCCCACCAGACGGCCACATATGTACGGGTGTTTCCCTGAGAGGTGGGTACTTGCGAGAGTGTTTCTCACAGGTGAGCTGGGCCCAACCTGGATCTGAGGGGTGAGGGCCTGGCCATGAGAGCTATGTGACCATGCAGGGGGGCTCCTGACAACTCCAAGCGAACGAGGAGGGAGCAGCCAGCCCCTTGTCTCACGTCAGTCTGAAGGACAGGTGGCATCCTTCCCTGCACGACTTGGCAGCTGCTCTGAGCAGCCTCTGTTCAAAACCCACTTCTTTGTGGGGGGTTGGGGCTGGACAGGGCCCTGGGACAGAGGAATGAGTTCGAAGACCTGGCCTTCGAGGGCTGTTCTGCTCTTCCAGCTGTGGGACTTCTGAGCCTCATTTAATTCATCATTCAGGTTGGAATGTTGTCGATGCATAATATGCAGGGTGGTTGTAAAAGTGCTTTGTAAACTGTAAGAGGCAATTTGGACATTTGATTCTTTTCAGAACCTCAGGCAGCAGAGCAGGGGTCTCACCTCGGATCTAGCTGACTCCCTGCTGCAGGACCTCTAGGGGAACCTGTGATAATCATCACAGCCAAGTGTCCTGAGCCCTCACATGTGCCAAGGGCTAAGCTCAGGAGAGGGGATGCCAGCGAACCATCCGGTTCCTGCTTCCTAGGGCCTTGGAGAGAGACGTGCTCATGAAGTCCTGGAACCGTGGGTGCCTCAGGCTTGGAAGGCTGTCCCCTGCCCCTTAGCACGGCTGCCCCTTTATCATACAAAATACAGGCCATCCCCTGTCCCTAGGCCCGGCCCCTCAACCCCTCCTGCCCCTTTATCATACAAAATACAGGCCATCCCCTGTCCCTAGGCCCGGCCCCTCAACCCCTCCGTTCTAAGAAAAGGCATTCTTCCCTGCCTCCCACCCTGATCCTGGGGCACTTGTGTACATCCTGTCAGAAATCTTTGGTCCAAGTCAATAGAAAATGGCTAAAATCAGAAAGAAATAGCTGCGAAAGCATTTCATCTGGAAAGATGAAAGAACTACTTGAAGGAACAACTAGAAGCATTATATGTGGCAGCCTCTGGGCAGCTGGACTGAGGGGTGAGGCTCAAGGACAAGGCTGTCTTCAGCACAGCCGATCGGTACTGATTGTTTAACTTCAACAAAAATGAAAAATCATGTTTTTAAACAAAACTTCTTGCCTAACCCGAATCCCTCCCACTGCACAGGAAGACCATCTCCTGTTAGCCTATCCTTGGAATAAATTGGGGTGGGCAGTGGCTTTGGGGGGCTCCTCAGAGACTTGGCTGACAGTGTGGGGCATCATCACTCCTCTGAGCTTGGAGCTATCAGGGCAGAAGAGTTTTCTTTATCCTGTAGGCCCCAAATCCTCATCAGCACAAATAAGGTGGAAGCCCAGAGCTCTGGGATCTTCAGGCAGCCTGAACCATGCTGGGACATGGGAGCTGGGTGTGGACCCTGAGCCACACCACCACCTGGCTTCAGTCCTGGCTCGCTATGGGCCAGCTCGCTCACCTTGGGCGAGTTACATAACCTCTCAGCGCTGCCTCGGTCTCCCCTTGGGCTAACACTGCCAGGTCCCAGTGTTTCCAGAGGTTTGAACGACACACACAGCCAGGCACGTGCTAGGCTCGTAATACATGCAGACCATTTTTTATTTAGATTTTGGAATTGTGGAAGTGTATAAAATGCGAGGTTATTAGATGCTGGATGCAGAAGAAATCTGAAAGATCATCGTTTTGTATAGAGAAAACTGAGGTTCTGAAAGCTTGAGGCAAAGGAGTCAAAGAAGAACCTGGAAAGATCCTCAGCACCCTTCCCCCCAGCTCACAGGTGGGGCGGGGACACTGGGAAGTCACTTCAGAGCTGGGAGCAGACCTGGGTCTGGAGGGACAGTAGCAGAGAGGGAGGGTGAGAGTAAGGGAAGGAAGCAGGAAGCAGATGCCAGCGGAGGAGGCAAATGATGGTGGGAGATAAGGCAGCTGGGCTGCCCTTCCCCTGAAAGGGCACTCTGGGCTTCCAAGTGTGGCAGGAAGTGGCTGTGTGGCCGGAAGTGACTGGAGGTGGTGTGTGTCAGGCATGTGAAATGCAGGGCCAGAAGCTGGCTGGGCAAACGGGACCTTCCTCGCTGGCCATGTCCTCAAACATATCCGTGAGGGTGATGGGGGTCAGGAACCCCAAGGCCGGCATGGTGGACTGAGCATGTGCCCAGGTAGCTGTGCCTGAGGGTGACTTGGGGAATCTGTGGTGTGTGGTTCCTGTGACCAGGTAATTCTGAAGGTCGTGATTGTACCCTGGACACTAACTTTTTCTGTGGCCCTGACAGTGTCATATGATGTGAGTAGCCCACAGCCACAGAAAGGGGTGCCTGAAAGGACAGAAGATCAAATTTTTTTCAGAAGTCAGCTCCCCTGCCAGCCAACCCCACCCCAAGGCCTCCCCAATCCAGGCTCTGCTCAGTGAGGGTCTGGGCCCTGCTTCTCCTGAGGAATTCAGAATTCCTAAAAATGGGACCTCGTGCTAGGTGCTGGGGACCTCTTCTCTGTGACTGAGCTAGCACCAGGCCCTGAAATGTTTTGGGGACTCCCAAGACTGGGGTAAGGAGGAGAGGGTATGTCTAAGAAGCACAGTGTGGGGAGGGGTTCCAGGATTTCTACCCTGTAGGGGTTTAGGGAAGGCAAGCTAGCAGGGTTGGGTACTGGGGCTTATCTAGAAGCTGCTTTTGCATTTGAAAGTGACCTTGAACTTTGGTAGAATCCAAAGCTACAGCAAAGCGATCTGTTTCAGCCTTGCACCTGAGCCAGAAGGTGGCCAGGGAGCTCCCAGCCCAGGCATGGATCTCTGACTTCTGGGCTGTCTGCTGTTTAGAGAATTCTTCTCTTTGAGCCTCAGTTTTCCTCCTTGTCAACGTACCAGCTGGATCTCATTCAGCCAGCTGGAGCCAAAAGGCATCCATCTGCTCTCTCTTCTCAGGACAGCCCTGCCATGGTTAGTGTCGGTAGCTTGTTCTCTTGGGTTTTCTCCAGGTGAATGTCCTGATCTTGGAACCACACCCCCATGAGGGCAGCATGGAGCCCAGCGGAACCAGTCCCTGCAGGGTCCCAAGACTTTTCTTCCAAACCAGGCACATCTGGAATTTGTCTGTCTTTTTCCACATAAATTACTGCTTTTAACCCATATCTCTCCCAAGCTCTACTTATTCACAACACTGCCCCACCCCCCCAACCAAAAAAAGCACAGCATTTTACATTTACCCCTCTTAACGCTGTTTCAAGCTGGCAATATCTTTTTGTATCTTGATTCCAACGTCCCACTGTATTAACTTTCTCTCCCAGCCTGAGTTCTCTGTAAATCTGATAAGTGGCCTTCTGTGCCTTTATCCAAGCCACTGATAAAAGCATTAAACAAGACATGGTCAAGTTCAGAGAAAGCTCTGTAGCCTCTAGAGAGCCCTCCAATTTGATATTGATTAATTAATTCATCTCTTTGGATATAGTTGTTCAACCAGCTATGGATCTGGCTCACATCCTGTCCACAGGGAAGTCTGGAGAGACTTTATCAAATGCCCTACCCAGAAGTCTTAGGTCTACAGTAATCTTCTGATTCATCTGTCCAGGGCCCTGACAAACATGGGAACTGTGTAGGTTTAGCATGACGTCCTGGGGAACCCATGCCAGCTCCTGATGCCCGCACACCCTTTGATAATTGACCCCAAATTACCTGCTTAATGGTCAGTTCTACAATTTTACTTGGAAATAGCATAAAATTAATTTGTCTAACATTTCTGGAATCTTTCTCTTATTTGGAAAAGTGGGACATTTATTGACCTCCTTTTGCCCCTCCTTAGTTTTCCATGATTTTTCAAGGATTGCTGTTTCAGCTTCTGTAAACATATCTGCTGGTTCTTCCAGAAACTTCAAAGATAACTGGTGCATACTAGAAGGCAAACTTGTTTAAAGCAGCTAGCTGCCTGGAAACCATAGAGAAAAAATCCTCACATTTGGCTATATAAAGGTTTAAAAACATATCTATGGAAAAAAAGACCTCTCCAAAGTAAAAGCCAATTACAAAAATGTTTGCCACAAATATGACAAGACTAATTTTTCTGTCATACAAAAAGGTCTTGGGGCTTCCCTGGCGGCGCAGTGGTTGAGAGTCCACCTGCCGGTGCAGGGGACACAGGTTCGTGCCCCGGTCCGGGAAGATCCCACATGCCGTGGAGCGGCTAGGCCCGTGAGCCATGGCCGGTGAGCCTGCGCGTCCAGAGCCTGTGCTTCGCAACGGGAGAGGCCACAACAGCGAGAGGCCCGCGTACCGAAAAAACAAAAACAAAAACAAAAAAAACTATAGTAGTCAAAAAGGTCTTAAAAATCAATAGGAAAAAGAGAAAAATGAGTAGAGGATTTAAACAGGCAGTTTATAGAAGCGAGAAATACAAAAGGCCAATAAACATATGAAAGTGTGCTCAATCTCTCACCATTAATGCAAAACAAGGTTAAATCTGTATATTATTAGATTAGCAAAAATTAAAATTTGATAAAACCCAGTGCTAGCGAGGACATGGAGAAATGGGCACTCACATATATGGTTGGTGAAAGTATAAGTTGCTGCAATATGTTTGAAGGATAGTTTAATAATATCTTTCAAAATCTTAAATGCATATGTCTTTGCCTTTAGGGATTTGATCACATAACTATGCAGGTGTTCATCAACAGCCTGTGTCAGGCTCCTGATCATTCTTCTTGTCGGAGAAGGACACCAGACAAGACTCAAGGGTCCTTCTTTCTCTGTCCTGGTTTAACTGTACTGCCTGGACTTTCCAGTGGTTATAAGTCCTGCTGTTGCCTTTATTTTTTTTTTCTATTATTTGCATGAAGTTCTTTTCCTCCAGTTTATCTTCATTCAGACACTATCCTATGAACTACAGGTTCATTTCAAGCCTATTGTTTTCTGGTTTGGGCTATGTTTCTCCTTCCATCCTCTGCCTGGGTCCCTGGTAATCCTTAATTGACACTTTAGAAGCTGTTCCTTTTCTTCCTTGATGTCAACAGTTTTCATGGGTCAGAATCAGGGCATGGGATGTGGGACCTCATCCATCTTGGCTCAAAGTTTTCATCTCGGCCTTCCTGAAACCCAGGATAACTTTATTCAGCACACACCCATTGGGAGCCAATGTGATAGGGAGCTAGGGTGGAGATTAGACAGGAAGCCAGCCCTCAAAGGACTCCACCAGGAGCAGAATATATGTGATGAATTGTAATGCAGATATTTTAAAACTTCATTGTGTCCAAAGTCCCAACATAGCCTGGACTTTCCTGGCAGACATTGGAGTCTTGTAGGAGGTGGAGGGGCAAGGAAGATGGATCGTCTGGCCTGCTTCCCCTATCCTACCCTTAATCTGATTATACTGCTGTGGAGATAGCATTTGAAAGGAAAGGGTATTCCAATTCTACTTCTTGGGCAACCTCAGGGCACAAAGGGAGGGTAATTTGTAGGAACACGATTGTTCCTTTTCAGTTGGGGGTTAGAAAACAAGAGTCATTAAAAGCTCTCTGAGCTTGGGAGAAAGCGTGTGTGTGTGTGCATGCATGTATCCCACATGTGAGGAAGCTACATGCGAGAATGAGGACGGAAAGCACGTGCACCCTCATGAAGCAGCAGTGTGGAGGGTGATGTAGGAATGTGGAGAGAGTTTGGAGTCCCTTCCCCCACTGGCATCAAAATTGTAGTAACCATAGATTAAGTGCTGCTGACCCCAGGAGACAAGCAGCTCTGTTTCCAAGGGAACCACACGGCTCAATCAAGGCCCCTGAAAGGGAGGGTGAGCCAAGATGCAGCAGCCCTTCAACCTTCCAGAGCAGCAGTCTGTACAGCGGAGCCCTGAGCCCTGCTTCAGCCTGCTGAGGGACCCTGGGCAAGTCACTTAACATGGCCTGGTTCCTTTACAGGCCCTTGATCTTAGGAGAGGTAGGCAGGTGGCTAAGGTTCTTGGCTATCCACCTGCCCCCTCCCTGCCCCTCATGGACTCTGAATGACCTTGGGATAGTCCCTTTGCTTCTCTGGGCTTGGCTTCCCCATCAGCACGATGAAAGCATTGGACAAAGAGTCTCTAATGATCCACCGCCCTGAATTCTATGACTTTTTCCTGAGACCACTCCCCTCTCCTGTCACATCCAGACACCCTGGCCCAAAGTGTGAGGGGAATGGAGGACCCAGGGAAGCCATCCTCCCTGTCCATCTGCCCCTACCAAATAGCTCCAGCTGTGCCATCTCGGTAGCAACTGATGCCTCCCCATCTTTAGGGAGTGAGTGGGGAATTCAGGAGGCTGATAGTGTTTTTATCAGCAGCTTCAAGCAGGAGCAGAGATGGGGGAGTTGAATGTCAGGAGGGGCTCTGAGCTGAGGAGAAGGTTCGAAGGGCCGCCTCAGCCCACAGCCCTTCAGTGGGGCCACCGGAAAGTCAAGAGCTGAGCCCCACTGCTGTTCAGGACATCCTGGCACATGGGTTGGTCCAACCTCCACAGAACCCAGCATAAGGCAGCCCAGACTCTGATGATCAGATGAGAAAGACATGGACGTGCCATGGGGTAGAAAACCTTGCAGTCAGGCTGGCTGGTTTCACTCTCCAGCTCTTCCAGGTCAGTGGCTCTCAACCCTGGCTACACATTAGAACCACTAGGAGCGCTTTTAAAAATGCCCAGGTCTGCGCCCCAGGACATCCTGGGATGGGATCCATGCTTCAGTATTTAACATGTCCCCCCAGAGACTTCTGTTTCTAGCCATAAAGGAGTAATGGGGACTGAATTTACCTTTTTATTTTAAACAACCAGAAATCTGGGCAACATACAGGATATGATGGTTTTCTGACAATGAACAACTGGCAGGACAGGGCTGTAATTGCTTAGAGAAAGGAAACAAACAAGGTGAGTCCTACAATTTCACCAACTTACCACTCTGGATTGAGGAAACAGAGATTGAAGTTCGGAGAGACCAAGGTGGCTAGAATTTGTGGGGAAGGGTACTGGAGAGGTGAGAACTGCAAAGAGAGAAAGAGTTCCGGAGCACAGCAGAGGGGTCCTCTTGGGTCTTTGGCTAAGAACTCACCTGAGCACATGTGAAAAAAACCACCAGGAAAAGAACTACTAGAGAGCAACAGACTGAACAATTTCCAGAGCTCAGACAGGCCTGGGAATTGTTCTTGTTCACCCCAGTCAGAGTGGAAAAACCTTGTAATACAGGAGACATCAGCTAGAGTCCCCAGAAGTATGTCCTGAATAGTAGGGCTAAATTATCTCTAGAACAAAGGGTGCTCTGGAATCACCCTAAAAAATGATAAAGTAACAAGCCTTGAAAGGATCCAACTATTTTTTTTAAGAATTATTTATTATTTTTAAAATTTTATTTTTGGCTGAATTGGGTCTTAATTGCAGCATGTGGGATCTTCGTTGAGGCATGCAGGATCTTTTGTTGTGGCGCGTGGGCTTCTCTCTAGTTGTGGCGTGCAGGTTTTTTCTCTTCTCTATTTGTGGTTCGCAGGCTCCAGGGTGTGTGGGCTCTGTAGTTTGCAGCACGCAGGCTCTAGTTGAGGCACACGAGCTCAGTAGTTGTGGCACACGGGCTTAGTTGTCCCACAGCATATGGGATCTCAGTTCCCCAACCAGGGATCGAGCCAGCGTCCCCTGCATTGCGAGGTGGATTCTTCACCACTGGACCACCAGGGAAGTCCCGGGATCCAACTATTTTCAAATAACTTGTGTCCCAGAACAAAACCTAAAAATATTTATGGGAACACATAAATATATAGCACCCAACAAGGTACAATTCGCAATATCTGGCATCCAACCAAAAGTTACCAGATGTATTAGTTTTCTATTGCTGCTATAACAAATAGCCATAAACTTAGTGGCTTCAAACAACACCCAATTATTATCTTACAGTTTCTGGGGTCAGAAGTCCAGGCACAGCACAGCTCACAGGGCACTCTGTTTATGGTCTCACAAGGCTGAGATCAAGGAGCCAGTTTGCTTAGTTCTCCTCTGGATCGTCTTTCCAGCTTAACCTCAGCTCTTGTGGTTGTAGGCCTGAGGTCCCATTTCTAGGCTGGTTGTCAGCTAGGGGCTGCCCTGAGCTCCTTGAGGCTTCCCACATTCCTTGTCACGATACCCACTCTACCCACACATCAGCAATGGTACATCAAGTTACACTCATGCTCTGAATCTCCCTGATTTCCTGTTCTGCCTCTGCTTTAAGGACCCATGTGATTATGTCAGGCTCACCCTAGATAATACAGTATAATCTTCCTATCTTAAGGTCAAATGATTAGTAAAGTTAATTACATCTTCCAAGTACTTTATTTTCTGTGTAAGGTAGTATATCCACAGCTTTCTAGATTAGAGCATAGAGTGTTCTTGAGGGCCATAATTTTGCCAGGTATGCAAAGAAGCAGGAAAATATCCATTCTGGGTGAAAAAATCAAACGTTAGAAATAGACCAGACATGAGAGAGATGCTCGAATTAGTGGACAAGGATGTTAAAACAACTATTATGAATATGCTTCCTATGTTCAAGAAAATAGAAGAAATTATGGCTGTGATGCAGAGAGAAATAGAAGATATATTGATAACAAACACTCAAGTGGAATTTTTAGAAATGAAAAATTCAGTATCTAAAATTACACCGTATTTTCAATATCTGGAAATACATTGGATGGGATTCACCATGGATTAGACAGAGCAGAAGAAAAGACAGTAAACTTGAAGACACAGGAATAAAAATGATGCAACTTGAAGCACACAGAGAGGAAAAAAAAATAGAAAAAAAATACATAAAACTGTGGGACATTTTCAACCAATCCAATGAGTCACACACACACACAAAAAAAGGAGACAAATATTTTTTTGAACAAATAATGACCAAAAACTTTCCAAATTTGCTGAAAACTATAAACCCACAGATCCAAGAAGCTCAATGAACCCACAGCAGGAGAAACATAAAATCACACCAAGACACAATGCAATAAAATTGCTGAAACCAGTGATAAAATAAAAAATTTAAAAGCAGCCATAAGAAAAAGAAACATATAGAGGAACGTAGAAGTGGTAATAGACTTCTTGTGAGACATTATTCAATCCAGAAGATAATGAAGTAATGTCTTTAAATACTAAAAGAGAAATTATCAACCTAGAATTTAATACCCAGAAGAAAATTTGTTTTTGAAAATGAAAATAAAATTAAACCTTTTGGTCCAATGACAGCTAAGATAATTCATCATCAGCAAACATCCACTACAAGAAACATTAAAGGAAATTGTGCAAGGAGGAAATAATACCTGGTAGAAATTTGGATACAAATAGAGAAATCAAGAGTGGTGGAAATGCAGAAATGTGAATAAATATAAAAGACATTTTAAAAATACTTTCTGATCTCTTTAAAATATAATTGACAAAATATTTTACAGCTTGCCATTTGTGACAATATGGATAAACGTAGAGTGTATTATGCTAAGTGAAATAAGTCAGACAGAGAAAGACAAACACTGTACGATTTCACTTATATGTGGAATCTAAAAAACAAAACAAAGGAACAAACATAACGAAACAAAAACAGTCATAGATACAGAGAACAAATAGGTGGTTGCCAAGGGGAGGGGGTGGGAGAGAAGAGAAATAGGCGAGGGAGATTGAGGTACAAATTTTTAGTTACAAAATCAATGTCATGGATATGAATTGTCCAGTGTGGGGAATATAGTCAATAATTGTTATATCTTTGTATGGTGACAGGTGGAAACTAGACTTATCATGGTGATCATTTGAAATGTATAGAAATATTGAATCACTATGTTGTGTATCATGAACTAACATAGTGTTGTAGGTCAATTATACTTCAGAAACCAACCAACCAACCAAACTCATAGAAAAAGAGATCAGATTTGTGGTTACCAGAGGTGGGGAAGTGGGGGGAAGGGGAATTGGAGGAATGCAGTCAAAAGGTACAAACCTCCAGTCATATGATAAGTAAGTACTAGAAATGTAATGTACAACATGATAAAAATAACACTGCCGTACATTATATAGGTAAGTTGTTAAGAGAGTAAACCCTAAGAGTTCTCATCACGAGGAAAAAGAAACTTTTTTCTATTTCTTTAATGTTGTATCTACATGAGGTGATGAATGTTCACTAAACTAATTGTAGTCATTTCATGATGTATGTAAGTCAAGTTATTATACTGTATACCTTGAACTTATACAGTGCGGTACATCAATTATATCTCAATAAAACTGGAAGAAAAAATATTTTACAGCTTTATTGAAATACAATTCACACGCAATACTACACATATTTAAAGTATTTGGTAAGTTTTGACACATGTACACACCAGTGAAACCATCACCACAAATAAAAAATTCAACATATCCCTCATCTCAAAAAGTTTCCTTGTGCTTCTTTGTAATCCCTTCTTTCCACATCTCCCCACATCACTACCTAAGCAGGTTAGTAAATACTAATCTGCTTTATGTCAATATAGATTAGTTTGCAGTTTCTACAGTTTTATAAATATGGAATCATACAGTATGTATTCTTTTGTGACTGGCTTTTACTACTTTTTATTGTTGAGCAGTATCCCATTGTTTGGATACACCAAGATGTGTTGATCCATTCACCTGCTGAGGAATGTTTGGATGTTTGAATTGTTTCCATTTTGGGACTATTACAAGTCTGCTATAAATATTTATGTACATGTTTTTGTATGGACATATGTAATGTGTTGGGTAAATACTTAAATACCTAAATACCTAAAAGAGGAATGGCCGGATTAAATTACCAGTGTATATTTAACAACCAGATAAACTACCAAATTCTTTTCCAAAATGCTTGTACATTTTATATAACCACCAACAATGTATGTGAGTTCTAGTTCTTCCAAATCCTCATCAACATTTTGTATAATCAGTCTTTTTAATGTTGGACATTCTGATAGGTATGAAGTGGCACTTAATTTGTATTTCCCTAATGACTATTAATGTTGAACATCATTTCATGTGCTCATTTGCTATTTGGATATCTTCCTTAGTAAGGTATCTGTTTCACAAATATCTTCTGCAAATTTTATATTGGATTGTTTGTTTTCATATTACTGAATTTCAAGATCTCTTTATACATTCTGGATATAAATTCTTTATTAGTTATATACTTTGCAAAGATTTCTCCAAGTGTGTCTGTCCCTTGTCTATTTATTCTCTTAAGAGTAAGAACAGACATTTTAAATTTTGATGAAGTCCAGTTTATCAATTTGTTCTCTTGTGGCTCATGCTTTTGGTACCACATCTACCAAATCTTTGCTTAACTGTGAACTGAAGGTAACAAAGATTTTCTTCTCAGTTTTCTTCTAGAAGTGCTATAATTTTAGGCTTTACGTTTCGTTACATGATTCATTTTGAGTTAACTTTTGTATGAGATATTTATATATGATATTATATGAATCAAAGTTCTTTTTATTTTTGCATATGAATATCCAATTGTTCCAGTACCACTTCTTCAAAAGAACATCCTTTCTCCACTAAATTGCCTTTGTGCCTTAGTAAAAAATCAGTTATCCATATATGGGTGTTCTATTTCTGATCTCTCTATTCTGTTCTACTGAACTACTGTCTGTCTTTACTCCAATTCCATGGTATTTTAGTATAGCTGTATAATAAGTCTTGAAAACAGATAGTGTCATCCCTCAACTTTGTTGTGTTTTTTTTTTCCTCAAAGTTTTTGGCTTTTTGAGGTCCTTTACATATATATATAGATTTTAGAATCAAATTGTGCTTTTTCTTCAAATAAATGAGATTGGATCTTGATTGGGATTTCATGCAACCAATGGAACAATTTGGGGAGAATTGATGTCTTAATGATATTGAATCTTCTGATTCATGAAAATGGTACGTCCCTCCATTATTTGGTTCTTCTTTAATTTATCTGAGAAAGGTTCTTTTGTACAGGAATTGTAAATATTTTATTAAATCTATTCGAAAGTATTCAGTATTTAATAGTTTCCTTTTATTGTAAATAGTATTTAAAATTTTGAATTTCAAATGATTTATTCCTAGTATACAGAAACACAATACATTTTTATATCCTGTGACCATGTCAGTTATCAATTCTAGTAGCTTTTTTTTTCATCCCTTAGGATTTTCTTTTTAGACATGATCATGTCATCTGTGAAGAAGATAGTTTTAATTTTTCCTTTCCAATCTGTATACCTTCTTTTTTTCTTGCCTGCTCACACTGGCTAGGACCTCCATTACAATGTTAGTAGAAGTGGTGAGAGTGGAAATCCTTACTTTGTTTCCAGTATTAGGAGGAAAGATTCAGTCTTTCACCATTAAATGTGATGTTAGCTGTTGGTTTTTCATAAATACCCTTTATCAGATTGAGGAAGTTTCCTTCTATTCCTAGTTTGCTGAGAATTTTATTTTTAAAATTATGAATGAGTATTTAATTTCCTTAAATGCCTTTTAAGATGATCATATGGTTTTTCTTTTTCAGTCTATTAAGCTGGTGAAATATGTTGATTTTTGGAAGTTAAAACAACTTTGAATTTTTGGAATAAGCTACACTAGTCATGTTGTACTACCTTTTTCATATGTTGCTGTATTCACTTCACTAATGTTTTATTAAGGCATTTTGCTTTTTGTTGTTGTAGAATATTAGACTATAGGTTTTCTTTCTTATAATGCCTTTGATTTTGATATCAGGGTAATGCTTGCCTCACAAAAGTAATTGAGATGTATTCCCTCCTCTTCTACTTTCTGGAAGAGTTTCTGTAGAATTGTTATTATTTTCTTCATAAATGTTTGGTAGAATTCACCAGTGAAGCCATCTGGGCCTGGAGTTTTCTTTATGGAAAGGAATTCAACTGCTTTCATAGATATAGGGTCATTCAGGATGTCTATTTCTTCTCAAGTGAGCTTTGGTAGATCATTCATTGTAGGACTTGAATCATTTCTAATTAATTGTGACTTGTCTTATGACCCAGAGTTTGGTCTATCTTTATAAATGTTTTATGTTCACTTGAAAAGAATCGATATTCTGCTATTGTTTGTTGGAGTGTTCTGCAAGTGTCATTCAGGTCAATTTGGTTGGTAGGGTTGTTAAAAATCTACTATGTCTTTAATGATTTTCTGCCTACTTTTCCCTCTATTATTGAGAGAGGAGTATTGACTGTTTCAACTATAATTGTGGATTTCTCTATTTCTCCTTCCAGTTCTAACAGTTTTTGCTTCTCGTATCTTGAAGTTCTGTTATTAAGGGCATAATGTTTAGCATTGTTAGTTACTTCTCCTTAATTGACTCATTTATCATTTTAGATGAAGTTCTTTATCCTAGGTAATAGTCTTTGCTCTGAGATATTTGTTTGATATTAAAATAGCCACTACAGCTTTCTTTTGTTTACTGTTAGTATGTTATATTTTTTTAACCTTTTACACTTAATTGTCTTTACAGTTAAAGTGCATTTCTTGTAGGCAGCATATAATTGAGCTTTGCTTTTTTATCCACTCTGATGAACTCTGCCTTTTAATTGGGGTGTTTTGACCATGTACATTTAATGTAGTTATTGATATGGTTCTATTCAGATCTATCATTTTGCTATTTATTTACTAAAGCTTTTATCTGTTCTTTCTTTTTTCTTCCTTCTTTTGGATTTATTGAGTATTTTTTATGAGTCCATTTTATCCTTGGCTTGTTTGTTATATATCACTCTTTGTTTTATTATTGTAGTGTTTGCTTTAGGGTTTATAGTTACCTCTTTAACTTATCACAGTCTACCTTCAAGTAATATACAACTACATACATATTACAAGAATCTTACAATTATACATGTCTATTTATCTCTTCCTGGCCCTTGTGCTATTGTAGTCATGCATTTTACACAATATATTGTTATCATTTTGTTCAAACAATAAATTATCTTTTAAAGATATTCACATAATTAAAAGCTTTAAAATATTTGTATTAATGTAGTTCAGTTCCAGTGCTCTTTTTTTCCTTTGTGTAGTTCCATATTTCCATCTGGTGTCATGCTCCTTCTGTCTGAAGAATGTCCTTTGACATTTCTTGGAGTGCAAATCTGATGGCAGTGAGTTCTTTCAGCTTTTGAGTATCTGTAAATGTATTCATCTTGTTTTCATTTTTAAAAGGTAGTTTCACTGAGCATAGAATTTTAGGTTGACAATTTTTTCCCAGTAATTAAAAAGTTGTATTTTTGCTTTAATTATTCTGACAAGAAATCTGCAATATTATTCTTACCTTTTTTCTTCTCTAAAGTGTCTTTTTTCCTCTGATAAGATTTTCTTCTTATTACTGATTTTGAGCAATTTGATTATGATATGCTTTGGGGTCATTCTCTTCATGTTTCTTGTGCTTGGAATTCATTGCATTTCTTGGATTCATGGGTTAATAGTTTTCATCAAATTCAAAAAAAGTTTTGGCTACTATTTCTTCAAGTACTTTTCCTCTTCTCTCCACCCCCCAACTCTCCTCTCCTTTGGAGATTCCAATTACTTATACTGTATCAGTCTCCTTGAAGTCCCACAGTTCAATGATGCTCTTGTATAAAAAAATTTTTTTTCTGTGTGTTTCCTTTTGGATGGTTTCTAGTGCTATGCCTTCAAATTCACTAATATTTTCTTCTGCCATGTCTAGTCTGTCATTAATTCCATCTCAGACACTGAGATTTTTCATCTCAGACATTGTAGCTTTCAATTCTAGATGTTCATTTTTTAAAAAACTATTATCTATGTATCTACTTAACTTTTTGGACATATGGAATATAGTTATAATGACAGTTTTAATGTCCTTGTCTGCCAATTTTAACATCTGTTGTCAGTTCTGGGTTTGGTTCAGTTCATTGATTATTTTCCTCAATATGGATCATGTTTTTCTTCTTCTTTGTGTGGCTGGTAATCTTTGATTGGATCTCAGACACTGTGAATTTTACCTTGTTGAGTCCTGGCTATTTTTACATTCCTGTAAATATTCTTGGGTTTTTTTTCTCCCCTCTTTGGGATGATGAAGCTGAATTACTTGGAAAGAATTGATCCTTTTGAATCTGTTTTTATGACTTGTTAGGCAGATCTGGAGAAGTACTCTCTAGGGCTCATTATTTCCCATTATTGAGGCAAGAGCTTCCTCTGTATTCTACCCAATAACCCATGAATTATTAGCTTTTCCACTCTGACAGTGGGAAGAGGCACTATCTCTGGCTCTGTGTGAGCTTTGGGAACTGTTTCCTAATCTTTTTATATAGTTTTTATTCCCCCAGCCATGGGTAATTTCTTCACATACACACACTTATTCGTACTCTGCTGAATTTTTAGGAGGGCGCCTCTGTAGATTTCCAGGGTTCTCTCTCTGTGCAACATTTTCCTTTTTGCTATTCTAATTTGAGAATCTGAGCTGCCTGTATCTCTCCAGTAGCTTAGCTTTACCCCCTCAACCTGAGGAATCCACTAGGCTCCACCTGCAGGGCTCACTTGGTTTATGTCCTGTTTCCCAGAGATCATTCTCCTTAATTGCCTGATGTCTAGTGTCTTTGAAAGTTTTGCTTCTTACATTGTGTCTGTTTTAAGAAATTACTGTATTGAATGGGAGGGTAAATCTGATCCCTGTTACTCCTTCTTGGGCCTATAATTGATTATTTCAAGATAAAATAATAATAATGTATTTGAGGTTTAAAATGTGTGTATAAGTAACGTGTATGGTGACAATACACAAAGGATGGCCCCCTCAACCTGAGGAATCCACTAGGCTCCACCTGGATTCCTCCTCCCTGCATTGAGGCCTGAAAACTCTTTCAAGGCAGTAAGCTGCAGCAATTGCAGGGCTCACTTGGTTTATGTCCTGTTTCCCAGAGATCATTCTCCTTAATTGCCTGATGTCTAGTGTCTTTGAAAGTTTTGCTTCTTACATTGTGTCTGTTTTAAGAAATTACTGTATTGAATGGGAGGGTAAATCTGATCCCTGTTACTCCTTCTTGGGCCTATAATTGATTATTTCAAGATAAAATAATAATAATGTATTTGAGGTTTAAAATGTGTGTATAAGTAACATGTATGGTGACAATACACAAAGGATGGGAGAGGAGAACTGGAAGTATACAGTTATAAGATTTTTACTGTATATGTGAGGTGGCATAGTGTTACTTGAAGGTAGACTTTGATAAGTTAAACGTGTAATGTAAACCCTAGAGCAACTAAGAAAAAAAATAAACAAAAAAGCAAAGCTAACAAAAGAAATTACAGATAAAAACCCACATAGGACAGATTTTTTAAAATAGCAGGATGGTAAGTTTAAACCAGTGATATAAATAATTACACTAAGTGTAAAATCATCTAAATACTCTAGTTAAAAGACAGAAATTTGAAGACAGGGTAAAAAGGCAAGATCCAACTATATGTCATCTATAAGAAGCTTATTTTACATGTGATAGGTTAAAAGTAAAAAAATGGACAAATATATACAGTGCAAAGCTTAATTCAAAGAAATTTCAAGTGATTATATCATACAAAGTAGACCAGAACAAGGAATATTACCAGGGACAAAGAGAGACATTTCATGATGATAAATGCGTCAATTAATCAAAAAGACATTACAGTCCTAAATGTGTATGCACTGAACATCAGAGCTTCAAAATATATGAAACAAAAACTGATAGAACTAAAAAAAGAAATAGATAAATTTACAGTTATAGTTGGAGATTTCAACATTCCTCTCAGTACAGAGGAATGTTGGCAGAACAAGTACACAAAAAATCAGAATAGAGAAGAATTCAACAACACTACCAATCAACTTGACCTAATTGTCATTTATGGAACACTCCATCCAACAGCAGCAGGATGTACATTCTTTTCAAGTGCCCATGGAACATTTACCAAGATAGAGCATATTCTGGGCCACAGAATAATGCATATTCTCTGAATACAACAGAAATAAATTTGAAATCAGTAACAAAAAGATATCTGGAAAATACCCACATATTTGTTAATTAAATGGCATATTCTTAAATAATGGGCCAAAGAAGAAATCACAAGGGAAATCAGAAGATGTTTGCATTGGATGAAAACGAAAACAAAACACATCTAAGAGTGTGGGGTGCATCTCAAACAGTACTTAGAAATTATAGCATTAAATGATTGTATTAGAAGATGAAGTTCTTAAATCAATTATTTAAGTTATACCTCAAGAAAGTAGAAAAAGAAGAGCAAATTAAAATCAAAAGTAACCAGGAAAAGAGAAATAATAAAGATAAGAGGAGAAATTTTTAAAAATAGAAAAAGGGTGGGGTGGAAGGAAGATTGAGAGAGAATGAGAGACAGAGACCGTGTGAGAGAGGCTGACTTCAAAAGCTGGTTCTTTGAAAATATCAATAAAGTTGGCAAACCTCCAGCCATATTTTTTTTAATTAATTTATTTATTTCATTTATTTGGCTGCATTTTGTCTTCCTTGCTGCGCACCGGCTTTTGTAGTTGCGGCGAGTGGGGGCTACTCTTTGTTGCGGTGCGTAGGCTTCTCATTGCGGTGGCCTCTCCCGTGAGGAGCGTGGGCTCTAGGTACGTGGGCTCCAGTAGTTGTGGTACACGGGCTCAGCAGTTGTGGCTCATGAGCTCTAGAGAGCAGGCTCAGCAGTTGTGGCACACGGACCCAGTTGCTCCTTGGCATATGGGATCTTCCCGGACCAGGGCTTGAACCCGTGTCCCCTGTGTTGGCAGGTGGATTCTCAACCACTGTGCCACAAGGGAAGTCCAACCTCCAGCCATATTAATGAGGAAAAAAAAAGGAGAGAGAGAGAAGACACAGATAACTAAAATCAGGAATAAAAGAAGGACTATTACAATAGATTCTGTAGATATTAAAAGGAAAATATAAGAATATTATAAACAAAGTTCAACCAGTAAATTTGACAACTAGCTGAAATGAGTGAAATACTTGAAATGCACAAACTACTAAAGCTCACTCCAGAAGAAATAAAAATTCTGAATAGCCTTTAACCTATTTTTTATTGAGCTATAATTCATATAACAAAATTTCACATAACACAAAATTCACCATCTTAAAGTGTACAGTTCAGAGATTTGTAGCATATTCACAAGGTTGTGTAACCATCACCTCTATCTAATTCCAGACTATTTGCATCACCCCAGAAAGAAACCCCATACCCATTCATAGTCACTCTCCATTCCCTTCTCCCCCAACCCCTGACGATATTAATCTATTTTCAGTCTCTATGGAGTTGCCAGTTCTGGACATTTCATATAAATGAAATCATACAATATATGACCTTTTGTGACTGGCTTCTTTCACTAGGCATAACTGTTCAGGATTCATCCATGTTTTACCATGTATCAGTACTTCATTCTTGATTATAGCCAAATAACATTCCATTTTATGGACATACCACATTTTGTTGATGGACATGTAGGGTGTTTCCACTTTTTACTATTATGAATAGTGCTTCGATGAACATTCTTTTACAAGTTTTTGTGTGAACATATATTTTCACTTTTGGTTACATACCTAGGAGTGGAATTGCTGGGTCATATGGTAACCCATTTTTAACTTTTCCAGGAACTGTCAAACTGTTTTCCACAGCAGCTGCACTATTTTACGTTTCTATTAGCAGTGTCTGAGGGTTCCAGTTTCTCCATATTCTTTCCAAGATTTGCTGTTTCCTTTGTGCTTTCTTTTTTTAAAAAAGAGCCATCTGCGACTTCCCTGGTGGTGCAGTGGTTAAGAATCCACCTGCCAATGCAGGGGACACGGGTTCGAGCCCTGGTCCGGGAAGATCCCACATGCCGCAGAGCAACTAAGCCCATGCACCACAACTACTGAGCCTGTGCTCTAGAGCCCGCGAACCATAACTGCTGAAGCCCGCAGGCCTAGAGCCCATGCTCCACGACAAGAAAAGCCACCGCAATGAGAAGCCCGTGCACCATAACGAAGAGTAGTCCCCGCTCACCTCAACTAGAGAAAGCCCGTGCACAGCAACAAAGACCCAACGCAGCCATAAACAAACAAACAAACAAATAAATAAATAAGCGAGCCATCCTAGTGGGTGTGAAGTTATATCTCATTGTGGTTTTGATTTGCATTTCCCTAATGACTAATAATGTTGAATATCTTTTCATATGCTTATTGGCCATTTGTATATCTTTGGAGAGGTGTCTGTCTATTCAAATCCTTTGCCCATTTAACAAAATAGATTGTCTTTTTGTTGTTGAGCTGTAATAATTCTTTACACATTCTGGATGCCACATCCTTATGAGGTGTATGATTTGCAAATACTTCCTCCCATTTTATGGGCTGTCTTTTCACTTTCTTGATAGTGTCTTTTGATGCACAAAAGTTTCTCATTCTGATGAATTCCAGTTTATTTTCTTTGATTGTTTGTGCTTTTGGTGTCATAACTAAGAAACCGTTGCCTAATCCGAGGTCAATCACACCTATGTTTCATTCTAAAATTCCTATAATTTTAGCTCTTACATTTATGTTTTTGATTCATTTTGAGTTAACTTTTGTGTATGGCATAAGACGGGGTTCATTCATTATTTTCCATGTGGATATCCAGTTGTCCCAGCACCATTTGAAAAGACTATTATTTTCCAGTTGAGTGGTGTTCATACCCTTGTTGAAAATCAATTGACCACAGATGTGTGAGTTTATTTTTGGACCCTCAATTATATTCTATTGATCTATATGTATATCCTATGCCAGTACCACATGGTCTTGATTACTGTAGCTTTGTAGTAAGATTTGAAATTAGAAAGTGTGAGCCCTCCAATTTTGTTTTTCTTTATCAACTGTGTGTTGACTTTTCTGAGTCCCTTACATTTCCATGTGAATTTTAGGATCAGCTTGTTCATTTCTGCAAAAAAAAAAAAAAAAAAAAAAAAGGCAGTTTGAATCTTGATAGAAATTGCATTGAATCTGTAGATCAGTTTGGAGAATGTTGACATCTTAACAATATTGTCTTCCAATTCATGAATGTGGGATATCTTTTCATTTATTTAGGTTTTCTTTAATTTGTTTCAGCATTTTTTTGTCATTTTCAGTGTACAAGTCTTGTACTTTGACTAAATTTATTCCCAAGTACTTTATTCTTTTCAATGCTATTGTAAATGGAGTTGTTTTCTTAATTTTCTGATTAGTCTTTGCTAGTATACAGAAATACAATTGATTTGTGTATATGGATCTTGTATCCTACATCTTTGCTAATGTCACTTATTAGCTCTAACAGTGTGAGGGGAGGATTCTTTAGGGTGTTTTGTATATAAAACCATATAATCTGCAAATAGAGATAGTTTTATATTTCCCTTTTTAATCTGGATGACTTTTTTTTCTTTTATGGCCTAATTTCCCTGGGTAGACTCTCCAGTAAAATGTTGAAAAGAAGCAATGAAAGTGGACGTCCTTGTTTTGTTCCTTGGGATCCACATCTATATTTTTAAAATTAATTCTGTAGTTAAAAACATTCCCATAAAAAATTCCAGGTCTCTGATAGCTTAACTGATTAATTATATCAAACTTTTAAGAACAAAATAATAACAACTCTACAGAAGTTCTTCCAGAAAATAGAAGAGATGGGAGCACTTCTCAATTCCTTTTACGAGGCAAGCATTACTCCAAAACCAAAAACCAAAGATATTATAAGAGAGAAAAGCTGCAGTCCAATATCCCATGTCAACAAAAAGCAAAATATCTTAACAAAAATATTAGTGAACTGAATCTAGTAATAGTTGAAAAGTTAATACACAAGGACTAGGTGGAGTTTATATCAATACAAAGATGAGATCATGTCTGCTTTTTCTCCAGAGGCAGAAAGCTCTAAAGAGAAGAGTGCTAGGCCAGAGAAGAGAGATCAAGATCCGATTACCTTGGACAGATCACTTCCCTTTCCTGTGCATTAGTGTTCTCATCTACAAAATGAGGATAAGGAGGATTCCTTCACAGCATACCTAATAAACAGAGAAAAGGAAAAGGTGAGTGTGAAATCATTTGGGAAGCTGTTGGCTGCTGACACACACTGCCACTATCTTGCCTGCCCCGTCTCTCCACCACATGATCTGCTGATTTCTATTCCTGGCACACACTGTCCTCCTGAGCTCTCAGCTCAGGCCCAGACCCACAGTCAGTACTCATCAAATCCTTGTGGCCTGATGGTGGTTTTACAGTCATCTGGCCTCCCTTTCACATTTCTCTCCTTACTGGTTCCTGAAGGTGGATAAGAACAAGGAACCCCATCCAAGGTATGCTAAGTGGAGGGGAAGAGTTGCAAACAAGGATAGTTTGTGGGAAGCTGCTCTGGAATGCACATTCCTGGGCCTCACACCCTTGGGCATCAGGCACCCCTGAATCTCCTGGGATCCCCCATAGTTTGTTCACAGGACAGTTAACCCCCTCTGAGCTGGGACCTGTCCTTCTTAGGTACATGGCAATTGTCCCAGAGACAAGAGGGGTCTTTTCAATTCCAGCTTCCTCTGAAGGGGGAGGACTCAGGTGTGAGGCAGGATTACAATAGCCCTGGACTCTTGGAGCCTGAGTGCTGGCTCGCCCCGACCTGGCACTGGCAGCCGAGACCTCATTCCTGCTGCATGAATGGTTAATCCAACAACATATGGCCTGTTACATGTTTATTCCTTGGCTCCTTCAGTTCCACCACGTGACATGTGACTCCCCTGGCATATGCAGTCACTCTCTGAATTCATTTTCCTCTCTCAGTGTATCAGTGTTGCCCTTTTGGAACATGCTGTTAACCCCCCCAGCCTATGTTATCTCTCTTCTGGCATGCATTTCTACATCTGCATCATCAAATTAACTTGCCTTGCATTCATTGCAATCCCCTGGCACTAACTGCTATTTCTGGAATGCCTGGGTACACCCCTGGCATGAGCTGGCATTCACTGGGGCACAGGGAGAAATTCTCTGGGCATGTACATGCTCACTCAGTATAAACTGGATAAGGGGTAAAGTATCTTTTCTAGCTCTCCTTCCACATGTAAACTGAGAGGCATTGTCCCCATGGCTTTTTCAACATCCTGAGGAGCAGTTGGCATTGGAGTTCATCTGGCTATCATATTCTTAGCTGCATTGATGTTTACATCCTTCTCAAGCCTAACATGGCTAAAACAGAACTTCTGATCCTGGTCTCCAAAACCTGTACCCCATCTCACTAAGTGTCACCATCATCTATTCACTTACTTAACCCCAAAACACAGGTATCATCCTTGATTCCTCCTTTTCCTTCATTCCCCACATTCAATCCCCAATGACTTCCATGTTTCCAAATCCGGTGATCACTTTTCTATCCAAATCTGTATTAGCTTCCTGTAGCTGCTGTGACAAATGACCACCAACTTGGTGACTTAACATGACAGAAATTTATCCTCTTACAGTTCTGGAGGTCAGAAATCTAAAATCAATTCCACTGGGCCAAAATCAGGATGTTAGCAGGGCCATACTCCCTCTGGAGGCCTTAGGGGAGAACCCCTTCCTTGCCTCTTCCAGCTTCTGGTGGCTGCTGGCATTCCCTGGCTTGTGACACGTCTCTCCAAGCTCAGCCTCTCTGGTCATATTGCCTTCTCTTCTGTCTATGTCAGATTTCCCTCTGCTTCCCTTTTTTGAGGACACATATATCTGGGGCCCACCCAGATAATCCAGGATGATCATTCCATCTCAAGATCCTTGACTTAATCACACCTGGAAAGCCTCCCATCCTTTACCATGTAAGGTAACATTCACAGGTTCTAGAGATTAAAGTGTGGACATCGTGGGGCAGGGGGCATAATTCAGCCTGCCACACCATCTTCCTCCACAGTTAGCCCCTGTCTTTGAAGCTTTTTCTTCTCTTGGTTTCCATGCAACTCCTCCCTCATTGGCCATTCCTTCCCATTTGCCTTTATTTGAAGACTCTACAAGCAGAGTTTCTCCATCTGCTCAGTTGCTCAGGCTGAAAACCCATGAGTAATTCTTGATTCCACTTTCCCCTTATGCCCTTCCACAGCCAACCCATCAGCCAGTCCTGTTGGCTCAGCCTCTAAAATGTAGCCCAATTCTTCCATCTTCACTTCTCCCCAACTCACTTCTGTCTGCACTGCCGCCATCTGTCCCTGTGGCCCAAACTACCCTCCTCCCTCACCTGAAACAGACTATGTGGCTAAAGGAATGAACCAGAAGCTCCAAGTACCCACTGAACAGTCCTCTCAGCCTCTCTCTGTTGCCAGGTGTGATTTCAGTGAACATTTCTAGCATGGTTTCCACTGAGAGTGTCTTAGCTCAATTACACACTGTGTGATTTTTGCTTCTGCACTTCTCTGATGCCACACAGGGCTTCTCTGATGCCTCAATGTGGGACACCAGCAGAGGTCTGCATAGCATGGAACATGTGCAGCCTGGAAGCATGGCAGGGGGGAGTCCACACCCCCAGGCCAATAGGGGGATAGGAGTCAATGTAGAAATGCTTCTCCCTGTGGACCATCATGTGGAAAATTCCGAGAGGCATTCGGTGTCCTCCTCAGAAGGTCCCAGTGGGATCAGCTCTGGTTTTATATGGGTGGGAATAACTCAGTAATGCACCCTTGTATTGGCTTTTTCTCCTTCCCTCTTTTATTCTCCCTCATCCTTCATCCTTGATACCTAGGATCACCTTCCAAATAAACTGCCTGCACATGAGTCCTTACTTCCGGTCCTGCATTTGAGTGGAACCCAGGCAAAAACAGTAAACTTTCCAAAACGCAAATTTGATTATGATGCCAGGCCCTTCTCCCACTCCCCTCAAAACCTTTCAGTAGCTCCTCAGTGTTCTTGTGCTAATGATGAAACTCTATGACTGACAAGAATCTGAAAGTTGTGTCCCTGCCTGACTCTCCAGTCCCATTTTTCCACTCCCACCCCAGCCTCGCTTGCCTCCTTTAAGTGTCCTTTCCTCTATGGAATTCCTCCCTCCTCAGACCTGTTGCATAAGCAGGTGCTTCTTGGGGCTCTCTTCCCTCCCCCCTCCTCTTCTGGATGACTCCAGCTTATTCCTCACCTCTCAGCTCAAACATCACCTTCTCAGGGACCTCCCTTACCTACAGACCAGCCAACACCCCCCATTGTGCATTCTTTTAACATAACTTTGGGTAACTTTCCTTCTCGGAAATGTTTGTTATGCTTGCAGTTTTCCTTTTATTTGTGTTATTATCTGACTAATGTCTGTCTGCCTCATTTAGATGATATCCAAGAGGATAGAGACTGAATTTTTGTTCCCTAGTTATCCTCAAGGCCACACCCAGTGCATGGCACACATCATAGTCGTTCAATATTTGTTGAGTAAATGAATGAATGAATAAATTAAAGCATAGTTATTCCACAGTGCTCAAAGTATACACAGTGCACATTTCTTTATTCTTTCTGAACAAAGTAAACTCAGCTTCAGCACCCACTAAGCAGTATCAGTAACTCTCCAGGCTTCTCCTAGGCCTTAGTCTGAACAAATGCCCCAGGCTTAGAGTCCTGGACAGGTCCTGATGCTTGCTAGGTGTAGGGAGTCACATCTCCCCTCTGTTCCTCCTTATTCAGCCTTGACTGAGTGTACAATCCATTCCTCTAATAGAGGCACCACCCTTTCCCTACTAGCTCACAAGGACCTTCACCTTGCCATTCAGTGACAGTCTTCACAGCCACCCAGATAGCCAGCCCATTGGGTGTCCTACTTCCTGGGAACGGGCTTGGGTCTACACACCCTCCCTTCCCAAGAAGCCTGAAATGCTGTTCTTTTCACAAGCTACAGAGGCTCAATAACACTCAGGTGCCAGGCTGTTCTGCTCTTCTCAATTCCAACATACCTTTTTCCTTCCCACTCCCCTTTTCCTTATCAAAAGATCTGGTAGTCCCAAGGTCACACTCAAAACCTAGACCCTCAATGGAGCTTGTTTTCCTTTACTCAGGGTTGGTGCGTGGTCTAAAAATACAGTGGTCTGTGGCAGGGGTGGGGTGGGCAAGCTTTCTGCTTTCAAGGTTAGCCTTTCCTAAGGATGGATAGAATAATATTAAAGCACCTACAATATTGAATTCCTAATGACTCAGCCTGTTACTTCTGTGCACAATTGTAGGTGGTTCACAGACATCTTCAAGTCCCACTGTGCTTCATGACTACATTTTTTGGCACCTTCCTTGATATGTTGCTGTCCGCGGTGCTGAAGCCTCCTTAGACTGAAAGGTGAGGTGGTTCCTCCTATTCTTTCATTCCTATCCAACCTTTTCCAAGACTCATACTTTTTATCACTTGACAATTTTAATGAAAGGTTTTGTTTTAAATGGTGCAGCAGAAAAAGAATCAGGCCTCTTACTTCCCAATGTATGTAGCTGATTCTTGTACTTTTGGCAATTCTATCATGTTTCCAAAGATTAAATTGTTTTTTAAATTGAAGTGCAGTTGATTTACAATGTTGTGTTAGTTTCAGGTGTACAGCAAAGTGATTCAGTTATACATATATATGTATCTATTCTTTGTCATATTCTTTTCCCTTTTAGGTTATTACAAGATATTGAGTAGAGTTCCCTGTGCTATACAGTGGGTCCTTGTTGGTTCCCTATTTTATGTATAGTAGTGTGTATATGTTAACCCCAAACTCCTAATTTATCACTTCCCCCATGCTTTCACTTTGGTAGCCATAGGTGTGTTTTCTTTCTGGGATGCTAGGGGAGAGTTGAGGCTCTGCCCCATCTGTGCCCTGTTTACCAGTATCAGTGTGTTTGGGAGAGATGCTGAGACTTGGGTGTGGGAGGCACTGCACACTTGGCCAGTATGAAGCATGGCCGATTTCATTCATTTTCTTGAGCAAAATGCTGAGTATATCCCATCTATTGGTTGCCTGAGCTAGAGACCTCTGAGTCATCTTCAGCCCCTCCATCCTTCTCACCCCCACAGCCTGCAAGGCACGAAGCCTAGTTCAGAACTGTGTTCATGCCCTTCTTTCTACCACTGTGGCCTTTGATCAGACCCTCACTTCTGAATCACAGCTTCTCCTGGGTCTCCTGCCTCCGCATTATGCCTGCTAATCAACCCTCCACACCAGTTGGAGGGCTCCCAATCGTACTCAAGCGTCAAGTCCAAACAGCTTAGCATGGTCTCTCAAAAATCACCACACTCTGTCCCTCCTCCATGCCTTTGTGAATGTGGCACCTCCCACCTTCACTCTCTTCACTCCACTGGCTGGCAAGCCTCTCCACAGTCTTCCATACCCAGTTCAAATGGCCCTTCTTCCCTGGAGCCTTTACTGACCTCTCTTCATCTCTGGGCTCCCACAGGTCCACAACCCCACACCACCCAGCTTCTCTATCCTCCTCTCTCAGGGACAGGATTTTGGCAGCTTCACCTTTCTATCCCAGACTCTTCACACCAAGCCCAACAAGTGATAGGTGCTCAATGAGAATTTTCTGGATGCATAGTTGGTTGGTGGCTTTTGTCTGTCTTATCATCTGAACCTCCCTCAGAGATCAACTTCTCCCATTTCTACCCACCAACCATTTTGGAAACTTCTCCTGCCCTCTCTCCCTTTCACTTTAATTCACTTAATTCATGTGCTCAAGATTACATAGCAGGTGTCATTCACCTCTCATCTCCTGGCTTTCAGAAGCCTGAAGCCTATGTTTGCATTACCTCCCCACCCTCTTCAGTTTCTCTCTCTGGATAAGAGGGTTTCAGTCCCTTTTGCTTTCTCGTAGATTACTTTATTCAAGAGTGATGCTTTGTTTTAATATAGGAGTCTGTGACCAGAGAGGGTAAGATACCCATACAGTTCACAAGGCCTAGAGACTAAAAATACTCTTTCCCAGGCCAATGCTCTGGTCCCCCCACCTCTCCTTCTCCTGGAAGCCAGGAGCTAAGATCTCTGAACATCTGCCCAAACTTCAGCCTGCCTAAAGTATTCCATGAACCAAGCTCAGAATTAGAAAACTAAGAAAATATTTACCTCATACACAAAGGAGAAGAAAATCCCCCCCACCCCACCCCCATTGGAAGTGAATCCTGATATCTCCCTGCAGGTGTGTCTCATTCACTCAGACTATAAAACTATAAAACTATGAGCCTGAAAGCGCTTTTCCCCTAGGGCAGGGGAAGGACAAGACACTGCTAAGGGTGGAAGGCAGGAAGATAGTGGGACCTCAGAATTCTCCAGGCTCCTATCGTATGTCTGTGTGGGAGGGTAGTATTCCTCTCATGTTATGGGTTTGGGATTTGAGATGGGGACTCTGGGTGGATGTAGGGACCAGATGTGTGTATAATGAAGGGAGAGAGAGATGTTACAGATGTAGGATGCATCACTCCAGGAGTGAGGAAAGGGGACGCTTTCCAAAGCAATGGAGAGGTAGTGAGGTGGGGCAAAGGTTCCTGTTGCATAAGGAAGAATGGAATGTCCTAGACATGGGTCAGAATTTTAGGTGTGGGTAGAGGGGAGCTTTCTGGGTACACGTATTGGGAACAGAATTCTAAATGTGGGGTATTTGTGGAGAGGGCAGAATTCTAGGTGTGATGGATAGGGGTACAATGGTCTGTATACCTGTGTTTGGGGGTCTCTGTATATGTGAGTGTATGTATATGAGTGTGTTTGTGTGTGTGTGTGTGTGTGTGTGTGTGTGTGTGTGTGACCTGAGGGTCACATCGACCAGGAAGTGGGCTGGCCAGCAGTGTGGAATACTGAAACAGGCGAGTGCTAAGACGGGAAATGTTTAAGAGGGGGCAGAGGGTAGTGCTCATGGCAGAAGTTTGCTGCTCCAAGAATATGAGATCATCCTGGGGCAGCTCCCTTCCCACATTGCTCTCTGCGCCCTGTCCATGGCTCTGCACACCTCTAACAGCTGGATACCAGGCAATCTCTCAGCTTGTACTATGTTCCCATTCTGGCAACTTGCTTTTTTGGGATAAAGAGTAAGTCCTTCCCAGGATGTGTTTTAGAAACCCAAGTAAATAAGATGACCCCAGGAAGGGAGTGACTCCAGGGGAGCCCAGGGGGAGTGCCCCAGGAACATTGTTGATGGGGCTTGAGAGGAACAAGGGCACTGAGGTCCCAAGGCCAGAGATGATGGCCTCCTAGAAATGGACCTTAAAGGACCAGTGGGATTTGGGGGAGTGTGTTTTGGGGGAGGTGTATAGCAAAGGTGTGAGGAGTGAGGAGGCTGAGATGGGGTCTAGGGGCAGTGGAGAGGCCAAATCAGCTACAACATATGGTTTGGATGAGCACGCGGGGATTGCAGACTCATGACTGACAGAGCCAGGTCGGTGAAGTAAGTGAGTAAAGCGGGCCAGGTTCAAGATGAAATTAGGAAAAGTAGGGATGGATAAGTGGAACGAGTACCCAAAACAGCCAAGGGCATTCAAGACAAAAACAGAACAAATGAAAACATGGGCAAGCCAAAAGAAATGAGGCCCGTGAGCCACCAGTTTGAGACCCTAGGAGAGCAGCAAGTGTTTTGACTAACCAGTGGTGTATGGCAAAAGCCTTTAGTGCCCAGCCAAGCTGAAGAAGGGAATTCTGCAATAATGCAGAAACAGGAGATTGCCAAAGGATCGCAGGGTAACAATGGTTTCTGAATGGGGCATGCCTCAACTTTCTCTTACAAGAAGCTAATGATTTACTGTAGGCTCAGCAGAGTTGGCTTTGGACCCATATTTTGTTTGCTAGATGACCTAATTTTCCTCCCCATCAAGGCTGTCCAGCTTGAGGAACCCTCAGCAAAGCCCTCTCCCCAGCTGCCTCCCAAGCTGGTCTTGCTTTGTGTACAGATCTGTCATCTCCCAGCCCACTACAACACTCCAGCATGCGTTTCAGAGCTGGCCCGGCTTCCACCTGCTTCCTTCAGGCTTGGTCCTTTGGGGTGTGATCCCCCTCCCACCGCTTCCCAGAGTCACCTAATCCCTTTTCATTACCCTCTGGCGAGGTAGGCAGAGGAGGGCTACAGGCACCCCAGCTCCCATTGTCTGTGCTCCTTGAAACGTTTAAAGGGATTAGGGGCTGGGGGCTGGGCGCAGGTTGCCTTCAGAGATGTGTGTTCAGTGGCGGAGAAGATGAGATTCTGCTTTCTTCCATCCTGCCCGTCCAGAAGGGCTGGTGAGTGCAAGATAGATGGCGTGGATAAGGGAGCATCCAATTAATTCCAATTTAAACCCAATTTGGTCTCCTTTATAATTAGAATAGCAGGCATGTTTTAATAGTGGATTATCTCTCCCTGGCAGTCGTTTGTCATCGTTCTTTCTCTACACTGGGTCTTCTGGACCACCCCATCCGAGTGGGGGAGATGAAGCTGGGGGAGCAGGGCACGGAACTAGATGGGAGATCGGTGGGCGTAGGTGCACAGAAGAGGGGTGACTGCAGAGAATCATGCCCCACTTTGGCCCAGGTCTCACCTAACAGAGTCCTGCTCTGTGCCTCAGTCTCCCTGTCCATAAAATGGGAGAGGGCCATGTCAGTTAGCCTTCTTTGACAAACAGGAGAGAACGGAGAAGGCACTGATGGTAGATCTAGAAGGTGAGGCCATAGGGTTCAGAAGGAGAGTCAGAGACATGGGCACTGCTGTGTGACCTTGGGTGAATCAGCGACCTCTCTGTGCTTCAGTCTTCTCACCTGGCAAATGGGGACAATGATAATGATCATCATAATAGAAAATGTCATTTGATAATAATGTCTTAAAATGGCCTCACAGCTAAGTGTTTTCAAGTGAACTCTCACACAGAAGGCTTCCCAGTATCTCTCTCTGCTCCATTCCCTACAGAGGCCCTTTGGGGACACACTAGTCAAAAACCACAGTCAGAAAACAGGACATTGGTGGCCCCAGCATGGCTCTGCAGAGGCTCAGGAGGTTCAGTGGGGACTTCAGTTATGATTCTGAGGATTCCAAAGTCCTCCTGGGAAAAACGAAGTCCCCCTGGCAATTGCAGAGTTAATATATTGAGTTTGAGTTGAGTCACTCAGGTGGGCTGCCTGGGCCAGCTGCCACTCACCTGTCCCAGGGGTGTGAGCCCTTTGTTGTCTGGTGAGTACATTTCTAGTCCATGTCTCTTTGGGCCCTGGCCCCCACCCCACAAATTGACCAGGTAGTCATCATCATTATGGCCACTGACAGGTAGGGAAACTAGTGTCAGAAAAGAAAAGGTGATGTTTAGGGCCAGCTTGTTCATAGAGGCCTTTCCCCATTTTTCAGAGGATGCACCTCAGGCACCCAGCTGCAGCCCTGGACCACTGGCTTGTGGCCCTTTCCCTGGGGCTGGCCTCTGTCTGCAGGGGTCAGAGCCTGCTCCATGCCACAGGGGGCCCCTGGCCCGCAAACCCAGCCTGCCACACTCTCCCTCCCTTCCCCTCAGCCCCAGGACCTCAGCTTCTGCCTGTGGCCTTACAAATCCTCCCAGGGACGTCTGGGTAATTAGGAACTTCTTCATTTACTGCTGACACTTTTCATTACCTAGAATGAATGCACACTTGTTCCCTCCCCACTGCCCAGGCAAGGCTGTTCCTCCTGTTGGCAGGATTAATGGGCCAGGTTGGGACTGGTGTCTCCCCGCACAGGCAGCCGCCCTTGCCTCTAGATGCTAGAGCCCGTGGCACTGGCTCTCTCCCTCCCTCAGGGTGGGTCAGTGTTCTTGGCACCTCCGCACTGAACCCACACAGCTACACTCCGGCCCTCTTATTGCCCTCTCTTTACACACGGAGGAGGCTCAAAGAAGTTAACCTTTGTGACCTTTCCTAAGGTCACAAAGCTGATGGGTGAAAAAAAATCTAGGTTCCTCACCACTCACCTCCCCAAAGCCCTATGCACATATATACACACAGTTCACTGCATCAAAGAATTTGAGAACCCCTGGTTTTATAACTAAATGCAAAGGGAAAGCCAAAATACCTGATTCGGGAACAGCTGACCTGCCCTCAGAATCTGCATGAGGGCCCACTCACAAGGGGCCAAGTCACACCAGTACAGGACTGAGTCTCAGATTTCCCCAAGACAGGGGCTAGCAGCGCCCCTGAGCTATAGGGCTCTTCATTGTCACTTCCCAGGCAACCTGGCTCAGTGAGGTCTTCATTTCTGTTTCTGACCTGTCAACTAAATTTTGGTGCCTGGAAACAAAGGGTGGGGCTGGATGACCCATGAAATCTCCCTCCCCACGAGGACTCTTAGACTAAACTACAGGAAGTTCCTAAATTTGGGGAGAGGGCTGTTGGGGAGTGAAGAAAGGGGTCTCAACCTGCCAAAGCCTCAGTAAGGCTGGAAAAACAAGGCTCTTGCCAGAAAAGGTTTTTCTGTCCTGAGGGAATTGCATAACAGCAGGATAGTTTATTTATATATACAAATATATGTATGAATATATGTGTGTATATAAACACACATATATATACACTTTGTGATATTTGTGCAAACTTAGCACACAGCATGAAAGCTTAAAGCTGACAAGTGAAATTTAGTTAGCACGGCATCTCTTATTCCCAGTTTATTACTTCACCAGGGACTCATGCAGCCTGCGGGGCTGGAGAGCTGGTGGCAGGGAGAGAGCCAGCGACCCAGGCACCAGCTGAATTATGAGTCAAAATTTATAAACCATTATGTGCTGTGGACTTCAACAATATTTATGCCATCTGACCCCTCTCATTTCAAAATTTGGTTTTGTATATGGGCAGGAGAAAGGGACATTATAAATGTGTTTTAGAGCTGGGCCCTCGGCTGCAGCAGGAGGTCAGCCTGCAGACCTGGGAGTAGATTGACACCCTCTCCCTGGCCTCTCCCTTCACACACCCTAGTGGCCCTGACAGTGGCACCCTAAGAAACTCAGTCCATTTTGTTGGAGAAGACAGGGGTAAAGACTTCATCATATTTTTAAGGGCAAGATGCAAAAGAAGGATAAAAGAAATCTACCATTTGTTGACCTCCTACTATGTACCAGGCACTGTGTGGGAGTACTTTCTTCCTAACAGGGCTAAGAAAGAAGCATCTGTATTCCCCCACTGAAAGCTGGGGAAGTCGAGGCCCAGAGAGATGTATTATTTGTTTCTAGAGGCAGCACAGCATAACGGTTAACAGTGTGGAGTTTGGAGCCAGGCCATTGAGGTTCCAGCAATGTGTGTGACATTGGGCAAGTGACTAGGTCTTGCTGAGTCTCAGTTTTCTCCAAGTGGAAAAAAAAAAAAAACAGGATAATGCAAGACAATGTGTGGGAGGGGCATTTAGAAAGATTCAATGCATGCTAACTGCAGGTATCCCCTGCTTTTCAAAAGTTTGCTTTACACCACTTTGCTTTTACAAAGGACCTACATTAATACCTGTTTTTGTTAACGAAAAGAAGTCCAAAGAGGATTTTTGTTTTATGGGAAAAAGGTGGAAAGCAAAAATATTGTTTGCTTTTGCCAATGCCATTATGGAGGCAGTGCGCCCCGAGCAGAGAGAGTGGCCCTGCCTAGCTCCTTCCTGGGGACCCCACTCAGCATCTCCGCATCAAGCCCCGGAGCTCTGAACTGTGAGTGTGAGCATCTGTGCTTTCTCTTCATTTATTTCGTGCATCTGTTAGCAAGAGGTGTCCTAAGGTAGTTGCTTCTTCGCTTTTTGCTGGTTCACCTTATGAAAGTTTTCATAGGAACGCTCTACTTTCTGATAGCGGGGGAAACCTGTATTTCTTGAGACTATTACAGTTGGTAAAGCAAATGGATTTGCAACCAGATTTGGGAGGTCCAGAAACCCCAGAATTTTTCACCCCATCACCCTGACTGTTGAGCTGAGTGACTAACTCAAGCCAGGGAAGGTATTGCCAGGGAGCCCAGCCCCAAGCTTCCAGCTTCTCTCCCCTTGGGGTCATTACCCAGGCATCCCTTTCACCTTGCCTCTTACCAGATGCACGTGTGTGTGTGTGTGTGTGTGTGTGTGTGTGTGTGTGTGTGCGTGTGTGTGCGTGTGTGTGTGTGTATGGGGGGAGGTAGGGATCTCAACTTGCCCCTGCACAGGTTCCCCAAAACCCAGTGGGGTCTGCAGGACACAGTGAGTCTAGACCAGTCTGCCATCAAATAATTTGGGGCACCCTAGGTCAGTCACAGCTCCACAGGTTTCTCCCTGCAGACCTTCTCTGTAAAGGCTCTAGCCTTTATATACCCTGAGGCATGTGTGGCTCTGTGAAAAGGGTTATATGGTTTGAAGTATTTCCTAACCTATTGACCAGGGGTGTTTGGAGGGAAGGAACTGCTAAAACATGTTTATATTAACAGGAACAGAACTGGGAAACACTGGTCTGGTGGATGAGCTGTTTCTTGGGCAATCCCTGCTTTGTGCATCACTTGCTTGTGACTTTGGAAACCCCACTTGACCTCTTGTGACTCGTAGGGCATCCCCAGGGTGTATATGGGTCAGATGGAGCAGAGAGCAGAGGACGCCAAACAGAGAAGATAGTGTCAGAGCCACATAGCAGACCTAAGATCAAGTATCCTGGGATCAGCTGAGCACAGACCACCCTGTGTCCTTGGCAAGTACATTCCCCTCCCTGGACCTCAATTTCCCCTCCTGTTAGATCTGATGATCTTGAAGGGTCATCTAAGTCAGGCTTTGTGCACTTGGGATGTCTGCAGGGCAGAAGGAGGCCCGACTCCTCTGGGACTGTCTAGCTCTAGCCCCACCCGCTGCTTCCCCCAACCTACCTCCACCCCAGGGAGAATGACAAAGGAGCCAACAGACCGACCCAGGCTTAATGTAGCTGGAGCAAATTAATAATTGATGCATAAGGAGACAAGATCTGCCTCAGAGGGATGTGAGGAAGTGGGGGTGGGGAGCAAGAGGAGGGGCCAGGGCACATGAAGGAGACCACTTCTGCTCAGGCCAGGGCTGGGAGCAGAGTGGGCTCTTGTGGCCACATGACACAGCCCAGACACCTGGATGGTGGCTTCCCTGGGGCCCTTGTCAGGCTCTATCCAGTAAGACCTGATGATGTGACTCTGGGGCCAGAGCCCTGCCTCGGCTGTCAGTGAGGAGGGGGTGTTAGGGAGGTCTGACCTGGGATGGCGGGGGACGAGTGTCAGCTGTGTCTGCTTTGTTAGGACCTGGGCTGGTTGAAACCTGGTCCTGCCCCATGGATTCTTCAAGTTGGGTGAACCTGGCCTGATGTCACCAGCACATGGAGCAATGGAAAGCAGATGGGCTCAGGGGATCCTTGGGGTAAGGCTGGCCTGGGGTGCCCAGGCTGCCCTGGATGCCTGCCCATCTCCCTGGCCTGGGGAGTCTGAGGTCCAGGGCTGGCCTTGACCTTGCCGGATGACCGAGGCTAATCTCTTGTCCCTCTGGGCCTGCAGCATGTGGGGGGTGGAGCAGATGATCACAAGGCTCTTCAGCCTTGTTCAGATGCCAGTCTTGAGCCTGAGGGCTGGCCTGGCACAGCAGCCATCCCAGGTAAATGGAGTTGGAGGGTGTGAGGGAGCAGCAGAGCCTGGCCCATCCCAGAAGGTCCCCTCTCAGCCAACACTCAAGCCACCTTCCTCCATGGTGCGGGCTGGGGGAGGCTTTGGGAGCTGGTGAGCTCTCACATGCTCAACGCCCTTGCTCCCAGGATCCCAGGAGTGAAGGGATTGTCAGGACTCATCGGCCCCAGCCCCAGGCTGTCACTATCAGACAAATCAGCACAACACAGGAAGAGGCCCTGCATTCATTCCCTGCGTTGCATCACCTGCCCTTGTGAATGTGTGCAACCTGCCTGTGGCGGCAAGCAGAGCCTCTCCTTGCTCCGCCTGCCCTCCCCAGGGCCCCTGCTGCCCCTCTGTGTGAGGCATCCAGGACAGTTCTGCCATCCTCATGGTTAGGCCATATGACAGTCAGATCCACCCGGCTGGGATAGAATGAGTCTGCCAGGATGAGAGGAGACGGGAGGTCAACAGCCAGCAGTAGTGTCTCCCTGGCTGGCCAGGCAGGTGGCCTGGGCCAGGAAGATGAGGCTCATCACAGCTGCCATTAACTAGGCCCTACTGTGTGCTGACATGATGCCAGAGGACATGGATGACCTCGTTTAATCACAAGCACCCCAAAAGGTGAACATTATCTGGCCCATCTTATATGATGCAATGGAGACTCTGAGAGGTCAATTTGTCCAAGTTGGTAAGGTAGAGGCCAGGACCTGTCCAGTGGGAATCCCTGTCTGTCTGATTCTAGAGCTTGTGTTCTTAACTACTAGATAGGCTACCTCTTTCACACTCTCATTCAACATATGATCATTCATTGTAAAACCATGTCTTAATGTCTCTTCCACATATATTTGTGTACTCAAGTCTATAGATTAGAATCTGGGGTTGTTAGGAAGCCCTGATGCCCAGGCATTCAAAGGAAAGGAAACAGCATGTGCAAAGGTCCATAGGTGAGAGGGTGCACAGCCCTTTCAGAGAAAAGAAAGGTGCCCTGTACGGTTGGAGCCTTGAATTAGAAGCAGGAGGTGATGAGAAGGGAGTTACAGTGACTTATAGGCCATAGCAAAGAGCTTGAACTTCATCTTCAGTGGTTAGGATGTCATTGAAGGGTTTTAAATAAGAAGGGGACATAACTGGGATGATGTTTTGGAAAGATCTCTTTAGCTCTGATATGCTGCATGGGTTGAAAGAGAGAGGGAACAGTGGAAAAGCTGGAGCTGGATGGCATTCATTGAGTGAAGATGACAAGGACCTGCACTAGGGGTGTGGTTGTGGAGGTGACAAGTGAGGACAGACATTTAGTAAGTGATATATGCACTTCATGCTTGTTTGTCTGGGGAGCAGGAGGGAAAGTCATGGTTGACCCCCTAGGACTCTGCTTTGGGTACCAGATTGGTGGTGCATGCAGTTAGTGTACTTCAGAAAAGGAGAAGCTGTGGTCACTTTGGGACTGGTGGCATTTCAGTCCCCGAGGGACCTCCAGGCAGAGATGTCTGCCTGCCACCCAGTATATGGGGTCTGAAGCTGAAGAGAGAGAGGCCGGAGCTGCAGATGGAGACTTAGAAGGCATCAGCCTAATGATGGATGGTGAAGCGGTAGTAGATGGCTTCACCAAAGAGGAGGGCAAGTGAGAGAGAGAAGAGCATAAAGTTTGGCCTGGAATCTTGAGAAGAATCTTGGGGTGAGCAGATAGAAGGAGGCTGAGAAATCTTGGGCATCCATGCAGTCAGGCAAAAACCCTGGTGAGCCCCCAGCCAGGGCTCAAGTGAGGACCAGGACTTTTCTTTTTTTTTGGTCAAGCCACGTGGTATGCGAGACCTTAGTTCCCCCACCAGGAATGGAACCCATGCACCCTGCAGTGGAAGCAGGGAGTCTTAACCACTGGACCACGAAGGAAGTCCCAGGGATGTTGTTCTTAATGCAGGTGGGATTGTCCTAACCAGTGTGGGAGGCAGTTCATGTGCCTCCGCCTCCCCCACCAGATGGAACCTCAACCCCTCTGACTCCAGAGGGTCCACTGAGTCTTCTCACTGGCCCCATGAGGACGCAGGGTGCAACTGAGCCCAGGGCCGCCACGAATTCCCCAGGGGAGAGGCACGGGGAGGACGTGTCCAGCAGAGGGGTCAGCCTGAGGGAAGAACAGGGACGAGAGGAGCCCGGCGCTGGGCGGTGCCAACATCTCCCTGGATTTGGGAGCTAGGATTCTTTTGTTGCAGCTGGAGAGCAGGGCCGGTGGCCTTAGTTCACTGTTGTTTTCTGCAAGCCCAGAGACCACCCCAGAAGGTGGTGCTGAGTCAGCTTATGGACAGCTGCTTGGGGAACCCGTAGCAGAACTGCCCAGGCCTGCCCGCCGGGCTTCCCCGGAGGTCCCGGCATTCAGGGCCACACGTGCCATTGACAGGGCTCTGCCTCCCCTGTGCCCAGAGCAGCCAGGAGTGTGGGAGCCTCCACACCTCAAGAGTGGCCCTGGGATAAACATGCAGGCTCCCTTGTGGGAAAATTCCAGGTCCATTCCACACCGTCTCTCAGAGGGACCCTGTGGGGCAGCTCCAGTTGTGAGAGCAGTGACCTGCTCCTCCACCCACTTTTTCACGGGGCTCTGCCTCCCCTCTGTCCTTTCAGATGGTTTCCTGGGGCTGTAACCTAAACAAACCACTTGCACTCAGATCTTTGTCCCAGAGTCCACACTGGGGAGACCTTGCAGTAGAACAGAGCCTGAGCTTCACGCCTCTGCAAGGTCACTGAGGCTCCTGCCCGCACCCCTGCCTGCCAAGGTGCCTTGTGCCTATTGTCTCGGTTCCCCCTTTTGCTTTCCTTCCTGCTCCTTGAGCTTGCTCCCTGTAGGGCACCTCAGGGGCCCCTGGAAATAACAGCAAGAACATGGGACCTGGGGGCTTGGAGAAGCTTGTCAGTGGCTGAGTGCCTGGGAGCTGGGCTGGGTGGAATGGCAGAGTTGCTGTGGCAGTTAATGCCGGCTGATTGCAGAGGCCCGAGTAGGACAGGAGGAGGAGTAGCAATTAACTGCTGCGGTGACAGCCAGACAGGGCTGCTAAATGGGCCCATTAGAGGGCATTAGTGAAACGCCAGGATGGTGGCCTGAGCAGAGACACACAATAGGCTCCCTTGATGGCTCACTGGGGCTGAGCCTGGGGCTGGGGGAGGTTTACCTGAGACACATCAGGGAGGTGTGCCCCAAGGTGAGAGCTACTTTAAAAGGGGAGTGCCCCTCTCCACACAGCCCCTGGAGGTGGGGTGCCTGTCTAAGGTCATCGACACCCAGCCAGCAGATAATGGCTTTAATGGGGCCATAGAAGTAGAGCACTTAATGTGCTTCCCGTGCTTCCCAGAGCGGTCCCAGCCATTAGCTCATTAGCTGAAGGTTCTGAGGCCCATTTCACAGATGGGGGAGGGGAAGGAAAGACAAAGTGATGTGTTAATCGTTAACCACATGGTTCTTTATCCAAAACCCTGCCTCTCTGGCCTCACCCCTGGGACTCTTATGCCCCTTGAGACTTGGGACTGGGTTTTATTCATCATTGTATCTCCAGGATTTGGTGTTAGGCCTGGCACAGAGCAGGAGCTTTTAAGTGGTTATTGAGGAAGAAGATGAGGACCCAGCGGCAGCTGTGACCCCCAGCCCAGGCTCCCCAGTGCCTTGGCAACATGGGGTGGTGGTCATGGAGTCCAGCAGACGTGGGCTGGAATGCTGGTTGCATCACTAACTGTGTGGTGTCTGCCAAGTTATGTAACCTCCCAGAGCCTTGATTTCCTCATCTATAGAATGGGGATAATAATAGGACCTGTTCATGGAGCATCATGAGAGATAAATGAGACATCCTGTGCAAAGAATGTAGAGGGTACTTAGCTCAAAGTTGTGCTGGAGGGCTTCCCTGGTGGTGCAGTGGTTGGGAGTCTGCCTGCCGATGCAGGGGACACGGGTTCGTGCCCCAGTCCGGGAGGATCCCACATGCCGCGGAGCGGCTGGGCCCGTGAGCCATGGCCGCTGGGCCTGCGCGCTCTGCAGCGGGGGAGGCCGCAGCAGTGAGAGGCCCGCGTACCGCAAAAAAAAAAAAAAAAAAAAAAAAAAAAGAAGGTGTGCTGGAAATGGTGTGGTGGTCCCCTTTGCTTTCATCATTACCCATTTATTCGGTGAGTGACATCAGGAATACTAGTCTAAACAACAGCAGCTGTGGCTGCCGGAAGGTGACCCAGGGCTGGACTTGCAGAGGCAGCAGGAAAAGAAAAGGGGAAAACCCCAATGGAAAACCCAGACCAGCCTTATAGCAAACTTTCTGAGCCTGGAGTTCTCCTCTAGACATGCCGAGGGTGGGGCTCAATAACCTCTGAGGGCACCTGGGGCTCTCAGAGCCTCATGGCTGTCCAGGGAAGGGCTATTGTATGACACAGGCAGGGCTGGCACTGCTGGGGAGCAGACCCAGGAGGGGGACAGCCCAGAGGAGCATATTTGCACAAGAGTGGGCCTGAGCATGGGCTGATAGATGTCAGTGACTCTAAGAACATCTGCTGCTGACACCGTGTACCCAGCCCATCCATCCCCAGGTGGAGCAGTGGGGGTTTGAGGACAGGGGCACCAGTTCAGAGAGAGGGCCCTGCCTTGTCCTCAGCTGTACCCACTGGAAGGGGGCTGCTTGGCTAGGGAGGTGGGGAGGGTGTGGATGGTGTGCCATCTTGCCGCAGTTGGGCTGGGGTTACAGCAAGAGCACCTCTCCCTCTGGGAGCCCAGCCCCCAGCCCTGCCGCCTTGCCCAACTCCAGAAGGAGCCACTCATGCTCTGAACATAGAGGGGACCCACCAACCCCTTACTAATCTCCTCTTGTCTTCTTCCTCTGCACCCATCATTGAGTGCTGCCTACATCTGGGGAAGTAGAGATGGGCACTCTCTACAGTACACAGAAGGGGAAACCAAGGCAGAGGAAAGCTGAGTGACTTGCATTCACCTGATAGTCTGTGGTTCTGTGGAGCTGAGGAGGGAAAAGCACATAGATGAATAAGGCGTGTCCTTGAGAACAGAGTCAGGTGCACCCGTGCACCCGTGCCCCACACTTTCACTCACAGTCTACCTTCCTGCATCTCTTCTCATCTGACCCTTTTAGCAGCCCTAGGGAGAAGGCAGGCCAGGAGAATTAATAGGCCTGTTTTATAGATGAGGAAATTGAGGCCCGGAGAGACGCCACACTGCACTGAATGCTTTCATTGAACACTTTATTTTTAATGAAAATCAAGAATAGAAAACCACAAAGATAATATCTCAAATGTCCTGGGGCTCGAAGAGGGAATTGTTGTTTTTATTGGTATTTGACTGCCTTCCAAGGTTGTGGAGTTTCCAGAATTTGTCAGCACAGGGTCAGGCCCTGGGCTGGCCTCGGTGGCTCCTGTGCGGTGGCTCTGGCAACCATGGGCCTGTTTAGGAGCCAGCAGTGGGATGAGGGGTTGGGGCACCCTGATGGGTTGGCCCCATGTGACTCGACATGCCTTCCTGCTGTCTGACCCCTAAGACCAAGAGGCAGGTGCTGGAACTCCCCAGTCACTGTGTGGCTCTGCCACCTTCCTCTGCTGGAACTGGTTCACCTTGCCTGCTGTGGGGTGGTCCCACCTCATCCCCCAAAGCCCCCTCCCTACCTCCCTCTGGGCAGGTTGTAACAGCACCCTGTGGTTGTCCAGGGCAGGCCACACCTGGCACCCTGCAGGCCATGATTCCCACCTTGCTTTGATGCCATTTGAGCAAAGGAGTCTACTGTGCTTGAGGCAACCTGCCCACCCACCCTCAGATTTCTCACCTGCCTCCTAGTCCCACAGCCTGGCAGTCTCCTATCCCTGAGCACCTAATTCCCCCATCCCCTCTAACGGAAGGGTGCGATGCAATAGCACTTACTCCTACAGTTGCCGTGAGATTTGGAAGAAGGTGTGCAGGTAAAGCTCTTCACCTGTGCTGGTCCAGGGGGGGTTCTGGGGGAAGGGTGGCTGTGTGTATTGTTCCTTGTCATTAGCGTTATCATGCTGGACCACGGCACTGGAAAGTCCCCTCCGCCCACCTTAGCCACCCTTCCCAGCCTACAGACTGAGGTAGTTCCACATCTGCCTGCTCCTCCAGGAGCACCTGCTCCTCCAGGTGCTCCTCCAGGCCCATAAGCCAGGGGAAAGGCATGGATTTTGGAATGTCACCACCACATAGCCCAGAGCGGGAGCTGAAGAAGTGAGTATGGAATAAATGAACATCGAGCTTCCTCCAGCTCTCAATTGCACTGCTCTGCATATGTCAGGCCTAGTGCTGCATCTTTATAGTCATTACCTCATTTATTCCTCATGGTAGCTCTGCACTTTGCAGGTGAAGAAACAAGCTTGGAGAAGCCAAGCCACTTGCCGTAGCAGTCAGACTCTAGTGAGGAAAAGAGAAGGGCCCTCGAGTGTTTACAACAGATTAAGTGCAGGGAATCTGTTTCACAGGTGATGCAGGAGCTGAGAGGCCAAACAGGATGTGCAGCAATGCAGGGATAAGAGATGGCACGAGGCTGCTGCCATCCTAGGCTGCGGGGACACAGGGAGAGGCTGGGGGCTCACAGGCATGTCCTGCAGGAGCTGGAGTCACAGAGAGGGCGGGAGCAATACCCTGGGTTTTCCTGCCTCCTGCCCTCAGCCTCCACCAGTGCCTCCCATTGGCCCCTTGGCTCCAAAGGCCACTGAGCCAGGGCCTGGGAGACACAGCCCACAGGAGCCGGTCCCCCTGAGACACAGAGCAAAGCCTGAGGGACGGTTCTCAGGACGAATAGGCCAGTGCATTTGCAACCAGTCGCAGGGTAAGAAGTGGGGCACTCTCTGCTCCAGGCCAGTCTCACTTCCATGGGGCTCTGGACTACCTGCTCTCTCCCACCTAGACTCTGCCCTTCCTGATTGCCCCCTCCATCCCCCACGCCCCTATCTCCAGAGGACCAGCCCTGTGCCCACCACCAGCCCTGTGACCTCTGGACCCAGGGTCCCAGCAGGGAGGCCTGGATCCTGTGTGCCCACCCTCAGTTCCCCTGTCAGCCACTCTGGCCCTGGGCTGCTCCACAGTTGGTGCAGCCCAAGAAGGATGGTGCTTACCACCCGTCATGGCCACAGTGCTTCATAGCTGACGCCTTCCCTGACTTCCTTGTCCTCATAGCCTCCAGTCCTACCCTCTCTCTCCGGCACCTCTCATGACGGGGTCATTCAGCTGGACTCTAGCTCTCCAGCCTGAGCCACGCCCCCCGTCCAGCTATCAGAATGGCAGAGCGTGTCACACAGTCGTCTCCAGCCTCTGCCTCCACTGCCCCCATTCCGTTCTCTCCTCTCTGCTGTCACAGAACGCTGGCTCTTGTCAAGATCCTCAGTGACTCTGAGTGACCCAACCAGCTGTCCCACTGTTGCCCTCATCTTCTTCCATGTTCAGCAGCATCTGGCCCAGTTGGGACAGGCTCTCCTTTTGGGATAGTCTCTTCCCTTGGCCCCCACCTCGATTCCCCTCCTACTTCACTGCCTTCTCAGTCCCCTTCAAGGAGTCCTCCACTGCCTAACCTCTGACTGTCAGTCACGGAGCCCCTGACCTCAGTCCGAGGCCCTCTTCCCTTTACTATCCACACTCTCTTCCTAGATCACCTCACCCAGGTTGGTTTTAAAGACCAACCACTTGCTGATGGCCTCCACATTTCTACCTGCAGCCTAGCCATGCCAGTTGGCTCCACACTTGTGCCATAATACCTGCCCAGTGTATTCACGTGGATAGATAACCACACAGGCATCTCAGTCCATCATGGTCGAAACAGAACTCTCTTTGTACCCCTAACCACCCAAAATCTTATCGGCAGTTCCTCCCCTCTCCCTCCCCGCTGCATCCAATCTGTGGCTCATCTCTTGAATTTATCCCCAAACCATCCTCTTACCTCCATTGTTACTGCCTTCATCCCAGGCCAGGCCATTGTTATCTCCCCTCTTGACCGTTGGAATAACCTACTCATGGTCTCTCCACTTCTATCTATTCAGACGGTGGACAGAATTATCTTTGTAAAACTTGAGTCAGGGTATGTCACCCCATCCTTAACATCCTCCCCTAGCTTCTCACTGCATCTAGAACAAAATCCAAACTCTTCACAGGGACATGCTAGGCTCTCCTGGATCTGGGCACTGCCTGCCTCTGCTAACTGGCCCCCTCGCCCCCTTGCTCATGGGGTCCAGACACAGAGGCCTTCTTGTGTCCCCTGAACATGTCCCGTTCATTCCTGTTCAGGGCTTTCCTCTGCCAGAAGTGCTCCGCCCAGGTCCTCAGGCCTGTCCTGGCCCCAGTCTAAAGGAGCTTCCCATCCCCAAGGACATAACTCTACTCCCCAGGTGACAGATGTGCATTTCATGAGGATGGGTTTGCCCATCTTGTTTCCAGTTATATCTCCAGCACACAGTAGGCACTCAGTTCATATTTGTTAAGTGAATGAAAGATACCATTGTGAGAAAACTGAGTCCCCAAAGAAAGCTGCTGTTTGGTGATGGTTACAGAGCTGGGGGCAGCTGACCCATCCAGGACCCATCTGCAGGGCCTGCCCTGTCTCCACCTTGTCTGAAGGGGCTGGGGATTGATGGCTGGCCCTGTGAGCTGAGAGGAAGGGCTGGGGGACAGGAGGCCTGAGAGGCTCACTGATGTACCCGTAGACCCTCCCTCCTCCTGCCTGTCTGCTTGTGATGGATGCTCAGCTCTGAGATTTTTTTCCCTTTATTCCTCCTCTCTCTCTCTTTCTCCCCACTGGGTCTTTTTAGGTGGTAATTACAGCCGAAGTGGACAATCTGTCTTTTTATTTTTAGGCTTTCATGCTCAGACACCAGGCCCTGGACAGCAAGTGCTGCCTAGAAATAGGTATCTGAGACCCAAGCGGGGCTCTGCTGGGGCTGCTGGTGAGCAGGGGTGATGGGGGTGGTGTGAGGTGTTGATGTGCACACCCCTGCAACAGGCTGGGGCGTGGGAAGAGACTTGCTCGGGGAGCCAGGAGACCTGGATCTGGCTACTTCTGCTCTGTAACCCTGGGCAAGTCCCTGGCCCTCTCTGGGCCTCACCTTCCGGCCCGGCACAATGGTGAGCTCCACCGGCCCTGAGGTTTCCAGGGCGGAGGGCCCCAGGCTGGCCGGGAGGGGCTTTCCTGGCATCACTGTGCTGAGAGATAACGGGAAGGATGAGCCAGCCCCAGAGAGACACCTGGACGGGGGCTATCCTGCCAATGAGTGATGGTCCTGCGTATTGTTAGAGTTTTCCTCTCCCTCTCTGTTTCTTCCTGTGGCCCTCCTTTCTCATTGTCCTCAGTTATATCTGGCTCATCCTTCCTCCTCGGGCTGTCCTCTCTCTGCTCCTGTGTTCGTTTAGGGCTCAGGGGACCAAAGCATTGCCTGCACAAGCTGACAAACAGGAGGCGCCAGTTGCAGGGCCTCTGCCTCCAACAGGCTCAGCTGTTTCCTCTAGGTGCCCTGGCCACAGCCCAGCTGGGCTGACCTTCTCCTCCCCTGCTGGCTGCATTGGTGACCATATCCTCAGGGGTTCATCCAGATCTCCACTCACTCAGTCACTTACTTATCTAAAAAATGTTCAGTGGGTGCCAGGCACTGAAGATGTGCCCTGAAAAGACGAGGAACTTTCTTTCTAGTTGGAAGAGGCAGACCACAAACTTGTAACCAAATAGAGAAGTTGTAGATAAAGTTGAGTGCCATGAAGACAAAATAAAAACGAATGGCATAAGAGACGGGCAGGGGGTGGCTGCTTCTGACCGTGTGGTCAGAGAATGGGGACATTTGAGCTGAGACCTGTTGGACAGAAGGAGGGTGCCTTAGGAAGATTGGGCCCCTGCTAACTGCTGGAGAGCGGGCGTGGGCCCCCCGGGGGCTGGGCTCTGGTGGAAGGGGCCAGCTGCCAGCTCAGGCCATCAGGAACTTGGCTTCCATCAGTCTTCCCTCTGGGCCTGAGGAGGCCCTGGGTGCCTTAGGAGGAATCTGAGTTCAAGTCTAAGACCTCACACAGCCGAGTCCTCCCAGAACCAGCTGACTCCTGGACAGTCAGATCCCAGCCTGTGATGGTGGCTCTTCCCTCTTTGCTCTTTGGGGACCATGTTTGGAATCCTGGAGGACTAGAAAGCTGCATGCAGACGAGTCCAGCCTGTGTGGACAGGGCTGGACATGGCCCAGGTCATACAGCCTATTGGTAACAGAGTGGGGACCATGCAGGTCTCCAGCCCCACAGGCTCCCTGCCTTCTGCGAACATAGGCTTGGGAACATGGAAAGGGAGGGGTTGTGAGGGATACAATTCCAGGCTGCCTTCACCTCCATGAGGAGTTGATGGCCTATTCTCCCAGCTCGACCCAAGGGCAATGGGGACATTAGAGGTCTTTGAGGCCAGAGTGGTGGAAAAGAGGCTGGGAGATGGGGGGTGGGGTGGGGACATAGTCCAACAGCCCCAGGCCGGCTCTATTGTGAGGAGCCACAGCCATCCCCAAGTCCCAGCTGCAGGGCTGAGTCAGAACTTCTCTCTCAGGCAAGTCCTTAGGCCTCAGGCAGGGATTGGGGCAGCTGTCTCTTAGCAAGGGAAAACAGCCCATCCTGGGGGCTCAGCTAGGGGAATCCTAGGCGAGGTGGCTCCTGAATCTCCGCTCTGGAGTGTGTTGGGGGTGGAGGCCCAACCCGGCAGCCTATAGGCTGGTACTGCCCAGGTATCTGGGAAGCTTAGGGAAGGAGGCCTCTTTGCTCGTGGCAAGCACTCCTCTCTGCACACCACAATGACACGGACCATACATCCAGTGCCCTCGTTCTGCCAGGCAAGCAATAATAGAGCAAAGAGTTATGGGGCCCGCCCCATGTGCCAAGTACTACTCTAAGCAATTTACAGGTGATAACCCTGTTAATTCACAAAACCTGTGATGCTCCTGTTTTACAGATGAGTAAACTGAGGCACAGAGCTGTAAAATCACTCGTCCAAGGTTGCAGAGCTGTAAGTGGTAGAGCCAGGATTTGAGCCCAGAGAGCCAGTCACTAGTCCCTCCCCTGTTTCCCCACTGCCTCAAGACTCAGTGCTGCAGCCACGTGCCCTGAGGGTAAGAGAAGGCACCTTTGCAGCATCATAACATGAAACATACATTGAAGTGGCTTCTGCCAGCACCCTCATTCCTGGGGCCCCAGGGCATCCCCTGGAGGAGGGTGGGGTTAGGCTCCCATGGCCCCGCCTGCTGGACCCTCCGGCCTCCTTTGCTGCTGCGGATTCTGGCTCTGGCTCACAGCGCCCAGCTTTTGGTCGGCTCCCTTCCAAGTTCTTTTATTCATTCCCTCACTCTCCAGCAAGAGAACTTTAATTAGCCAGGCCGCTTTATCTATATAAATACAAACGGATGGCGCTCAACGGTGGGGCAGGGAAGTGAAAGGGGAGCTGGGCCAGCGGGTTGCCTAGGGCAGAGAGGGAGTGACAACTGCGCCTTCCCAGCAACCAAAAATATGACTTTAATATCGTGTGCACGTGCGTGCGTGCGTGCGTGCGTGTGTGTGTGTGTGTGTGTGTGTGTGTGTATTCTGGGAGGATGGGTGGTCCACAGAGCCATGGCTGTGGGTGCTCTGTGTGCTGACACTTCATGATGGGAGGACAGGTTTCCAGAGCTGGGCTGCTTCTGCTCTCCTGGAACGTCTACATCTCCCTTACCTAGGTGCCCACTCATCGGCACTCCCCTCCCTCCCATCCTACCCCAGGAAGACAGGGAATGCATGACACATCCCCTTGTTCAAGAAGCTCACTTTGAATTTCAAGGACTTCTACCACGGGTAGGGGCAGGGGTTTGAGCCGATGGCAGCTGAAATCCTGGTCCAGCCCTGAGAGGCTCAGTATCAGAGAACAGGTCCCAAGGATGCACCTCTGTCTCGCTTACATGTGGACCCCCGCAAAGGTCAAACCTTTCTCACTGAGTTTTGAGGTGGTGGGGACACAGGCAGTTAGGAGTGCTGACTCTAGTGGCAGCCTGTTGAGGCTTAAATCCTGGCGCTGCTCCGTATAGCTGTGCAACCTTGGGTAAACTGTTTTACAGCGTGGTGCCTCAGTTTACTCATCTGCAAAAAGAAAGTATTATCGGTTGCAGGGATTAACGGGGTTATCACACTTAAAATGCTTAGGAAAGTACCTGGCACATGGTGAGGGCCCCATAACTCTTTGCTCTATTACTGCTTGCCTGGCAGGATGAGGGAATAGGATGTAAGGTCCCTATGTGGTTGACTCATTTATGTCATGGTTGAGATCATGGTAGATGGTGATGGTGAGGGAGAGCATGACAATGGTAATAATAAGAATGACAGCATTTCTTGTTATGATGGCTGACATTTACTTATCACGGGCTGGGCACTGTTCTAAGCACTTTCTCTCTGTCATCTCATTCAGAACCAAGGCGTGTCTAGCTGGGGAGACAGGACCCATATGATGAGAGGTCTGATGATAAACAGAAATGTTGTGAGTGGAGGAGACAGACAGAGGAGGGGACAGCTCAGTGGGCCGGGGTGATCCAGGACGGGTTCCCTGGAGAGGGAGGGGGCTGCAGCCAGCCCACTCCATTCTTTCCAGAAAGCTGTATTAACTTGGGGCCTCCTAGGTGAAGGGAGGAGGGGAAAGCATAGGGAAGTTCCTTCTAATAGCCAGAACTTCTTACAAGGTGACAGACTGCCTTTGGTGGAACACATTTCTCGTCATGGGAAGCAGGCGGGCAACGCCTAAGATAACACAGGTGAGCGATGTTCCGGAGGGGGTTTCTGAACTGGGTGTGGTGGAGGAAGTTGATAGGATGTGAGTCGTGTGCCCCTTCTCATTCTAGGCGTCTACCTGTCCAACCGTGCTTACAGGCACACGCACACATACGTGCACTGCAGGCTAGTACTGCCCAGGTATCCAGGAAGCCCAGGGAAGGAGGCTTGTTTTGCTCATGCCAAGGCCCTCTCTCTGCACATCACAACCACACAAGGACCTTACATCCAGTGCTTTCATCCTGCCAGGCATGCAATAATAAAGAGTTATGGGGCCCTCATTTTAAGGATGATAACAATCTTAATCCTTGTAAACTATGAATGCTCCCATTTTACAGATGAGTATACTGAGTGGTTAAAATAATTTGCCCAAGGTCACACGACTATAAGTAGTGGAGCCAGGATTCAAACCCAGGCGGCCTGTCACTAGAATCCGGGCTCCTAACTGCCTTTAACACACCACCACCACCATCGTCATTATCACCATCTCACAGGATATTTCTTTGCTCTTGGCATCAAACCTATCCTTCATCGTAGGAGGCAAAGGCTGGGGCTAGGATGAGAAAGGCAGTAAGAAGACAGCAACTGGGTAGGGGAGGTGGGGAGAGGAGACCTGTGTCATCCTGGGGATGTTGTGTCCAGGACAGGAACAGGCTGTGAGATCAAATCTGGCACTTAGCAGCCGTGGGACCTCAGGCAAGCCGCTTTCCCTGTCTGTCTTAGTCATCTGGCTGTGAAATGGTGAAGATCTGATGCACAAGGTATCAGACGGGCCCGGCACATGCAGAGGGGGCCCCCTCAACAGTGTCTGTGAAGCAGAGTCTGAGTCACAGGATTTTCTGGGGAAGTGAGTTCCCCTTGGCTCCTCCTCTTGCACCCCATCTGGGCCACAGAGAGGGGCTAGCAGGGTGCTGGCCCTCAGCCACCCAGCCTAGTGGAGCCCAGGAAGAGGCCCCAGGGTCCCGGGCCTGGAGCACGGTGGCCCAGCAGATGCAGAAAACTCTCGTGTCATGGCAGCTTTTCCGAGCAGAGCCCAAGAGTAGCAAACTCTATTCTTAGCCATCAACCCATCATGTGGAGAGAAGCGTGTCATTAGTGGGGAGGGAGGGAGGAGCTGCCAGATTTAACCCTGCAAGGGCCAGAGAGCCACAAAGAACTGGAGGAGAAACCCCTTGCAGCTGGGGAGGGGAGCAGGTTGGAAATTTAAGTTGGAGACAAAGGAGCATCCCATAAGGGGCGCCCCGGATGGACACTCACTGGACAGATGCAATAAGCAAGGCCCCAAGGAGAACTTGCAGGGGAGGTAGGTGGCCCCAAGAGGAGAGGGGCTGAGAATTCCATCCGCTGTCACGGTTTCCTGAAGCAGACAGTCTTAAGAGATTATGTGAAGAGCCCTGCAGGAATCAAGAGACCTAATCTATTCCCATCTCTACCACAAATGTGTGTGGCTCGGGATAAGTCACAGCCCTTCTCTGGCCCTTGGACTACATCTGAGGCATTCAACTCAATGATCCCTGTACTCTGGCACTTTGTGACATGAACCCAAGTGGGGTCAGAGCTGAGAACATCACCCAAGACTCTGGTCAAACCTCTCACAGGGCCTGAGGTCAGCCAAGTCATTTTTTTGCCCACTAGAACCCTATGGTTGTAACAGGACATTTATCCCAGGTTCTTAGTTCATCCCTATGTGCCCTATGGTACACTATTCTCTTAATGTAATTTGTCAGCAGATCTAGCCACAAGGGACTGGGACACTGGTTAGACTGGTTTGACGGCACTGAATGGGGCAAAGCTAGACGTGAAGGGGAGGGAAAGTCCCAGAGGAGCTGTGGGTAGCCTGAGTGCTTCCCACCTGGGTGGGAAGCAAGGGGACATCCTGGAGGGCGGACTCCTGCACTGACTCATGCCCTGGGGGAGCCAGACATCCAAACACGCTTGTTCCCTGTGTGGCCTTCTGCCTCCTCTTTCCAACCTCCCTCCTCTGTGCCCCTAGCTTGGTCTCGCCTCCTCAGCCGAGCTGTAAGCTCCAGGAGGGCAGGCAGCCTGCCCTCTCCTCCTCCCCCCAGGGGCCATCGCGGGCACAGCCAGTGCTTGCTCAGGGCTGGGCTCCTTGTCCTGCCAAGCCCGCCCTGAGCCCACCCTCCACCTGCTCCTTCCCGCCTGCCTGGCCCCTTGCCCCTCAGCCCCGCTGTGCTCTCTGCAGACCACTCATTTCCTTTCTAATTAATCACTGCTGGTCTCCAGCCATGTCCTTCCCTCCCCAGCTCATTTGCCTAAAGAAATGAGTTGCTTTGTTGAGGAGAGGCAAATGCTTCCCAGCTCTATTTCCTCTCTCCCCTTCCCAGGCTGCAGAGGCATGGGGGCCAGGGGCCTTTCTGAGGCTCCCCGGGACCAAGAGGAGGGGGCACTCCTGCAGGAAGAGCAGCCTCAGTTTCCTCATGTAGATCAGAACAAGCAGTTCCCCGTGCGCCCTGCAAGAAGAAAGTGCTTGGAGGCCCTAGTGGGGGTGGGAAGGAAAAGGTGGTGAGTGCCAGACCTTCTGAGTACCCCTGCCCCACCGGACTGCAGCAGCTAGGACGTGGCCTTGCTGTTTCATGAAGCTAATGAGCTTTGGATCCCCAAACTGGAGGACAGAACTTGTCAGCTGGCCTCTCGCGAACAGCAGATACGGAAACCCCATGGTTCAGGACATGACTTGTCATGTCATGAGGGGAGAAACAGGAAGGAGACAGTATTGGAGGGTTCTCAGTGGGTGAGGCTGCAGGGAGGAGAGGGGCTGTACCATGGAGGGGCTCCTGGGCTTCTCTGACGCTGCCCAGAGGACTGTGGGGTGAGCTAAGCTTTGGGCTGTCGCCCTCCCTTCCATCCAGACCCACTGGACCCCTCCAAGTACAGCACTTGCCCATGGAGACCAGGTCAGGGATGGTTCCCGGGGTGGGCTGGACTCCATCCAGCAACTGACAGGGCTTGAGGTCAGACAGGCGTGGGTTCAAACCCATACCATCTGCACAAGCGCAGGACAGGGCAATGTCTCTGAGCCTCAGTTTTCCCATCTAAAGAATGGAGTTAACAGTAGCCCCAGTCTCTCAGTGTTGTTAGAGAAATAGCAAAGGTCCTGCAGATAGAGCACTCAGCATAGTGCCTGGCACACAGTAAGTACCCTGTAAATAAAATATTAGCTATGATTTATTATCATTATTATCAGAATCTCCTGCTTCAGTATTGGGATGCAAGCAATTGAGAGAAGCAGCATTACAGGGGAGCCTTGAGTTGACTCACTTATTTTTCAAAGTAAATTATGTACAAACTGCTATTCTGTTATTGCTGGTGAGTGTGGCACTAAGACCCCTCCTGACTGATGGAGACCCGGTGTGGGGTCCAGCACCAGGGCTGAGGGACCCGCCAGCTGTCCCAGGCCACCAGACACCGAGGGGTCATGAGCTGCGGAGAGGGAACTCCATCTGTCAGTCCTGGAATTCAGTCTTGTGAAAGCCGTGCCCTCACCAGGGGCCTGTGTTGTATTGGCCATCCCAGCTGGGCCTGTGATAGAGCAAGCTGTGCTGAAAGACACCAGTCCCAAGCTGGGATGCAACCAGCCACACTCCCTGTTCCGAGCCTGAGGTGCCCCCTCTGCCCCCCACTTACTGCCTAAGTTTGAGTCTCAGGGAACAGCCTGGGCCCCCAGTGGCTCAGGGCTGAGCTAAGGTAAGCAGAGAACCTCAGAGGCTCTGGACTTAGACCAGGAGACATTCAAGCAGACAGATTCCTGCTGAGGAAAGTTGCATCTCCCAGGCCACTGCCCATGAGGAGCTTCTGAAGCTGCAGAGAGAACAGTGCTCGGGGTCGGGGCTCTGCGGCGGGACTGGCACTCTCCCACCTTGCTCTGCTTATTGTTACCTCCACCCTGGAAGGAAGAACTGGACTAGAGCTCCCCTGTGATTTAAGATCCCTTCCAGATGAAACAACTGAGAAGCTGTAGCAGCAAAGGCTGAGAGAGGAGGGGCAGCAGATTTGAGGTGGAGACAGCTGGCCTGACAGGCCCTGGCTTTCCTGCCTGTGAAATGGAACTGTTCTCTTCCTTCCTCTGGTGTGCTCCACGGTAGGGGATGACATGGGGACTTCAGGGACCCTGCCAGCCCTGGCTTCTATGTACTAGGTGACCCTGGGGTGCTGACAGGTGAGACCCCGGCTGGGCTGGGATCTCTCTGGGGAGAAACCTGAAAGACACAGCCTGGGATGCAGCAGGTACAGGCTTGAGAAGGAGGGTGTGGGTTACCGGCTCCAAGAAGCAACCTTACGAAAAAACAAAATGAAGATTTACGCAGCACTTAAAACACAGTTACAAAACACAGTAACATCTAGTATTTCATTAAATCAATCCAACTTCTTCACAGGCTCTTATCGCTCCTTGCTTACAGGTGAGAAAACTGATGCTTGAAGAGGTTAGGTGCATTCCCCAGAATAGGAGGACCTACCTAGCTTTACCATTTTGCCAGAGATCTAGCTGAGAGAGACCTCAGGACCATCCTAGGCAGTTATGTATGATAGCAGGGCTGCCACATACAGCTGGGCAGGTTGTTTACTGCACAAAAGTGCCCGGCTGAAGGGGTGATAATGGAGCTGGGATCCAGCCTCACTCTGCTCACCAAGACACACTCTCCAACGTGGGGCTGTATCTGCCCAGAGCACAAAGTGACCACGTGGGCCAGTGGCACCAAGAGTGGACTGCACTGTGGGCTGCTCCCAGCCTCAGTTTCCTGAATTGAAACACAAGGCTCATCCTCCATCTTCCAAGCTCCCCGCCTCTCAGGGGAAATGAGGTCAGTGAGTGGCTGAGAAAATCAATACACTACAAGTGCTTTGAGCTCCTTGGAGATAAGCTTCTTGACAAAGAGGGAGGTGATTAAAGGCAAGAGTGCTTTCTCTGTGGCGCTGATATGGATCCTCGCAGAGTGGGTCAGGATGTCTGGGATGGGTGTGGGTGGGTGTGGACACTGGCTTCTGCAGCCATCCCTCCCTTGTGCCTCCCTGGTTTCTGAGCTCACTGTGTCTCTACCAGTGACTTACACGTTGTGGGAGATCAATATACATTTGTTCTCACTGAATTGAATTGTCTGTATATTCCTATCATCACTTCTCCACTCTGCTTCCTCTACAAAAATGCAGCAACCCACTAAAAGCGCCCAGCACTGGACTGGGAGTCTGAAAACTGGGTTCAAAACATTCTCAGCCACCAATACACTGCTACCTCTGAACTCTGCCCCTCCCGGGACCTCAGTTTCCCATGTGCAAAGCAAGGCATTGGATAAGATGGCCAGTGGGGCTCCCTCCCTCACAATGCAGTCTGCAGCTGTGGATGTACATGCATCTACACAGAGCCCCCCCTTTAGTCTCTAAAGGCAGCCAAGATAAAACGGAGCCTAATCCACACCAGAGAGATGGGTCCTCTGCCCAAGGGGCAGCGGGCACAAATTGGGCCGTCGTGTTGCATTACTTCCGCCAAGTTGGGCCCCACCGTCTCACCTCCATCCCCTGGCGAACAGGGACAGTGATGGGCAGACAACGTGGTGGGGGCAGGAGGCCCATGCTGCCACCAGGCCCCCTGACTCCACCATCAAAGGTGACAGGCAAGGGAGGGGGCCCAGCCAGAGAGGATTTTTAATGATCCCAAATCCTGGCAACTCATTATGTCTCTGATAAAGCAGTGGGAGCTGTCACTCCGAGATGTAGCCAAGGAGGCTCCCTAGAGAAATTTTGCCGCCTTCTCGCTAATCTTCTTATAAACATTGTTATTTATTTTTTCTTATTTTCTCCGACATGTGTCAAGCAGCCCCTGCTAAGCCTGTGACATCTCCAGGGAGGCTGGAGGACGTTTGAGGATGGCCTGTCGCTCCCCCTCCTCCCCCGGTTCTGCTCCTTCCCTAACCCTCAGCAGCACAGCCGCCCACCCCCACCCCCCACCCCCCACCCACCGCCCCGCCCCGTAGGCAGCTTTGCAACACCCGCAGGAGCTGGTTCTTGGGCTAGGAGACCCTGGACATCTGGGAGCTGGCCATCAGTTAGGAGATTGCAGGCTGTGCCAACTGGGGCTGCTTCCAAGGAGGAGAGGAAGAGCTGCATGCCACCGCTGGCATCTGGGGTACCACACAGTTGCACTGGGAAGCCCCCGGGCTCACTCTGAATGTGTCTGGTTAACACCCAAGTAGCAATCACTGCATCTGCCACTGATTACGACTCTGTACCAGGCACTGTGCTCAGTGTCCTCCACACATTATTGCTAACGCTCTCCTTCACTCCTCACAGTAAAGGCATTGTGAGGTTGGTACTAGCAACAGTCCTGTTTTTAGGGGAGGAAGCTGAGGCCCAGGGAGGTTAAACCATTTGCTCAAGGTCGCTCAGGCAGGAAGGGCAGACTAGGAATTTGAACTCTGGTGCCCAGATGCAGAGCTAGTACAGTGCTCACCCACACTTTCCATGGGTGGCTTCCTTTGAATGCTCCTATGATCCTGGGAGAGAGGCAAAGCCAGGAATTTTCTCCACATTTCACAGATAAACAGGCTCAGAGAGGGCACGTGACTTGCCTAGAGCCCCAGCACCAGGACAAGAACCCAGGTCTCTGGCTTCTGGTTCAGAGTTCTTTCTGGAAGACCTCAGGACAGCTTCTCCTGGATTTTGTCCTATGTTCTGGGGTGCTGAGATCCGGAGCGGGCCGGAGCAATGCTGGGGTATGGGGAGAAGACCATAGAACTTCCAAAGGGCACAAAGAAGAGCCCAGAAGTTCTGGGAGACCCCTCTCAACTGTAGTTCCTGGTACACATTTGTGATAAGCCTTTTGGATCACTCACAATGGATTACTATAAAGCAGGCTATAAAAAAATGGATACAGCACGATCCCATTTTAGTGACTATATAGTTTTTTGTGTGCATATGTATGCAACATATCTATATATTGCAGAGGGAACAACAGGTTGAATTTGCTGCTTTCAAAATAGCCTAACTTAAGGCCAATGTTTTAACATTCCACGTCTGGGGGATCCTGAATCCGGAGCAAGGCACATGGTTTTGTAAAAATTTTTAAATAACTTTGGTAGCACAGAGAGTTCCCACGACACTTCACCACCTCTCTCTTATGATAACAATGTCAACATCTTGCTTAACGTCAAATTTCACCAGTTTTTCTATTGGTAAAAGCTGGAGTTTCATCACATTACATCAGAGTACATGACACATGACATCAACAGGACTTCTCACTGGTGAGGTTAACCTTGATCATAGGTTCAGGTGGTGTCCGCCGGTTTTCTCCACTGCTGTGTTATTTTTTCCCTCTCCATATTCTATTCTTAGAAGCAAGTCTCTAAATGCAGCCCTCACTCAAGAAGAGAGGAATTAATATCCACCCCCTGAACATCAATGCATTTGTGGACATATGTTAAAACCACCATAGTAATTAATAAATTGTTGGGGGGTGGGGAGCTACTTTGAGGCTATGCACATGTCCTATTTCTCCTTAAAGTTTTGCCCACTAATGATAGCATCCATGGCTGGGTCCAGCCTGCAGCAATTCCTACCTTGATGTCCTAATGGTGATTTTCCACTTTCCTCACTCCTTCTACTTTAATAGTTGGAATTCAATTTTTTTTGTTGTTGTTTACCGTGTTGCTCAAATTGTTCCAGCTTTGGCCATTGGAAGCTCTTGCAGTTTGACCCTTCTCTTCTCTTGACATGGCCCTGTCAGGTTTTTGTGTTTCGTTTTTTGGCAGATTTATTATTTTTTTTAAAGATATAAGTCTGTTGTGACTTTTTGGGTTTTTTTGGGGGGTGGTGTTTTTTGTTTTTAACACTATCTTACTTTCTGGCACCACAAAATGCTCCAGGATCGTTTTAACTTTTCTTGGCCCAGCCCTAGAATCAGCCATTTCTTCAAGGATCCCAGTCCCTTTTACTGGAAAATGTTATTAGTAAACAAGAGTTGGGTTCTAGGAAACACACATTTTTGATGTCAACTTTTTCATGAATAAAGCATCCGGAACTTGATATCTGGAAATGAACTGGCATCCTGCATAACTCAGGGGTCGCTATACACTGCAATTGGATATGCTTATGTAACATGCCTGGACTGTCATGTCTCCCTTGAGTCTCACCTGTAGGATAACCTTGAAAGGTCCTTGTGAGGGTGAGGGATGTTGCTCTGGGTTCAAATCCATACCACTGTTTTGATGGTATATAGCCTGATCTCCAGCTAGCCTCTCTATAAACACTCACTTTTCACCCACATGGTCAGGATGTACAAGACAAAGAATTTGACACGTCTCCCAAAATGTCGATGAACCATCTGGGAAATATTAAATTGCGATTTAATGATTCTTCTCAGGTTTTACTCAATTATAAATTTAATATTCTTGACATTTTCCTTCACTCCTATGGAACCTCTGAGACTCCAGAGACAGGGGAGAGAGCCCCAGAAACAACAGTGTGATTGCAAAGGAGCTAAGGCGGGCAAAGTGCCTCACCTCTCTTGCTAGCTTCCCACGCATCAAACAGAAACAATGAAAACAAATGAGAGAGTGATGAGAAAATGTAATAGAAATCGTTCTGAATCATTACTGTACTGTTTGCACGACATGAAGAGCTCAGCCTCAGGATCCAGACAGACCTGGGTTCAAAACCTGGCTCCATCACCACCACCTGTATAATGGGCAAGTGGGCTCACTTCTCTGGGCCTCAGCTGTTTTGTCTGTAAAATGGGGTACCAGTTCCTATCTCAGGGGGTTGTCATGGGATCAAATGAGATCATCACAGTCAAGTGATTAGCACAGATCCTGACCAATACTCAATGACCATTAGTAATAATAGTAACAGCCACACTTAAAAGTAAGAACAGAGTCCCAGTGACCAGTCAGTGGGAATGTGATCCGGGTCATGTTGCATGAATTTACGATCAAAACAGGCATGAAATTTAAGTATTTGTCATTCATATTTTTTAAATGCACTTTATTTTTTTAGAGCAGTTTTCAGTTAACAGCAAAATTGAGCGGAGATTAGAGTGACTTCCCACATACCGCCTACCTACTCCCCAGCCTCCCCCACTATCAAAATCCCTCACCAGAGTGGCACATTTGTTAGAACTGATGAAGCTGCATTGACACATCACCACCGAAAGTTCATAATTTACATTAGGATTCACTCTTGGTATTGTGCATTCTACAAGTTTTGGCAAATGTATAATGACATGTATCCACCATTATAGTGTCATACAGAATATTTTCACTGCCCTAAAAATCCTCTGTGCTTTGCCTATTCATCTCTCCTCCCCCACCCCCAAATCCCTGGCAACCATTGATCCTTTTATTGTCTCCATAGTTTTGCTTTTTCTTGAATGTCATGTAGTTGGAATCATACAGTCCGTAACCTTGTCAGATTGGCTTCTTTCACTTAGAAATATGCATTTAAGTTTCCTCCATGTCTTGTTATAGCTTGGTAGATTTCTTTTTAGTACTGAATAATATTCCATTCCAAACTGAATGTACCACAGTTTATTTATCCATATACTTACTGAAGACATCTTGGTTGCTTCCAAGTTTTGGTAATTATGAATAAAGCTGCTATAAACATCTGTGTGCAAATTTTCATGTGGACCTAAGTTTTCAACCCCTTTGGGTAAATACTAAAGAGTGCAATTGCTGGGTGGTATATGGTAAGAGGATATTTAGTTTCGTAAGAAACTACCAGTCTTCCAAAATAGCTGTACCATTTTGCATTCCTACCAGCAATGAATGAGAGTTCCTGTTGCTCTACATCCTCACCAGCATCTGGTGTTGTCAATGTTCTGGATTTTGGTCATTGTAATAGATGTATACTGATATCTCACTGTTGTTCTGCTTTGCAATTCCCTGATGACGTATGATGTGGAGCATCTTTTCATGTGTTTATTTGCCATCTGGGTATCTTCTTTTTAAAAAAAATTTATTTATTTATTTATTTATTTTTGGCTGCGTTGGGTCTTCATCGCAGTGCACGGGCTTCTCTTTGCGGTGGCTTCTCTCGTTGCGGAGCACAGACTCTAGGCATGTGGGCTCAGTAGTTGTGGCTCACGGGCTCTAGAGAGCAGGCTCAGTAGTTGTGGCACACAGGCTTAGTTGCTCCATGGCATGTGGGATCTTCCCGGACCAGGGCTTGAACCCGTGTCCCCTGCATTGGCACGTGGATTCTTAACCACTGCACAGCCAGGGAAGTCCTGTATATCTTCTTGGTGAAGGTCTGTTCAGGTCTTTTGCCCCCTTTTTAAATCAGGTTGTTTGTTTTCATATTGTTGAGTTGTAAGAGTTATTTGTATATTTTGGAAAATCAGATATGTCTTTTGCAAATATTTTCTCCCAGTCTGTGGTTTTTCTTCTCAGTCTCTTGACAGTGTCTTTCATAGAGCTGAAGTTTTTACTTTTAATGAAGTCCAGCTTATCAGTTATTTCTTTCATAGTTTATGCCTTTAGTGTAGTTATCTAAAAAGTCATCACCATACCTAAGGTCATTCAGATTTTCTCCTACGTTATTTTTTAGGAGTTTTATAGTTTTGCATTTTACATTTAGGTCTATGATCCATGTTGTGTTAATTTTTGTGAACTGTGTAAGGTCTGTATCTAGACTCATTTTTTGCATGGGGATGTCCTGTTGTTCCAGCTCCATTTGTTGAAAAGCCTATCTTTGCTCCATTCACATGTATTTTTACCTTGAGTTTTTCAAAGGACACCCCTGCATGGAGTCCCCCACGTCCCTCAAACACTCCCCTCATCCACGGCACTGTTCCAGTAGGGAGAGGCCCTTTGAAGAGAGACCTTGGGCCTGACCGCCAGAGCCCTGATTGGGGAGGACCCTTCAACCAGGCATCCGCTCAAGGCCAGGGACGGGGGCGACGTGCTGGGCCAGGAGACCGGTTTGGGGGAAGGTGGTTCTCAGTGCAGGGCTCCTGAGGGGTGACTCGTCTCCAGGTTGGAAGGAGGAGATCTGACCAAGGGGACCTCATGGTAGGGGAGACGGCAGCCTCAGGCCTCCATGGAGATTAGGAACAGAGCCCAGGGCTGGCCGACTCCACAACCAGGCCCACACAGACATTCGCACACGCTCACCTTCCCAGGAACCTGGATAGCTGCTTATCAGACCACACCAGGCCCAATCAATTAAACTCTCCCATTGCCACCTCCCCTCCTGGGTTTAATTTGGGGCATCCAGCTCATCAGCAGGCTGGAGGCGAGGATTTCTGCTCCGTGCAGGTCTCAAGAGTTTGGTGAGGAGGCAGGTTCTGTGGACACGGGGCCGCAACCTCCTGCCCCCGGCCAGCACCGTGGGCTGGCAGCACCTCAGGGCTTTGTTCCTGAGGCCCGGGTGCATGTTTCTCCATCAGAGAGCTCAGTGTCTTGGTCCTCTGAGCATGAGGTGGGGACCCCAGCCTGCCCCCCAACCCTGTGGCTTGGGGCTGGAAAGAATGGCTCCTGGAGACCCAGGCCTCCCTCCTCCCTTTCAGGGCCTGTCTCCGGTATAGAGGAGCTAGGCTCACTCATGGCATGTTTACCACCGCGAGCTGGGCACAGTGCCGGCTCCTTCCCAGCCATGGGGCCTCATTTCGTCCCAAAACAAGCCCACAGAGCTGGCATCACCACTCATTCTACAGATGTGAAGACCAGGAAGGTGATTCAGCAGGGTGGACAGGGCCACTTGCCAGCTCAGAACATGTCATTGAGGCATCCTGAGCCTCAGTTTCCTTACCTGTAAAATGAGACTAATCATACCTCCCTCACTGGGCTGCTGCGAGACATACATTAGTTAATGGAGATGAACACTGTTGCAGCTTGCGTTAAATGGTGGCTTGAATTACCGTCACTGCAAGTGGCTGCCCTGGGGTCTGAACCAGGAACATCTGGCTCTGAAGCTCAGGCTCTTTCCTCTACCCACACTCCTGGCCCCCAGTAGACAGCTAGAGCAGGTTCTAAGATGGCCTTCCAGGCTTCCCCGGGAGATGAGCATCCTGTGGGAGTGTGTGTACCTTTCAGGAGAGAGCAGAAAGCTGGGAGAGGAGCAGGATGGGAAGCCTACTGCTGTGGTCCTGTCCTCCTGTCAGTCATGTTTCTCTGCATCGTTCTCTCACGTGGGCAAGGGCCAAGCCCAGAGAGAGCTGGGGACCAGGCCAAGGTCACACAGCAGGCTCCTAGGGCCCAGGCGGGCCCTTCCAGAGGAGCCATCCTCTGGATGAGCAAAGGCCTCATGTCTGCTGCTCTGTAACCACTGACCACACCGTGTGCTTGTCCATTGGGTTGGACAGAGTGTCCCCAGGGCATGAAATTCATTTTCTTTATGTCTGATGGAGGATTGACTGCTTGGTTGAAATCCAACAAATCGTAGCAATTAGGGAAACAAGCACAGCCATCGCTCTGGTGTCTGTGTGGCACACACTAACACACACTCATTCACACACTCACAGCCTCGCACACTCACATACATACACTAATTCATACACACACCCTCCCAGTCTTGCCTGCACAAGCATACTCACACTAGCTCATACTCACACATATAATCTCATTCATTCACATTCACTTGTAGTCTCTCACACTCACATGCATTCACACTCATCATCTTGCACACAGACTTGTACTTGCTCTTGTTCACACATTCACAGTTTCACACTTGTGCACACGTCCTCATACACTAACGTAAATCACACACATCCACACTCTCACACTTCGCATGGCTCTTGGACTCCCAGTTCTGCAACATCAGTGATGCTGTCCCAAACATGGGAAGGTCCAAGCAGAAGCGACTGCCCATTCCCCTCCCCAGATCTCATCATTTGCCTGAATCCTTCCAAGCCCAGCTGCAGACTTGCCTTCCTCAGGAAAGCTCCCGACTTCACCCCTTCCCACTAGCCTGCTGGGCCCTCTCCTTCCTCTCTGGGCTCCTCTAAAGTTAACAGCAGCATATTTCTCTGTTCTTGTCTGGCAGCCAGTGTTTGCTGAGCACCTATTATGTGCCTGCCATGGTGGGTCCCATGGTCCCTTCCACTGGATGGAGAGAGCCCCTTGAGGGCAGGGAGGGTGTCACACCATCTGTGCCCGAGCACTTAGGAGGGGCCTGGGCACACGGTACGTAAGCACCTGTGTAGAGTAGATGAAGGCGTGCCTCCCAGGGTCCTGTTGGCCAGTGTGCTTCCAGCGACAAAGCATTTCCCAAAGCTAGCTCTTCCTCCTGCCATTCCCTCCTCCCAGCGCACCCTTCCCACACACACCCATCTCCCCCTGCACCTCTGCCACCGATGTTGCAGTTTGCGGAGATGGGACAGTCTCTTGCGGGGGGGCTTGAGACTCCATCCACTTCTTCCTTCCTGTCTCTTTGAATGTCACTTTCTTCAGGAGGCCTTCTCTGCTACCCAGAATCTATTTAGGTGCCCTGCTCTGGGTCCCCCAGCCCCCATCATGGCTCTGTCCTGCTCTAGTGTAATTTCCTGTTCTGCATCTGTTATCTCAGCCTGTGTGCACCACAGAGACAGATGTTTTGTCTGTCCTTATCCCTGTCACAGCTCCGGGGCCCAGCATGTACTCAGTACACAGCAGGCATTCAATAAATGCTGTGGGAAGCGAGGGAGGAGCAAAATATCCACTGGTTTGTCTTCCCCTCCATGGTCTTGCAGGGAATCCTGGTTTTCTCTTTCTACAGTGCAACCCCCCCTGGGTGAGGGTCCACCTTGGGCCTATGAGTCTCACCCCTTGTTTGGAACCTTCATTCCCTCACCAGATATCCCCTGCCCCCAGCACTTTCTCTGCTGCCTGAGTGTCCCCAACTTGGTCATCTGTGCTATAGGCCACATTACCCAGAGGCTATGCCCAGAGGTAAGGAGAACAAAGCAACCCCACACCTGGGAGACCCCTGACCTGGGGAGAGCTGGCTCCAGCTAATTCCCGGATTCCCAGGCCGTTGCCACCCAGTGACAGTGCTGCATCTGCTCCCTTTGATAACCTGGGCTCTTGGTGGAGACAGTTGGAGCCTCTTCAAGCACTGTCCAGGGAAAGGAAGACAGAGCAGGCCTCTTTGCCTCTGGGCACAGGGAGGCTAGAGAAGACAGCTCTCACCCCTTCCTGAGTCTGCGAAGCTGCCAAAGGGGATGATGGGAACTGGGGGGGTAAGAGGCCACTGTGTCCTGATGGGATAGTCCGGGGCACATGGTCTGGCCCAGATCAGAGTCCTGGCTCTGAGTCTCCCTCAGTGTGTGACCCTGACTGAGTCAGGTAACTGTGCATCTCCTTGGCATGGTGCCCATTGCAATTGCCTCTGCCAGAGTGTCTCCCTCCCTCGCAATTCAAAAGGTGGAAACTTTCTCCATTCTTTGAGCCTGAGGGCAGATGCCACTTCCTCCAGGGAGCCTTCTCCGATTATCCCAATTGCCATAATTTCTTCCTCCACTGGGCTCTCAGAAGCTCCTCTCTGTGTGGCTTACATATGGCTCTGCCCATACTTTGGTCTTGCAAAGAGGTACTCATGGCTGGGAAGATTGTAACCTGAACAACTCTAGGGGGTGCCTTTCACACTGCAGCTTATATAAGCGGCACCCTTGGGAGCTGTGCAGTGCCGAACCTGTGCGACTCTACATGGCTGGCCTCCTGGGTCCTGCCTCTAAGGACTGCGCCGAGGATCCCATGGGATTCTGAGCCCGGGCTCAGTAGGACAGATGGGGGTGCTCCTTTTCTTCTGCTCTCCAGCTACTCCCTCTCCTCAGGTGCTCTCACTCAGGCCCATGGCTTAAAATACCATTTCTAAGGTGATGACTCACTCTCAAATTGACGTCTGTAGCCCTAACCTCTGCCCCAAGCTCCAAATTCATATTTCCAAGTGTCTGCTGCGAATCTACACTTAGAGGCATCACAGGCATTGCAAATTTAATTCGGCCAAGCCAACCTCTTGGTTCCTGCCACGCACCTGTCCTCTCATTCTTCTCCGTTTCAGTACACCATCAACCCTCTGGCTGAAATCCTCAGAGCTATATCCTTGATTCCCCCTTTCCTTCACCCTCTACAGCTATCCCATCAGCTTGTCCTGTCACCCAGTTTACAGAATACGTCCTAGATCCATCTCCAGATCTCTGCTGCCTCTGCCATCACCTACTTACTCCAAGCCACCGTCATCTCTCCCCTGTCTTACGGGGTTCCCTCAAGAGCAGAGCACAAGAGAAGGATTTGGGTGCACGCAGACTAATGCGCCACCTTTAGACAAGGGTGACTCCTTTTGTATCCTTGAGGGCTGCCCAGGCGGAGGCATGGGATGTGGGGAGGGAGGCCATTAGCAGTGACACTTGAGGCACCAAGGGTAGAAGTGCATGGGCCTGGTGAGGGCTTAGGGAGGATCACTAACAGCATTCATGGCAGGAACGGACTGCCCTCCTGCTGCTCACAGACCCCAGGGCTGAAGGGGCCGCTCCTCTCAGGCTAGGGTCTGACAGCAAGGGGATGGACCAGATGACCTCTGTAAGCCCCCTTTAGCACAAGAAGGCTACACATCCCACAGTGCCAGGAGAATGGTGCCCATTGGCCTAAATGGAGGCACTCAGCCAGGATATCTCAGGGAGCAGAAATCCCTCGTGAGTACCGAGTCAGGCTCCTGATGGCCCATCCCTGTCTCCAAACGCCTCCTCATAACTGACCTGCATCCTGCTTGCTGCCTCCTGAGCCCGCTTTCTCTTTGTGTTTTCTCACTGGCTATGAGAACAGTGGGTGGGCATTTTCCTCAAAACAACCCCCGAAGTCCCCCGCCCCATCTGTAGATCTCTGAAGCTGTTTGATCATAGCAGTGGATGGCCATCCCATCCATCCATCACCGACTACAGTAGTTTCTCACTGCAGCACCAGTTCAATCCTGCTTATTTCCTGAAAAATTAAGGCCCGGGAGACAGTGTTCCCACAGCCAAAAAGTCTGAGGACGCCTTGGGAAGATGCAGTGCCTCCTGGTCCCTCTCCTGGGTGCGTCTAGGTGATGCAGAGAGCAGGCCAGGGGGGCAGAACTTGGCATTGACAAATGGCCCAGCCTCCCCACAACCCGCACTTTCCCTCGCCCCAATAGCTATTGACAGCTGGGGCACTTGAGTTTTTCTCTTCTCTCTGTAGGCTCTTTTAATTGAAAAATATAAAGAAAACGCCTATCGATTCTGTGTAACTGATAAGCTGTTCACTCCCCAGCCTTTTTAATCAGGAGCCGAGCCTGGCTTAAAGCCCTGGGGAAGAGAAGGGCTGGGAAAGGAGGAGCACAATTCGCACTCTGGGGGGCTCCCCAGTCGTCCCAACAAACTTGTGCAGAGCCTCCAGGACTAGGGATAAATGAACCTAAATTTAGGAGCCTTCTCCTTCCTAAGGATGTTTGGTGCTCCTAATTTTTGAAGCATATAATTATCCCTAACATTTACACAACACTTCGCATTTACAAAGCAATTTCCATTTGTAAAGCATTTCCACATTTATTGTCTTCTTTGATCAGGCTGTTTACTTCAGGGGGCAACTGGTCCAGGAGTCCTCCCTCCACTTACCAAGTGTGCATCCAGGCCATGGAAACCCCGCTCCCCACAGTCCCGGGAAGCAGCCTGAGCAGAGATTGCTGTCTCATTTTACAGATGAGGACATTGAGGTTCAGAGACGTTGTAATCGCCCAAGGTTGCACAGCAAGTAAGCAGTCAGAAATTGGTCAGAGTGAGAACTCTGAGCCCCTCCAAGTGTTCTGCTCCTTAGAAATGAGCAGTTACCTGGTTGTCAAGATATGGGGCTTACCTGTCAGCCTCCTGCTCACTGTGAATCCCAGTAAGACTTAAAGAAGAACTTCCTAAGAAAAAGGCAGTAATATGGTAACCAGAAGGTTTTCCCTTCCTCAGAGAACGCTCATCTCAGGCTAGAGCCTGACAACATGGGGAGGGACCAGATGACCTCTGTAAGCCCCTTTAAGCACAAAGAGGCTATGACTGCCAGAGTGCCAGGAGAATGGATGCCCATCAGCCTAAATGGAGGCACCTCAGCCTCCTTATCTTCTGTTTGGCACACACCAACACATGAGTCATAGCAGATGCAGGGAAAATTTATTGCATCATCAATATTTAATATCTCCAGGGAGGTGACATCAGCAAAATTGCCTGGCCTGGCAGAGCCATCTAGGTGGACAGTAGGATAGGCTCTTCATCTCCTGCACACTCCATCCTTCCCACAGAGGGAACAGGTGAAATTTATGGGCCCCTGGATGAGGCACGTACATGGCAGAGGGTGACACGTTCCTCCAGTGCCCGTATGCTGGCCCGGGGGGCCTTCCTCCCTGTAACTCTTCACCTGGTCCAGAGTCTAGCAGGGCTAGAGGCTGGTGATTATTCATTGGGCCTGGGACTTGGGGTCTCCAACTGTTCTGAAATGCCATATTGAGTGTGGTCTGGTTGACAGTGCTGTGTGACAGGCTGGGGTCCCAGACCACATGGCGGTTAGTCACTTCTCAGACAGATCATCTCAGGACTCAGGTGTCACCAACGTTAGTCTGAGCCCAGGAGAAACTTGGCAGGTGGTGGGAAGACATAAACTAAGGCAGGGAGTAAATGCCTCATGGCCACCCTGCCTGGCCACACTGCTTCTCTTCATTAGCCACGTGAGTGAGCTTCTCTGGGCCTCAGTTTCCTTCTCTGTAAAATGGGGGTTATGGTCTCTGCCTCAGGTTTGTTGTAAAAATTGAAAAGGGTTCCACTTGATGTGTGCATGACCCAGGAGGGGCCCAATACACCTTCAGTTCCAGTCTCTCGCCTCTGCCCCAGGGGGACAGGGGAGGACCCAAGGCACACCTGGAGCATGTGGGAGGGCAGGGCTGCTGTACAAGAAAGGGAAGAAAATGGATGTGAATGAACCTGTAGGTTTCTGGCTCTCTGAGTGCCTCATTTAATCGCCATCATTGATAGCTGGGGAAACTAAGTTCAGAGAGACTGCGATATGTCCAAGGTGAAATCCGAACTTATGACCGTTTGGCTCTTTTTTGTGTGTCCTTAAACTGCTCCAGGTCTGGGTGAGCGTGGGGCAACTGAGGCAGTGGCAGAGGCAGTCCCTGCAGCCATACAGGCTGACCCCAGGGAGCATCCCAGAGTCTGTCTGTCCCAGAGAGGACTCCTCTCCCCATGAGCCTCTGGTCCTGCCTGGGGCATGGTACCCACCCCCAGTTTGACCAGCACACCATGGGTCTCCATCAGGAGCAAAGGCCTGAAGTGCAGGAAGTCCTCTGGTACCCAGGAAGTGGCTCCCACGTCCCTCAGGGGGACCAAAAGGACTATTCCTGGATACTGTTTCAATAGCTAGAAGAACCCTAGCCTTGGTCCTGGGTGGCTGTGTGACTCTGGGCAAGTTACCTCTGCTCTCTGGGCCTCAGTTTCCTCATCTCTAAAGAAAAGGGCTGGGCTGGATTATTAGCACATTCTCTTATGTGACAAGCTTCCTGGAGAGCACAGCATGGTCTCTGCCCACAGGGAGTTCCATCCAGTAGCAGAGATCCCAAATGAACTGACTGTGATGATGCTACGATGCTGCATGTGACGAGCTGGGGACAAGTGTGACCCAGGGTCGTCCAGACAAGTGGTTCCCAGCCCAGCCTGCAGGGCCAGGCAAGGCCAATGAAGCAGGGCAGCTGCTGGAGAAGATGCAGCATTTTGGAGCCTTGGTGTGACTCAGCCAGACAAGAAGGGGGCAGCCAGGACATACAGGTAGCTGTCAGGGTGGGGTCCTCCAGCAGTTCTGGATCCCAAGGTGAGAGGGTCAAGCAGCGAGTCTGGGAGGGGTCAGAAGTGGTGTTTGAGGCAAAGGGAATAGCAGACAGGGGACTTGAGATCAAGTCTGGGGTGAGGGCCAGTGTGGCTTAAACTCATCTTGCTGGAGGGTGGGAATGACCGTGGTGTGCAGGGTAGACAGAGGGTGGAGCTGTGCAGAGAGGAGTCTGTCATAACAAATTACTGCAGACTGGTGGCTTAGAACGACAGAAATGTACTCTCTCACCGTTCTAGAAGTCAGAAGTCCGAAATCCAGGTGTTAGCAGGGCAGTGCTCCTTTTGAAGGCCTCTGTGGAGGATCCTTCTTTGCTTCCTCCAGCTGCTGGTGGCTGCCTACAATCCTTGGCATCCCTTGGCTTATAGCCACATCACTCCAGTCTCTGCCTCCACTGTCACATGATGTCTCCCTGTGTGTCCATGCGTCACCCAAATTTCCCTCTTCTTTAAGATATCAGTCATTGGATTAGGACACACTCTAATCCAGGATAACCTCATTTTAATGGATTTTATCTGCAAACACTCTGTTTCCAAACATGGACACATTCCCAGGTGTCGGGTGTACGTGAATTTTGAGGAGACACCAGTACAGGAGAGCCGGGAGGAGCTGACCTGAGCCTATCTGAAAAGTGCCATCATTCTGCTAAGCCCAGCCCTGCTGATTTCACACAGGGCTTGGCAGGAATGGCTGGGATGGTGGATTGGAGCTTTATTGGGCCTTTGGGGCCCACTATTAGCAGGTAGTTTGCCTGTCTGTGTAACTTCCGGTAAGTGTAGGAAAAACTGAGCGATGGGCCAACTGGGCCAGAAAAGTGTGAAATTCCGCCTGCAGAGCTGGGTGGTATGAGGCAAATACAGCATCCAGGAGCTCTTGTTCTAATCCTGCCCTCAGCTGCTTCTTTGTGTGACCCTGGGGAAGTGACTTTCCCTCTCTGATCCTCACCTTACTCACGTGAGACACAAGGTCTGGGCCTGGCTGACCTCTGCAGGCCCTTACAAGAGTGGAAATTTGTATTTTAAATCTGATGCTCCGCAGGATAAAGGAGTCAACTCCAGGGATGCTGGGGACCCCCCTGAGGCTGGCCCTAGGAGATGACCACTTACTCTGGAAAAAGCTGACCACTTGTCAGCCCCTGACTTGGGTAGAAAGTCCTCCTCCCCCCCGCCCCCCGCCATGACACACAGCCAAGGTCATTGTTTCATTTTGAGAGAGAAATCAGGGTGTCTGCTGTGGCTGAGTGATGCAGACGAGGGGTGGAGGGTGGGGGCATGAAAGGCAGCTACAGGGATGGATATTGTGCTTCTCCTGGCAAGCCTGGCTCTGCAGTTCCTGGGCTGGGGTGCTTGAGAGACACCGTCCCCAATCAACGCAATGATAAATATACCCTGGCTTGGCCTGCCCGCACTGAGGGCAGAGTAGGGAGCCACATGACAACACGGGCACTCTGCAACACCCCATATTCATGTCCTCCCAGGAGGCTGGTCCAGTCTCCACCTTGAGGTGGCATGCCCTACCCTGCTGCTGGCCACCACTGGGGTCTGTGGGTAGCCAGTGGGGCAGGGCCAGTTACCCAGACTCCCAAAGCCAGAAACCTCTTGATTCTGAGTGTATATGGACACATGTGTGCATGTGTACACACACACACACACACGTGCCTGAGTACAGGGTCATGTGCAACATCGCACATTTACAATATACAGACACGCCCCCATCTACCCCCATTCACAGGTGTCTACACTAATATGTGGATATACACCAAGTCCCCCAACCATGGGTTCCCACCACCCCCAGGCCCAGTCAGAAACCTCTTGATTCTGAGTGTATATGGACACATGTGTGCATGTGTACACACACACACACACACACGTGCCTGAGTACAGGGTCATGTGCAACATCGCACATTTACAATATACAGACACGCCCCCATCTACCCCCATTCACAGGTGTCTACACTAATATGTGGATATACACCAAGTCCCCCAACCATGGGTTCCCACCACCCCCAGGCCCAGTCGCTGGTCAAGGCAGGCACAGCTCAACGTGGCCCCGAGTACATGCCCAGGAAACGAGGCTCTCATCCCCCCACCCACTGCTGGGAGATGGAGCCTGGCATAGGCTATGACCCCTCTGTGCTCAGGAAAAGTGTGCAGCTTGTTTCTTGGCTCTTCCCTGCCCCTCACCCCATGCAGGGCACACCACCAGGACCTAACGTGCCTCACTGCCATTTTGGTACTCATACAAGCAACCCTGAGCTAAGAATTTGGGCACAAGTGGTTTATTTGGGAGGTGATCCCAGGAAACTTGGTGAGGGAGGGAGGGGCGAGGCAGGGAGGGAGGAAAGGGAATGAAGTGTGTGTTCATGATGGGTTTGTGCTGGGAGACTGATTCCACCCAGATTCTTCCGGAAGACTGGGTAGCACACACCTCAGAACTGCTGTCCTTCTCAAGGGGTAAGGGTGCCCAGGTATTTATCCGTTGGTTCCCATCCCTCATTGCTTGAGGATGATCAGCTCCACGAATATCTGTCCTGCTCCCCTCAAGGGCCAAGCACGCTCCTCAACCAAAGAGCTCCTTCCAGAAGAGACACTGTGCATGGGCCACCCCTCCAGGGCTGTAGTGACTGCTGGGGAGGACTGAGGGGGCATCCAACAGCCACCTGTCCCGTCCCACCCTGGCTGTGTGAATATCCATGTATAAGCTATGCTCACACACGCAAACTCACACGCTCACACACGCATATGCACCCATCCTACTGGTTCTCCCTCCTCTCCCCACCTTGGTCCTCTCTGCTCCTGCCCACCTGGTCACTGTGTGGCCCGGAGAAGTAGGGGATCTGGACCTTCCATCACCCAGGCTGCCCCCTTTCTCCTGGCTCTAGGAACCCCCATCCCCAAAGCCCCTCTGCACTGCTGTCCTCTACCAGGCTCTCGGGTTTCAGCACCTGGCTTCAGCCCAATCTATCAGCCGCAATCTGGGCTTTGAAGCGGGAGACTCCCCAGACAGACAAAGGGGCGACTGCAAGGGGGGGCCCTGGGGTGCCAGCCCAGGTGTGTGACGATTATCTTGGGGGCCTAATCAAGGTACCTTGTCCCCAGCTTGGCTGGTGAATGACAGCTGCCCGAGCCCCTCCCACCACTCCCCTTGCTGGCTGCCAGGACAGCGACAGACACCTGCTAGGCCCCAGACCCCTTCCCTCCCCTGCCTGGCTTCCTTTTGTACCAGCACAAAGGGGGACAAAGCCAGGCCCCACCTGGAGAGGGGGAGGCCCCAGGGCTCCCACTTCTCAGCTGTGGCCGTCTCTGCCTGTGAATGCCAGAATTTTCTAATGAGCTGGGGGCGGGGGGTGGCACAGAGAGACTGACAGGCAGACGGCAGCCCAGGATGAGCAACAGGACCAGGAGAGGACCCATCCCGGACAGCTGCCCGGACGAGGTGCCCCTGGGGGTGAGGGTGCACAAGACAAAGACGCAGAGATGGGTACTGTTCCCCCCTCCCCAGGGACCCTGTTAAGATCTCCTTTGTCCCCAGAGCCCATTTGGGGAGCAGGACCAGAGCCAGCCCCATCTTTTACGGAAGCTGGGGAGAAAGAAAGCTCAGAGTAGTTGAGGGAGCCAGCCGTATTCACACCAGCCCCGGGCCCCAAAGCCAGACCCTCAGAGCCTGGCTGGGTCGCCTCCCACAGACACCTGTCTTAGAGTGTACGGCAGGCTGCCCTCTGCAGGGCGGGCACATGGATGTGGGGAGCGGGTGAGCTTAGCAGGAGCTGGAGCAGACTGGCCCAAGCTGACCTCGAGCTGCCTCCTGTCTCCTGGCCAGTCACCTTCCCTCAAGGTTCAGGGGCAGCCAGGCCATCACCTCCCCTTCCTCTTCTTCTTCCCTCTTCCAAACTGTTTCTGAACGCGCTACATGGCAGGGCTGTGACTCCCACGTACAATGTGTGCGGTGGGGTTGTGCAACATGGTGGCCCTCAGCTTTTCCTCGGAGGCTGGGGGAGAGGGAAGGAACAAGTGCGGAGCAGGTGGGGAGAGAGACAGAGAGACAGAGATCATCTTGGCCCCAGATCCCTCCTGGAAAAGAGTTAGAGGAACATGAGTGGGACAGAAACAGAGAGAAGCCCAAGTAGAAAGTGACAATCCTGGAGAGAGACCAGTCCACTGGACTCCTCAGTTTCCAGGCTATTAAGATGAGCCATAAGCTTCCCTAGGACCATCCTTCAGAGCTGGGGGGAGAGGAGCTGCGACAGGAGAGAACACATTATTCACAGCTAAAAAAAGACTCATTACTTTGCACCACCCTTTGGCTGGTATTGAATATACCATCGCTCCCCTCTTAACAAATGGCTTCTTGAGGGTTTAATTAACTTCTTGGTACCCTCAGGCAGGCAGCCTGGCCTCCACCATTGGGCAAAGCCTGAGTCAGCCGTGTTGAGGGCCAGAGACGGCCTTCAGGAGAGGCAGCTCCTGCCAAAGTGGAGGGGACAAGAGGAGGGGCAGTGCCCTGCTTGACCTGACTCCCTGCCCATGTTATAGATGGGAGGACTGAGGCCTTGAGGGGAGAAAGCAACTTGGGCAGCTTGCTCAAGGTTACGCAGTAAGATGGGGGCATAGCCAGGCCTAGCATTCAAGCCCTGAGCAAGCAGGAGGATGCTTAACCTTCCGGAGCCTTACCCATGCCTTCTCATCATAAGGTGAGATTAAACTGCAATGTGTACACAGAACAGAGTGATTCTGTAATTACTGGTTTAACTTGATCCAGACTCAAGGCAAGTCGGCCTGAGACTAAGTCCTTTCAGATCATCATTCTCATCTTTGTAAACAATGATCAAGCCCTTGTGATCTGTCAGATGCTGTGCTAAGCCCTTTCATGTATTATCTCATTTAATCCTTACAACACTCCCAGGAGGCTATCCCCACTTTTCAGATGAGGAAACAGGCTCAGAGAGATAAGTAACCCCAAAGGTCACCTTGCCTGAACTCCTAGGCTATACTGCCTCGCTAGAGAAGATCCCGTGTCATCGGACCCAATCTTTGCACTGAAGGGGAAGCTGAGAACCTGCCCAAGGTCACTCAGGTCAGAAGTGGACTCATCGCTTCTGATTCTGTGCCCAGTGAAAGCCTTTGCAAGCATACCACGTAGCCCATCCTCTCTGCTTCATTCCACACTTCCCCTGCCCTTGGCCTCCTTTCCCTCTGGAGGGGCTGGGCCCCTGGCTTCATGAGCCACACTGAGAAGCCCCAGTGAGCAAAGGGCAAACCCGGGCTCAGGAGCCGGACCCAGGTTGCAATCCTGCTCTGCAGGTTTGGGCTGTGGTCTTCAATTAAGTCTCTCCCTCTTAGCAGAGCCTCAGTTTCTTCATCTGGCAAATTAAAGCATGCCTCACAAGACATTTGCGAGAATTAACTATGAGTTTAAAGCACTTAGGCCAGTGACTGACACATCGTGGAATGCACTCTTAGCAGAATCATTGGGTAAGGGAATCCCTACCTCCCTCCGGCACCCAGCAACTGCAGTAGCTCATCCCCCACCCCCAGGGCTGTCACCAGCCCCCGCCTCTCCGTTCGAATTGGGGCAGAGAAGCCCTGGAGGATACTAGATGCCAGAACAGAGCCCTCCCGGCCTAGGGGGAGCAGGAAGACCGCCACTTGGGCTGTGGGCTAATTAATTGTAGTGGGCTGACAGCGGAGAGGGGCTGAGCTTTTTGCCGACGAGTCTAGAGCAATGATGGAATAATGGGCTCTAATGCACTGGTCTTCTCTGGGGACCTGTCTTTTATCCCCAACAAAACTAATTAATGACAGCAATAAATAAAGCAGTCCAGCCTGCACTGCCCGGAGCAGCCAGGACGCTTGGAGAAAAGCCTGTTGCTCCCAGCCCAGGAAGTGCTGAAGCCCAGGGTCCTCTGTGCAGGTGGGGTGAGGGCCATATGATGTCATGTGGGTTGGGGCAGGAGGGATCAGGCCCAAGAGGTCCACTCCATCCCAGGCTGAAAATTGGGCAGCTGTGAGTTCTAATCCCAGATTAGCCACCACATTGCTGTGTGACCTTGCCAGGTTGTTCTACATCTCTGAGCTTGGGACATTAACCCCTTGTGGATAGAATGTGTGTAGCCTATAAGCCAGGGAGAGTCACATTTCCTTTTATGGCTTAGAAAGTGGGATAAGGCCAGGCACATCACAGGAAGGATGTCCCACTCATGAGTCTCAAGTCAGTGAATGCTGTAACACAAAAAGCAGTTATGTCAGTGATTTTAAACTTTTCGCATGGATCAGAATCCCCTGCAAGCCTTGATGAAACCCAGACTGTGGCCTTCCCCCAGAGTTTTGGAGCCAGTGGGTCCTGAGAATGTGCCTTTTCAATAAGTTTCCAGGGGATATTGAGGCTGCTGGTCAGGGACCCCACTCTGAGAAGCTGTACTCTAGACTGAATGCCAAAGGCTTCAGTTCTCACCCTGTCTCTGCTTCTGGCTAGCTTGGGGTCCCTCACTTCCCCTCTCGGGGTCTCAGTTTCTCCAACGGTACATGTGAGTGTGTGGGGGGGGAGACTGACCTCTTATGACTCTGGGGTCTCTGCTCTGCCTTTGGAGGCAGCTCGAGACCTCCCACATGGCCTGTGACATCAGAGCCAACCTCTGTGCATGTCTAAGTCCTCTTGGGCTGAACTGGCTCAAAGCAGAGGGAGATCACAAAAGAACCAGCATCTTTTCAGGAGCCCCCACCCCAATTTATAGTGAACCACATGCCCCCAGGAGATGGCAGCCCCCCTTGTCAGTGTGGGAATCGTTGTTTCTCAGCACATCCCCACCTAGTGGTCCCTACCTCTTCTTGCACAGCTCCACTAACGGAGAGCTCATTTACTCCCATGGCGGGGCATTCCATTCTAAGGTCATAAGAAAGGGCTTTTTTTTGTTTTTCCGTTTGTTTTTAGTGCAAGTTCAAAATCTGCCTCCCCATGATGGATTCCCTTGACCACTCCCTCCTGGGTCTCAGTTTCCTCAAAGATCCCTTTCATCTTTGATATTAGAACGCCGGCATTGGAGACTAGTCTCTACCACTCATTGCTTGGGGACTTTGGGAAAGCCAGTGTGAGCTCTGAGCCCCTGTTTCTCCCTCTGTAGGATGGGAAAAAATGAGATAAAGAGGTGAGAATACAGAGCTCAGTGTAAATGCAAGAGGTTCCAATCACTATTGTGTGGTGACGTGGCCCTCCTCGGAGTTTGGCTGGGAATCCCATTTCCAGGTCAGTTGACTTTTCCTGAGGCCTTTCTGTCTGCAGGTGAGAATGAGCTACAGCCCCCTCCCTGTATATGGGACATTTTTAATCATAAGTTACCCCCTCTCTGCGGGACTTGCACCTGACTCCCTTGGTCCTGTAGCCAGTGCTCTGGAGCGGCCCTCCATGGAGTCTTCCACCAGAAGTGCTGGAGGCAAAGGCCAGCGGCCTGGGATATTGCACACAGTGACATGAGTCCTGGCTGCACTTCCCTGCACAGCAGCTTAGCACCTCAGGCCTGGCCCGGGATCTCACCAGTGCCTGAGCCACGTAGCAGGTCCAACAGAAACTCCACCCTCCTCTCTATACGGTCGGGGTTCTACCTTCAGGCAGAAGAAGTACACACCGACTGAGCAGAGATGAGATCTACTGAATGGACACTGGGCGTCACAGAATCCCTGGGAAGGGCTGGAAGACACAGTGCCCAGACTGTAGGCTGAACCACCATGCCAGTTTGGGGAGGGCACTGCCACAGAGCACAGGAGGTCACCCAGTGCTCTGCTTCCAGGCCCACAGGACTGCGCCTTGCTGCCTACTGCCTGAGCCACCCCAGACGCTCACGTAGCTGCCTTGCGGCCCCACCCAACACCAGAATGGTGTTCCTAGGGTCTTGCTTAATTGCATCGTGGCCCGCCTCATTGGCAGACCTCAGCTAATGGGTCTGTGCCTGAGCTGCAAGAGAGGCTGGGAAAGTGACAAGCTGGGATTTTCACCTTCTATAACAGCAGATAAGCTCTGCCTTCCACCAGGAGTGGGAAATCTTCCAAATAAAGAAAGAAGGTTTAGATCTGGGCCGGGAAAATCATGCTAGTGGCCACTCCCATTCGACGCAACACAACTTTGGCAAGCATTGATGTGCAGCAAGGTCACGGGCAGGATGCAGATAAAAATAACAGCTCACCCTGAGCACGTGCTATGGGCCAGCCTCTCTTCTGAGGGCTTGTCATGGATCATCTCATTGAGGCCTCTCAGTATCCTTAAAAGGAAAGTACTTTTATTATTATAACCATTCCCTCTGTTTCACCAACAAGAGGACAAAACCAGAGATGTTGCCCGTGGTTGGGCAGCTAGCGAGAAGCAGACCCCAGGCTTGAGCTCCACTGTTTGGCTTCTGGGCCTGTGTTCCTGGCGCCCTCTGCTCTTCGCCTCTGTCTCACACAAGGGAGACGCAGCCACCGTCCTCAGGAAGCAGGAGAAGCACACACCGCCGAATACAAGGCAGGTGGAATACAAGGCAATGGACTGGAACCACTGAGCAGCCAGGGACTTGGGTGTAGAGAGTGTAGGGTTGCTGTGCAAATTTAATAACACGGAGGATGTAAAATACCTAGTGTGGGTCATGGCACACAGAAAGTCTTTGTAAAAGTGCCACAACTGCCATCATCACCATCACCACCGTTACGGTTATCATCTTCATCATCACTGCCACCATCCTCACCATCATCAGCACTACCCCCACTGATGCCTTTGTTTATTCTGGCCCTTCCTCCTGGACCACCCTTCCCTGCCTTCTCATTTCCAAAGGGGTGTAACTGAGCATGAGGCCTACTCATCCTCCATGGCCCAGCTCAAATGCAGCCTCCTGCATGTAGCTTCCCTGATACCCACAGTCAAGGACTGCAGGAAGCCTCCCAGCGCCCCCAACTGCCGTGCGCACACGTGGTGTGTGTGTGTGTGTGTGTGTGTGTGTGTGTGTGTGTGTCCGTGTCCTCTTCTCGCTTACACCGAACTACAAAACTCTCCAGTTCACCAGCCCCTGCTTCCCTCTCACACTGTCTTTACTTCCCTTCATCTACCCCCAACTTCTCTGAGCCACTTTCTGGGTAACTTGGCCTCCAGCACAGATGATCAAATGGGGTACGCTCAGGCTCCTGAGAAAGTGCTGGGGTTACCCACTCCTACCTCTCTGGACCCCATTAGCTGCCTCATAACCTAGGCCCTTCCCAAAGTCACCGTCTACCAAGTTTAATCCACACGGCAGTTCATCCTGTCCTAGATAAAGGCACAGGCCAGAGGCCTCGCCTCTGGTTTTGAGTCAGGATTCTGTCACTTTCTGGGCATGTGTCCCTGAATGAGTCACTCTCTCTTTGGGGGTCTGAGTTGTCCCTCCATCCACAGGTTGTGTAGGTGCAGGGATGGAAGATTTCTCCGTCCCTTTCTGAGTCTCAGTGTAGCTAAGAGAGGGGTTTGGTCCTTGCTCACATGGCCCTCCTCCCTTCTAAACTATAGGTGTTGTGTGGTGGGTAGAGGGTCCTTTAAGGTGGCTTTGCACAGGTCAGGCCTCCTTCTTGCCCACAATGCCAGCAGCAGCCTCTCCTCTGTTCAGCAGTGGCTGGCTGGGCTGGGGGCTGAGGCAGGCCCCATGCGAAGGGCACTTGGCCCTGTCTCAGCCGAAAGGCTCAGAGCAAGGGGCTCCCAGCCCTGTTGCCTTCAGCTGAGAGTCTCAGAGCTCTTGGCCCAAGACCCCAAGGGGAGGGATATTTACGGTTTAATAACTGGCCTATTGATTCTCATTTATTTGCCGCCAGCGGGGCTTACCCAGGAAGTGAAGGCGAGAGGGCTGTGTTTGTAAATAAGTCTCCAGTTGGCCCTATCACTCAGCCTGCCAGGCTTGCTTCTGACCAGGGAGATGAGCTGGGTTAATATAGCACAGTGCCCTTCTGCTTCGCCGAGCTCTGACAGGCAGCCGCAGGGACACCAGCCCATCCAGGCCAGCCCCTGGGGCCCTCCTGAGCCCAAGTCCCTTCCCTGTGCTCTTCATAGTTAGCAATGCACTTCCATATCTTTGATCTCTTTGGCTGTCTCCTTTGAAGGACGAAGAGCAGGCTTAGTAGCCCACTTAACAGATGAGAACACTGAGACTGACAGAGATGATATACTTTATTTGAGGACACGCTGCCAGGAAAGGGCAGGTGAGGCAGGATTGCAACTTGAGCAGTGTTGGCTGACTGACTCTCTTAGTTAGCTATTGCTATGTAACAAATCAGCCCAACATTTAGTAGCTTAAAATAAGAACTGTTATTTCTCATGAGTCTCTGAGTTTAGCTGATCTGAACTAAGCTTGACCAACGTGGCTGGGCTCAGTCTGTGGGGAGCGGAAGGATCCACCTGGGCTGCTGCTGTAGGGCAACCTCAGCCCAGACACCTGGGCTCTGCTCTGTGTGTCTCTTGTATCCTTCTTGCTGGCTGGCCTGGGTTTGTTCTCATGGAGGTGGCAGGAGTCCAAGAGAAGAAGCAGGGCCGAATGAGCATTTTAACTGGCCTCGGTTTGTGTCAAGTTGGTTACTACCCCACTGGCCAGAGCAGGTCACTGTTGGAGAGCACTACTTAAAGCCGTAGTTACAGCAAGGCATGACAAATTCAGGCCATTGACGCCATCAGTCTACTGCACTGCCCCGAGAGCATTGCACTTTCCACAATTTTCCAGCATTCTGCCCCTTTCCCTTGCAAAGAATTGAAGCCTTGAACAAGGAGAGAATCCCATGGTCTTTCTCCAAGTCTGGGTAGCAGGGCCAGCCCTCTTGAGAAGCATGAGGTTTGGTCTGGGCAGCACCAGAAGGAAGAACTGAGACCTAAAGGTTTTGGCTGAAGACATGGAGGGACTTTCCAAGGACCAAGGCTGTCCCACAATAGAAAAGCCTCCTTAGATAGTGAGCTCCCAGTCACCGGGAATGTGTAAGCACAGATCAGATGCTGACTGCGTGGCTGCAGGAGGGATTCTGCCTCCAATGAGACTAGATGCAGACCAGGTAAGCTCCCCATCCAGCAATCAAAGCAGGGATGACTGAGCAGCGGGCCCAGGGCTGACTGAGCCAACTCACCAACCGCCTGCCCCCTCCTCTAATTCCGGCCTCCAGGTAAGCGCCCCTTCTCTGTGGCAGGAACCTCATTAATGGAGAGAGAGAGGAGGGGAGAGCAGTCAACTGACGGCCTTTTCCACTCTCTGGAGCCTTGGGAGTTTTCTCAGATAATAATAGTAACAGAACCTTGCCTTTGGACAGAGCCTCGGAGTTCTCCCCAGGCCTGTGTGGCCTTTAGTGGAGCAGGCTCAGGGCGGAGAGGTGCAGCTGTCCCGCGGCGGCCTGGCTGGCTGACCGCCTGACCACAGTCACCTGGCCCACTGACCCACTGACACAGGCAGTGACGGACAGACACAGTGAGCGTCCGACGGACAGACTCGAGGGTTGGCTGATAGTGAATGGATGACACACATATGGATTGACTGACGGAAGACTGTCTCATGGACTCACTGACTGATACGGCATCTGACAGGCTCACGGGCTACCTAACTGCCCATCTCACTGGCTCTGCACTAACAAACTTACCACCTGACTATTCTGCCTGACAGACTCAGGGATTCCCCGACTCAGCATTGTCTCCCCAACTAACTGGCTGACAGAGAATGTCCATCTGACACACCGATTGCCGGACTGACCGTCTTATCACTGACTGTCTTATGACTGACTCACACTCTCACTCATTGACATTATGATTGACCAGCTACCTGACTGACTACCAGTTGACATGCTGATGCCTGGCCACTCCATGTCCCAGCGGACCTTTCACACTAACCCTTACAGCAATAGGCAGCAGACCCACTGATTGACAGTAGGGTTGACCTAGTCATAATTAATGGACTGCCTGACAGCAATGACTAAAATATTGCCAGACTGACCACCATACTAACAGCCCAATTTGCTGGCTGACTTTAAAGCAGACAGGCCCACTCAGTAATAGTCGGCCCCAACTTGCTAGCTTGAGGGACTGACCCACTGCTAGACGATTGTGCTGCTGCTTGGCTGACCCTGGAACCGACAGCTGGCTAACCATCAACACGGCCACAGCCTGCTATGCTGACTGACGGGCCCAGTGGGCTGACAGGCTTCATGGCTGATGGGGGAGAGCATTTTTAGGAATCCTTTTGGGTTCTTTGCTCTTTCTCCTCCCTGACCCTTTATCTCCCAGCTCAGCTTTTTCACCTCACACTCTTTAAATTTTATTTTTTATTTTCTGTATGCTTCATACATACAAAGGAATATAGATAACATACACGAAAACTGAAAGAATGAAAATGAAATGAACGTCAGTGTGCCACCCCTTAGCTCCAGGGCTGGAACAGTGGCCCTCCACCTGCTGCACAACACAATTACCAGGGGAGCTTTTGACAAATGTCCATGCCTTAGCTGCACCCCCAGAGATGCTCAGTTAACTGGCCTGGCATCACTGTTTTTTTTCCCAGCTTTATTTTGATATAATTGACAAATAAGAATTGTATATATTTAAGGTGTACAGCACGATGATTCATATACATTGTGAAATATTACCATAATCGATCCAATTAACATCTCTATCACCTAACAGTTACCATTTGTGTGTGTGTGGTGAGAACACTTAAGATCCACTCTCTAAGCAAATTTCAAGTATACAATACAGTATTACTAACTATCGTCAGCATTGTAGTACATTAGATCTTCAGAACTTATCCATCCTGCATGACTGAACTTTGTACCCTTTGACAAATATCTCCCCTTTGCCCCTCCCTGACCCTGCGCCTCTGGAAACCAGCAACTAGAAACTACTCTCTGTTTCTGTGAGTTGGACTTCTTTAGATTCCACATATAAATGAGATCATGCATTATTTGTCTTTCTGTGTCTAGTTTATTTTACTTAGTATAATGTCCTTCAGGTTCATCCCCGTTGTCTCAAATGGCAGGATTTCCTTCTTTTTAAGGCTGAATAATATTCCACCATATAGATACAGATATAGATCACATCTTCTTTATGCATTTACCTGTCAATAGACACTTTGGTTATTTCCATACTGAATATGGAATATTTCCATATTCACAGTATTATTGTGCTAATACTGCAGTGAACATGGGAGTGCAGATATCTCTTGGAGATCTTGATATTATTTCCTCTGGATATATAACCAGAAGTGGGATTGCGGGAATCATACGGTAGCTCTATTTTTAGTGTTTTGAGAAACCTCCATGCTGTTTTCAATAATGGCTGCACCAACTTACATCAGTGCTTTGGAGAAGCTCCTGAGTGAGTCTGATGTTTTGACAGGGTCGAGTGACCCTGGGCTGGACCATCATGGTTACTTGGCTTGGCTTCACTACCTGAAGTGTGGTCTGGCCCTGCAGCGTCCACCTCACCTGGGGGCTTGTAGGAAATGCAGCCCCTCAGCCCCCACCAGAAACCCTCTGAACGAGTATCTGCTTGTTAACAAGACTCCAGGGGGATCCCGTGTGCACATCAATGTATGAGAATCCCTGCCTTACATGGTCCCTACATCCTCCTCCCCAACTGGTCTCCCCTCCCCGCACCAGAGGTCTCCAGTCTGCTCCTGCCCTTGGTTTCACCTGAACCATCATGTTTAATTTGTCTGCTTTGGTTCTTTATATCAGTGAGATCACTCTGCACATATTCTCCTGCAATATTTTTTTTTTTGCCCTTCATTTTATTTTAAATTTTTTATTTTTTTAAATTTTTGGCCGCGCCGCGCGGCGTGCGGTTTAATCCTCTCCCTGTGCCCACAGCCTTCTCCTCCTCTCTTTGCCCCGCCCCCCGCCTTCCCCAGGGAGCAGAATAGCAGAGCCTCTTCGGTAGCTGCTGCTTCCCACACTGGGGCCACCATGCTTCCCTGAGGACAGGTATCTGGGATGTGTCATTGACCCCCTCTGCCTCTTCTCTTCCCTTCTCCTCTGTCTTGGCAGCCCAGGCAGCTTGGGAGGAGGAGTGTCTGGATTTTCCTGGCTCCAGCCTGGCCTCAGGCAGAGGGACTGATGGGAGTTTGAGGGACTTGGGGGCTGATAAGGGGAAAAGGCTGTATTTGTCGGGGTTCTCCAGAGAAACAGAACCAGTAGGATATAGATATAGATATAAAAAGAGAGTTATTAGAGGAATCGGCTCATGTGGTTATGGAGGCCGAGAAGTCCTACAATCTACTGCCTGAAAATTAGAAAACCAGGAGAGTTGCTGGCACAGTTCAGTTAGAACTCGGAGGCCTGCAGAGGGGGACTGCTGGTGAAAGTCCCAAAGTCCGAAGGCCTGAGAACCAGGAACTCTGATGTCCAAGGGCAGGAAAGATGGATGTCCCAGCTCAAGAAGAAAGAGACAAAATTCACACTTTCTCCACCTTTTGTTCTGTTCGGGCCCTCAAAAGATAGGATGATGTCTGCCCACATTGGTGAAGGTGATCTTTACGCAGTCTCCTGATTCAAATGTTAAGCTCCTCTGTAAACATCCTCAAGGATGCCCCAGAAACACTGTTTTACTGGTTATCTGAACGTCTCTTAGCCCAGTCAAGTTGGCACATAAAATTAAGCATCACAATTGCATAACCATGAAGAGCAGTAACACAAGCTTTATTGAATGGTACTTGAACAGGGTTGCAAGAGAAGGGAAACCCTTCACAGCATGAAGTGAAGGTTTGTGGCAAGGGAACCACCATCCAGAGGCGAAGAGGATGAGGGAACTCCTGGAGAGAAAGGGGGACAGGAGGGAGGGCTTCTGGTGTCTAGGTGCTGTCACTCTGTAGCAAGACAGGGACTCTCTGGGTCAGAGAACTCTGTTCTATCAATGGCCAGCAGCTGTGGAGGAGGTTTTGTGGGGTAGGCAAAGCTAGTTAGGCAGAGCCTAAATAGTTAAAAATCTGCTCATTTGGGCTATTTTTTAAACTGCTGTATGCGTAACAATTTGAGATCAGCACTGGCAGTCTTTTGAGCTAGCAGGTCTCGGCCTGCAGTGAAGAGATAAATAACCTAGGGGCCAATCCACGGAGGTCATCTTTGGCTCATTTATATATATATAGCAAGGACTCCAGGAGACAGAGCCAGATGAAGGCCTCTTTTAGTCTAGAACCCACAGCCCCTACCAGGTGCAGGGTGGGTCTCAGATGAGTCACAGAGCCTGACAAGCCTCCATTTGCATCGGTGTAAAAATAGTTTGTAAGAAGCAGCATGCACAGTATTCCCTCCTTTTGCTGCAAACACCTCCTCTGCACCAGGTCCTGTGCTGGTTCCCGTGTCTGCCTCCTGAGGCCCTGGGACCACTGGGCACCATGCAGGGCTGCAACCGGAGCCCTGAGGGGCTTCACCAGCCTACGCCCTCCTACAGCCCCCCTGAAACCTCTACTGGTCTCCTCTCACTTACAACCCACAACCTTCTCAAGGGTTGTCCGTGAAAATGCCCTTTCCAGAAAGGCATCAAGGCAGAATGGGAAGGAACTTTGGAGTCAGTTGTCCAATGTCAGCAACAACAGCAAACACGAATGGAGCATTTACCACGTACCAGACACCACATCAAGCATTTCCTCCAAACATTGTCTCCATAACAAACTTCAACTGAACTAAGTCCTATTCTATGTATATATAGGGACGTGTGTGTATCTGAACACAGAAGGTAGCATGCTATGCATGCATTCTGCACCTTGATTTTTTTTCTCTCAACAATGTACCTTATAGATTATTCCTTATTCGTTACATATAGAGCATTCCAGTGTATGGTTGTACTGTAATTTAGCAAACAAACCTCTCTTGATGGAGATTTAGATTTCTTCCAATATGGCTTTTACTCGGTTCATTTTTTGGAAAAATTCCTAGAAGTTGAACCTCAGGGTCACTTTAAGTAGCTCAAGGAATTGGAGCCACTGGGGTGGGATCCAGGTGGGAAGGAAACTCAGACTGTGGTTCTTGGGGGAGGAAGAGATGAGAAAGAAGGGGGAGTGGCGCTGAGAGGGGAGGGACAAGGGAGAGAGGAAGAGCGTGTGGAGGGGTCCCATTTCCGGAGGCAGCAGGATGGAGCCGGGGCTGGGCAGAGCTGTGGGCTCCATCCCCAGGGATGCTCCTGGGCTGTGCTGGTGGATGGCATCGAGGAAGCAGTGGTGGAAGGCATCTGTCCTGTGTGCGTTTCCATCTTCCCAACGTCTGTTCCAAATTGCCGTGCTTTACCTCTCCCTGTACCTCCTCCCCCTGCAACCCTCCCCCTGCCCCCCCACCCCCCGCTACCCTCAGCCTGGGAAAATCCAGTCAGTTAATAAAAGCGGCAGATTGCTTAGAGATGAAGGGCGAGCGATGGAGACAGTTTGAGGGCCTGATATTTCCCTCATGTGCAATAATCTGGTGATGAGATCTTTTCCCTTTCCTGGAGCCTTTATTAATATTAGCTCCTAATGCATAATTAGCTGGCAAGCCCAGGGGGCTGGTGCTTGGGTCCCCACCCTCTCTCCTCTCCCCTGGGCCGGACCACCTGCTCCCCGGGGCCCCGGGAGGGCAGAGGCACTGGTGGAGGAGGTAGGCCTGGCTCTTCTCACACAGGTGGAGCCTTTCTGGTGGTCTGGGCTTCTGAGCTTCTAGCCTCCCGCTGACCTTGAGCGTTTCACTGCCCTCCATAACCCCAGAGGGCCAGAGTCTGCTGGGACCCATGGAGTCCAGGGCCAGGCTGGGGTTCTGCTGGAGGAGCTAGCATCAGACTCAGCTGGGTTGCCCTTCCCTTTCAGCCCTCTTGGGTATTGAAGTGGTCATCGTGTGGTTGTGGGGCTGTGACCAGCACAGCTGGGTGGCTGTGAACTCTGGCTGGCCCACATCTCCGCAGGGTCACTGCCACCATATCCTCCTGACTCTGACCACTAGAAGCTTCTCAGGCCTGGGAAAGGGCTGGGGAACAGCCGGGTCCTGTCCTCTTCCCTGGTGGCAGGAGGCTTGTCCCTCTAGGCCAGAGCTTCAGCTCTGCGGAGGAGTTGTTCTGCGGTGGTTGGCTGGGTTGCCTTTGGCAACTGACTTGCCTTCTCTGGTCTCGGCTTCCTGAGCAGGACAGTAAGGATGCCCCTGGGACTCTTCCCCTGCTGCTTTATGTTCTGAGTCTGGTGCAGGTGTCAGGAGTGCCAGAGTTGGCAAAAACAAAGTTTGAGTACATGAAAGACCATGGACAGGAGGGTTTTGAGAGTCCCACTCCCGTGGATCCCAACATTAACTGCCAGGAGCTGCACTGGCTGAGTCCTGGCTTGTGGTAGGATAAATAGGAAGTTCGCACCTCATTATTCCCTCCCTCCCACCAAGCTCCCACCTGCCACAGGGCCTTTGCACGTGCTGTTCCCCCCCGCCTGGAATGATCGTCTCTCCACCCCTTTTTCCTACTCTTCCTTCAGAACTCAGACCAAGAATCATTTCCTCCAGGAAGCCTTGCCTGACTTCCCCATTGAGGTCAAATTTATGGTGGCCCATATGTCTCTTTCACAGTGATTCTGAGTCAGTAAAATCAGGGGCACAAAAAAGGTGACTGTATTTTTCTGTAACTAAGCCTAATTTCTACTCTAAGCCCCCATCCTGCCAGGAATCTGAAACGTAATATGCGGCAGTTCAGGGTCCCTCTGCTTGCCCTGGCATTCTGTCACGATCCAGGGAGAGCCTGGGTGTGGGGGAATGGAGGGTGGGTCCCCCAGTGCTTCAGTGTCAGGGAAGGACTGTTGTCTGTCCACTTCTCACATCCTCATTCCAGTGCCATCTCAGCCTCTGCCACCCCTACCATGGTCATTGCATCACAACAGCCTGAGCCCATAGCCCTTCCAGGCCCCCTGCCACTTCCCACGCTGCCCTGGAGACTCCACACAGACACTTCTTCTTCTCCATGTGATGCCAGGCAGAGGGAAACTTGGGGGTCCCACCAGCTGGCTAGGGGGAAGGGCAGGCACAGATCCTCTCTGCCCCGGGAGTTCTCACATGAGGTGGGGGTAGGAGAGGCAGGGAAGCAGCAGCAGGACCTGTCCTCGGGGACCCAGCAATTCCTGTCTTGCCCTTTCACTCTCCTCCCCTCCTCTTTGCCAGGCGTGGAGGCTCTTGGAGTCTGGGGAGCAGGTGGGGCGCCATCTAGCAAAGGTCTCCAACTACACCTGTAATCTGCTGCTTCTGCCCCAAGTCGTTCAGGAATTGACTTTGTTCTGTTGCATCATCCCGGTGGTCAAAGAGGGGGAGGGAAGGGGAAACCAGAAACACAAGGGAGAGATCAGCCATATTAAGCACATGAGAGGCAGAATAGCTTAGTGATTACAGTAAGTGGGGGTTCTGGAGTCAGACGGCCTGGGTTCCAATCCTGCTCTGCTGCCTGCCAGCTGTGCTGCCTCAGGCACGTTACTTCACCTCTCTGGTCTTCGGTTTCCTCTTCCATAGACACCGACAGTGTTTGCCATAGTCAAGATTAAACAAGGTAATACATACAGAGTGCTTGGCACGGTGCCTGGCATGTAGGAAACTCTCAGAGATCATTGTTACTCCCTTAAAAACCATCCCCCGCTGCCCCCTCAGATAAAACTACAATGTTTGATGAGTATTTCATTAATGTCTGTCTCCCCTGTCACACTGCAGGCTCCAAGAGGGTAGAGACAGCGTTGCTTTGTTGGGTTGCTTGCTGGTTTGGGGGTCACAATTGTGCAGCCCCAGTGCTGATACTCTGTGGATCCTGCTGTTCCTATTTGCCTCCCTGCCAGCTCTGCACATGCCTGACCATGACCTTGCCCACCATCCTGCTCATGTCTCTTCCAGGAAGCCTTCCCTGATACTCTCATTTAGATAAATCTTCCCCCACCAACATCGCCCCCGGGTCGCCACAGCCCCCATTGAAAGTGTGGCTCCACCATCCACACCCAGAGCAGACCCCATGAGACCAGGAGCCACATCCAGCTCACCCCTGTCTCCCCGACTGGATCCAGCTGAGGAGCTCCAAGTAAAGCTGACCTTTTCCCTTTATTTGAGCCCCACAATAGCTCAGAGAAGAAGACAAAGCAGATCCTATCCCCATGTTGTGGGTAGAACTAATTCTCAGGGAGATTAAGTGACTTGCTCAATATCACACAGCTGCCAGGGGCGGGTGTGCGGGTTGGGCCTGGGGGTTGGGCTGAGTTCCTGGGGGTCTACCCTATGCACATCTCCATCACCCCTCGCCTTCCTCAGCCTTCACCATGATGGCAATCGGATGCTGAAGGCCCCGGGAGGAGAAGGGACTCATCAAGTCCACACAGCAAGCCTGGGTCAGAGCCCTGGGATTGGGGCCACCAGGAGTCAGGAGCCCCAAAGGCTCTGTCCTTAGCTTTGAGACCATGATCTCAGGGTCCTGGCTGGACCTCCCCTCTCTGGACAACCAGGAGCCAGGATGCAGTTTCAAGCTAGGACCTCAGTCCCACGATGGGCCAGGCTACCTGCTCTTTGCTGCTGGACTGAAAGGCAGCTCACGCTGCCCTCTGGCTAGGCTGACCTAGATCAGCAGAAAATAACTTGCTGCAGGAAAAATCATCCAGATGCACCACCAGCTCCCTGCCCTGTCCGCTAAGCACAGCCACTGAGCCCAGCCTGGGCCCAGGCCCTCAACTCGGTAGGAGCTGGGAGCACAAAGAGGACGAAAACCCCTGTGTGGGGACCATGGCCTGAAATGGGAGGCACACCTTTCCCGTCTCTCCTGGAGCCATGAAACTGTCATTTAGTCTCATTTTGCCGTCACGGTAACCAGGAGGTGGGCATTATTGGCCCCGTTTTTCTGAGGACAAACCTAAGGCCCAGGGAGGTGAAGTGATTCGACTGAGCTCACACAGCAAGTAAAGGGCAAGAACAATGCTGGTCTGTCTGCCTCCCGAGTGGGTGCTGGTTTCATTGTCTACACTGTGCCTCTGAAGGTTCTGGAAGTCCTGCTTAGGCCCCCTTCCTCTAGGATACCCTGAGCCCTGGCCTCACGGAGACTTGGCCTCCTTGGGCACCTGCAACCTTGGTTTTATCTCCTACCTGCCCCCCATACTCACTCTGCCTGCTAGGCTATGGGCTCAGGCTCTGCACTCTAACAGCCTGGTGATGGATCCTAGCTCCACTCCCTAGGAACTGATTTGGGCCAGTGACAGCCTCAGTTTTCTCATCTGTAAAATGGGACTAATAATAGCCCCCCCCCTTCCTGGGTTGTTGCAATGTGGCTGTGCGGTGACTTGTAGCACATGGAGGGGTACAGTGAGTGCTGGTTGCTACTGTTGGCACTCTTCTCATGGTGGTGAGCTGGCTTTAAAGTAAGGAGACTGGTATCCAGGGACTCCCCAGTCATTTCCCCTTTCCCGCCCCCTCCCAGCTGGACTGCAACTTCCTTGCATCAGGGCTGTGCCCCCCACATCCCAGGCCCATGTTGAATCTTCTGTTGCTGCTCAGCTGGCATTCATCGAGTTGGTGGGTGGTGCTGGCCGCCTTTGGGGGAAGGGAGGGATGCCAGTGGCTGGAATGGGAGGGGAGCCGTGTCCAGAGCAATCTCCTCCCCCAGGTCTGATAAGGGAGTTCCGGTGTGTGCTGGCTATTTGTTGAGTAAGGAATACACAAATGAACGAGCAGATGGTGGGAACTCTGGGCCCAGTGGTGGGTGGGGTGATTCTAGAAACCAGACTGGTCAGCTGGACTGCTTCCCAGTGAATATCACCCAATAAACTCTCTGGTTGGCTTTGGACAAGCCATCTACTGATGTTAGGGCAGAGGCTTTGCATGACACTTCGGCAGATGGCTGGCAATTACCCACTTGCATACCTCCTGTGATGGGGAGCTCCTTTTCACCTCCCTGGCAAGCAGCCCTTTTTATCCTGGACACCCAGACAGTATGGGAGGTCTTATTTAGCTTAAGCTAAATCAGCTCCTTGTCACTTCCATCCTGTGCTCTTAGCTTTGCCCTTGGAGCCACCCGGACATAGCTTTCCTTTCTCCCACACACCTTCCTTCAGCTGGGTAAAAGAGCTTGGGGTCTGGGCCCGAGTGCATGAGTGTGACTCCTGCATCTGACACTTCCTAGCAGCCTGGCCTTAAGTCAGTTATCTTTCCTCTCTAAGCCTCAGTTTCATCTCCCACAAAATGCATATTTTAAAAAAAAGACTCTTCAAAGAATGTTCTAGGCCCAGGAGCTCCTCAGTACCAGATTTCCTTCACTGTATGTGAGAGGGAGTGACAGAAGCTGGCCTCAACCTACCAGGATCCTGCCACCCCTTTTTCAGAGGGCAATGGGGAGCCATGGAATGCTTTAGAGCAGGGGCATGGGCTGACATGAGGCAATCTCCATCTGTCACTTCACCAGACTCTCAGTCAGGGATAGAGGGGCTCAGATGGGGCAAGAGTCCTGTGATCAGGGGCTCAGAGGAGACTTCCTTGAAAGTCTGAGGGGACCCAGAGCTCGCTGATGTTGGCATGGCTCCTGGATGCTGCACACTCCAAGGCAGCTCTGTCTTTAGTGTCAAATGCCGTCTGTATCTGCTTCCTGGTGAAAGGCAGAGTCATCTCCAATTCCAGCCACACCAGTGTGTCCAGCAGGTGTCCAGCCAGTGGCCCATGAGCCACCTCCTCCCGAGAGCTTGGAGGTGACAGGCCAAGAGCCCAGCAGTGGGCAGGGCAAGGCCGGGCAGAAACCCCTTTGTAGCCTCCCAGGGTGAGGCAAGACCCAGCTCCTGAGGGGATTCTATTCCAGACAATCAAAGACTTCTTTTGTTCACAGAGGATCAGAAGGAAAGAGAAGGACCAAGGTACGCATCCTGCATTTCCTGGCTGAAGCCAGATCCTGGATACCTGGGTCTCAGTCCTAGCTTTCAGTGACATTCAGCAGGTCACTTAATTTCTGTGAGCTTCAGTCTCTATATCTATGTCATCTCTACATCTATCATCTCTATCTATCTATCGATCGATCGATCGATCTGATTAAAAGCCCTTATTGATCTCGAGGGATTATTATTAGCATCCAATAGGAGAATAGATTGAAACTGTAAAGCCCTTTACCTGTAAATGGAGTTATAATCACTGTGCATTTGTATATGGAGAGAGTTGCAGATAGCATTTCAGTGAGATGTAGGGTCTTGGGGAATGCCCTCCTCTCTCTGAGCCTCAGTTTCCCTGCCTCCACAGATGCTCTCTGAGGCTCATCCAGCTCCAAAACGCCAGGCGGTGGATTCCTCCATGGGAAAACGGACGTGCTGACAGACCCCTCTGTGTCTGCAACATGATCTCCTGTCTCCGGGGAAGCAGGCTCCCTGCCGGCGCTGCTGGTGATTAATACGCCCTTAGTGGGGCTCCTGACCCGCTGTCAGGCACATCAAGGTAAGTGCCCATCCGCAGGCTGAGGGCTCCGTTGATGAATAAATAATAACAGCAGTGAAGTAATGGGATCGGGGAGGCCGCTTAGGATAATGGAGCGACAGACGACGTGGCATCGGGCCCCAGGGACCAGAGCTGCCGGATGAGCTGGCAGGAGGGCTGGCAGGAACACGGGTGTGTGCACATCCCAGCAACGGTCTGTCTGCCGACCGTGACGACGATAACCCCCTGGCTGGTCCCAGGTGACTCTGCGGCACGGTGGTTCATGTTACAGCCATGAGTGCGGGCTTTGGGGGCACACAGACCTGGTGCCCCTCTGCCTGGCTGAGCCATGGTTGGTTTCTGCATTTGCACAATGGACATGATAAAGGGGGTGGGGGGTGGGAGTGAGGAGGGCTGTGAGGTGTTCACACGCACTAGTGCATCGTGAGCCCCTGCTAGTGCTGCCATCGCTGTCCCCAGAGTGATTGTACTCCATTCAGCTCACTGAATCCTTAACTCAAAACTGCCCTGTGAACCAGCCAGGGCAGGGATGGTGTGCATCCTGCTTTGGGCCCAGCTGCCTGCTGGTCTTTTAGGTGAGATTGGGGTGTCAGTCTATGTCCCAGAGGATCTCACAGTCAAGAGGGAGGGGTGGGCGAGACAAAGGGTGGGTTGTCAAAATAGACCCCTAAATGAGAGCCACGAGATATCACTATATACTTGCACAGCCCATAAAGCCTACCCTACCTTTTGTGTTGGCGAGGATGTGGGTCACCTGGAACTCACACACTGCTGGTGAAAATGTAAAATGGTACAACCACTTCACAAAAGGTATGACAATTTCTCCTAAGTCCAAACATATAACTGTCCTTGACCCAGCAATTCCACCCCTAAACATTAGCCAAGAGAAACAAAAACACATGTCTACACAAAGACTTGTACATAGCTTTGCTTATAATGGCCAAAGCCTAAAAACAACCCAAATGTCTATTGATAGGTGAAGGGATCAATACATTGAAGTATATCCATGCATTGGAATATTACAAAGCTACAAATACATGAAACAACACTGATCGGTCTCAGAGATAATATGCCAAGTGAAAGAATCCAGACACAAAAGAGTACATACTACATGATGTCACTTACGTGAAAGCCTAGAAAAGGGAAGTCTAGTCGCTAGTGACAGAAAGAAGATCAGAGTTTGCTTTCTGGGGCCAGGTTAGGGTGGGAAGGCCGTCTGCAAAGAGCAAAGGGGACTTTCTGGGGTAATAGAAATATTCTCTATCTGGACTGTAGTAGTGGTTACATGAGTGTGCACATTTGTCAAAACTCATAGAACTCTACTTTATTGTGGGTGCATTTTATTGTCTATAAATTTTACTTCCAAAAAGTTGACTGAAAACCAAATCAAGAAAAAAACACAAGCACCAAAAAAAAAAAAAAAAAATTACCAACCAGAGTAATCCAAACAGCTGGCAATCCCCAAAGAGCATGTGACCTCAAAGAGTGGCCAGCTAGAAGCTCCCATTTAGCATGAGGTTAGTGGCTGGCTTAGAGAGAGGGAGAGACTGTGCCCTCTCTGAGTGGGCTAAGCCATGGCACCATGGGGCACGGCCCCTTCCTGAGCACTGGTAGAAGGGCAGGCCCTCCTCATGGGCCAGTCTCCTGCTCCCTCCCCTCCAGGAGTGCTCCTCCAGCTAAGGACCGGTCAGCTCAGGGCTGCCAATAGCCCACACAACTTCTTCATGAAAATTCGAAAAGGCTCCTCAGCTGAGGTCTGAGCTTGGCAAGATGATGGTGCCGTTGTGCAAAGAAAAAGACTCCCCTTCCTCCAAGCAGACACAGCTCCTTCCCACTTGGTGAGCAGAGCGTGGACTGGATTTCAGCCCCCACCTGCCCCATGGTTCAGGTCTTTGTACCTGACTCTGCCTGGAGGCTTCGGGCTGAGCCACCATCCTGGAAACTACTCTGTACTGTCTCCCCTTGAGCAAACCCCTGCCCATCTCTGGGCCTGTTTCTGCATTTGTCAAATGTGGCCAAACAGTTGTGAAGGTAGAGCTAATGAGATGAGAGAAGGGAAGTTGCTTTGAAAAGTATGATATGCTTGACAAATGCCAGTGTCTCTCTAGCCCATTGGATGGATGGGTGGGTGGGTGGATGGATGGATGGATGGATGGATGGATAGATGAACAGACAGATGGATGGATTGCGGAATGGGTGGGTAGATGGATAAATGGACAGATAGATGACAAGATCATCTCTAAATTCTAGTTCTAGGTTCTCTATACTCTCTGGGGCAGTGAAAGGCAGAGAGTAAGATTTGGGGCCCATATATCAGTGTCTTCTGACCTCCCTTTTGGTGCCCCCCACCACTACCTCCATTCCCAAATATGTCAATCCCTGTCTCATGACCATTTGGACTCCAAATGCCTTGGGCAGTTCTCCTACTCAGGCTGGTGGAAAGAGTTGGCATGTGAATTGCAGGAGTTGAAGAAATAAGCCTGCTCCTCTCCTGACCAGGGCGCCTCTTCGATGGGGTGGAGAGCCCTGGCTAAGGAGCTTCCTTTTCTAGGCTCTGCTCTATAATGAGATACTGATTATTCTTGTCCCTTAGTCTCTTTCTTGGATGGACAGAGATGAGACAATTAAAAGGCGTGTTCCCAGCCGCCCTGGAGAGATTGAATGAATAATAACAGACTTCCAGCTGCAGTCTGGCTCAGATCTTGGGAACAGCCAGCTCCAAAAAGGCTTACAGGGCCCAGTGGAATGACTTAATTTTCTGGAGAACAATGGCCAGGAGAGAGCAGAGGCCTGGCCCTCCCCTTAATAGGCGGGGTGCTGAATGTCTCCTACAGGAGGGTCCACTGTTCTCCGGCTCACACAGCCTGCTGCCCGGTGTCAGGCTGGAAGAGTCGGGGCAGGGGATACAGAGAGTAGGGACTCTGTAGTCAGGAAGAGCATGGCCACATCCTAGCTCTAGTGCTGCCCAAGCTGTGCGGCCTCAGGATGAGTCTGAGCCTCTCTGACCTCCTGTTTCTGCACGTATGAGATGGGGTGAAGACAAAGTGAACTTCACAGGCCCACCCCACCTGAGCACCGGTGAGATGCTCTTGTCTGTCTGGAAGAAGCCCATTTCATGCTTCTCAGTGTCACAGGAGTGAAACCAGAGGGGAGAAGTAGCTCACCCACGGTCACTGGGCCCTGGAACTCAGGTCTCAGGACTCCCCAGCTGGAATCTTTGCCTGGTAGAGCTCCCTCGTCCTTGTACGCTCTGCCCATGTGCCTGTCCTTGGAAGAGTTCCTGAGCCCCTAGACTAGGTGAAGCCCCTCTGCCCCATCCTGCATGGATGCTGGAGCACATCTCATATGAACTTAAGTTTCCCTTGAACATCTGTGTTCCAGGAAACGGGGTGTTCCCCCAAGGGTATTTTGGAGGTATCCCCAGTGCCTAGCACAGTGCCTGTGCCTAATAAATACTAACTGAACTAGATTGAACTGTGCTTTGCAATGCCCCCACTCCCAACCTTTCAGCTCCCAAGGGTGGGGCAGGAGTTCCTGCCCTGGAGGGTGGGGCAGAGGAGTGGTCGGAAGTGCCTGCAGAAAGGCCGGGGACTTCCAGGCGGAGGTGATCAAGCCCCAGCCCTAACTCTAGCTCTGCCCAGGCTGCGCTGGTCCCCAGTGACCAGCCAGCCGGTGTGCTTACTGGGAAGTGCAAAAATAACTGCACGCCAGAGCCCATGGCAGCAAGGTGAAGACAGATGGAGAGGCGGGAGAGCGATGAGCTAATTAGGGGAGGTGAGTGATGAGCTGACGCCAGGTGTTTACTTAGTGAGCTGGAGTCTGGGGGCTGAGGACAGGCCTGTGCATCAGTCTCACTCTGGCACATGGCTGGGGCTCCAGCCTCCCCTGCCTCTGTCTCTGCCCTGGGCTAAGGGGACGACTTCCTGAGGCCCCTGTGGCTCGGGGAACTGGACGGGGAACTAAGCCCCTTTCCATTGAGGCCAATGAGGCCAAGCGTCCCGGGGCTTATCTCCCATCAACTCCTATCTCCTCCTTCCTCACCCTGTTCCTCATCTCCTGGGCCCAGGCCTCCAGGATAGAGGAAAGAACACTGTGCTGAGCATCCAGAGTCCTTGATTTCAGCCCTCTGTCAGGCTGCAGCCAACACAGCATTTGACAGCTTGCCAAGTTCATGCAAACAAAACCACATCAGACCCCAGACCCCGTTCATGTTAGGCAGATCAGAGACAACGATCTCCATTTCAGAGACCGGAAAAGTTTAGGCCCAGACAGCACATGAAGGGGCTGGGATACAAACCTGGGTCTTCTGACTCCTAGGTCAGTGATTTTTCCTCATCTGAGCACTGCTGCCACGTTGCCTGCCCCCTCGGGGCCTCAGTTTCCCCATTTGCACAAAACAGGGTTTCCTGAAGGAACATCAGCTCCCCTCGCCCTGCCTGTCACCAACTCCTCAATGACGTGGCCCAGAAGAGCCATGGCTGTCAGGAAGGGCAGGGCCACAGCTCATCCCACAGGTCCATCCGTAACTTTTTCCCAGACTTCCTGGTACCCAGTCATCCAATCTTGCACCTTCCGTAACCTTGATCAACCAGCTAAGCTACTTGCCACTGCCCAGGAGTCCATGTATATGTGTATGACAGCCTGTCTCCCTCCTACAGAGTGGATGGCCACGTGCACCGCATGCAGATCTGCCTATGGGAGGATTTGCCCTCAACACTGTCCTTCAGGCCCTCTGAGTGGGGCTGTAGTGCAGGGCTAGCACTGACTTACTGCACTGATCCGAGTTTTTTCTTGCTCTATCAGTTGGTCTTAGAGATTGCTATATGCAAACATAAGTCTGAGCTGAGAGAAATGCATTTTTGGTGCCATGGAAGTTTGGGCCACCTTGTCATGTAATTTCCTGGGCATCTTAGTACGTGGGATGCTCCTGCAAACCAGAGGATTCACCACCTCACTTAGCAGCCATGAGCTCCTGTGGCTGACTGACGAGTGACCCAGCTCCAGGTGCCTTCCTTGGGCTTGACAGGCTTTCTAAGGCCAGTCTGCCACTTAGTCTGGGTTCTCCTGGAAACAAAACCTGGGGAAAGTCTTGCTTGGAGGTGGTTTGGGGGAAGGTGATCCCAGGGAGCAGGTGAAAGGAACAGAATGAGCAAACTAGGGAAGGAGGGAGATGATAAATGGTGTGTTATCAGATTGGCAACTGCTACAGATGATTGGGGCTCCGTCTGAGAAGCCTTATGAGATGGTTCACAACTGTCTCAGAGTGCAATAAACACAGGGAATATGTATCCACCAGCTCCCAACTCCCAGCAGTCACAGGTTGCCCTACATGTGTTAACTGCCCCTTAAACACACACGTGCACACACACACACACACACACACACACACGGTTGCACGTGCAGGAGTGCCACATGGGTTTTTGCAGGTATCCCACGCATGGCGAGTAGCCTTGCTCATATCTGGAGTAAGGGGGTCATTGCAGGTTGCACCTGAGGGAAGCTGGCCAAACTTGTGCAGAACAGATCACCCCAGCAGTGGCTGGAGCAAGAGGTGTGCTGAGTGAATCAAGTTGTGTACACAGGAGCCTGCTTCAAGGTGTGAAGGCAGAACTCAAACTAGACATTTTCAGTGCAAACAAAGTCTGGGGGCTGCCAATCGACCTCAGCCTGCAGCCCCAGGCCTTCCTGGGGCTATCCACCCCCTGTGACCATGACACCTCTGTGCAAAGATGCCCCAAGAGTTACTCATGAGTAGGGGGAAGATAGCCAGAGGCTGACCAGAGGGTCTGTGCTCACCCTGGTGTAGGGATGGGGGATCATAGTGAAGCCCATGGGGAGGGACCTGTGTCTGCCTTGAAAAATGGTCTTCTTGTACCTGTCTCGCCATAATGAATGGAGCCTGGTCAGGATCTTCTAGTGAGGGCTGCATACATCAGCCGTGAGGCCAGGAGATGCCCAGAAAGGCTTTTCCGTCTGCCAAAGCAGACCCGTCCTACTGGCGTAATTAAGCTGCACTAAAAGAGTGAGCCCACGCTCACTGTGAGGCAGGCTCTCAGGACTGCTGGGGCCCAGGGAGGATGCCAGGGCTACTCCCTGCTATCCCCACACCAGCATCCCCTGATTCATTGCCCCTCCCCGGCCTGGGCCACACTGGGAGTTCCTGGTGGGGAGGGGAAGCAGTGAGGACCCCAGGGCGTCCTGGGTGTGGCCCAGAAAGCCCACAGCAACCCCTGCCTCAGCTCTGCTAAACCACTGGATGGGAAATTCTTTTTCATTCTAGCCTAAATGTGCCCGTGCATGGCATCTCTGGCACAGAACCCAGAGAGTCTGATTTTTGTTCTGTTTTTCTTAGGATAGAATGAGTCTCAGGCCCACAACCTTCGCTCCTGACCCTCCTGGGAAATGAGGGCATTGGGGGTAGATCATGGCTCCCGGAGGACCCGATAAAATCCAGCCCTGTCAGACATGCAGAAGCAGCCACATGCCCAGCCATTCAGGCTTCTAGGAGCAAGGGCCTTGGGGGCGACAGACTGGTGTACCAATCTGGGTTCTGAGTGGCCCTCATCAAGTGCCTGCACCTCCCTGAGTTTCCATCTTCTCAGCTGTGATGGGGATAAACACGGGTGTCTCACGGGGTTGTCACCAGAAGGAGAGCTCAGGTATGAACAGTGCCGGGCACTCAGTGAACGATGGTCATTACTATGATAACGGGATGGAGATAGCAGGACGGGGCTATTCTGCTGGCCAGAGAACGATGTCCAAGGCCCACAGCTGAGAAGAGAGGTCAGAAAGGGCCCACATTCTGACGCCAGAGAAACTGCAGCGGGGAACCAGCTCCCGAGGGCCCTCCATGACATGCCGGGGCAGCAGACACACCACCACTACCACCACCGATGGCAGAGGAGATGGGGATCTAGAAAGAAAGGGGGTGTTTTCCCTCCCAGATACCAAAAATGCGGAGGACTAGACTAATATTGAATTAAATGGGAGCTGCAGGTTTTAAATGAACAGAACTGGCTTTTAAATAGCAGGAGTGAGGCTATTTAACAATCAAGTCAGGAGGATGTGGTTAATGGAGCTCGCTACTCCGGGCTGGGGTGTAACGGAGCACAGTTATTGGGGAAAAAATGAAACCATTCCATGTTCCTATCCTTATGAGCTGAGACTCTTCACCAAACATCATTATCATCATTTATTAATTAATGAATCAGTGTATTCATCAAGTCCCTGCTAGGGACCATCCCTTTATCAGGTGCGCTGAGGATGTATAGTCAGGGAACTTTGCCCAGACATCTCCCAACTCCCCGTCTACCTGGGGAGGGAATCTAGCCCTGTGCCCTCAGATAGAGGCCAGGCAGGCTGGGTGCATGAGTGTCCTTAAAGAGTGACGGACCAAGGACCCCCACCAGAGTGGCTTCCTGTGGTGCTAAAGGCCAGAGGCCCAACAGAAGAATGAAGCAGGCAGTAAAGGGCCAGATCTGCAGCCACTTCCAGCTTGGCGATGGGAGGTGCGGCTGAGCTGGGCTGGTCCCCAGATCTCCATGGTCCCTGGTTCAAGCATCTTAGGTGAAGCTGGTCATGGCAGTGAATTCGGCCCCAGGCTTAGTCCTGCCTCTCCCTCTCTCTCTGTCTCTCAGCCTCCAGAAGTAGGATGGTGGGTGGGCATCTCTCCAAATTCATGAAAGCCAGGGTCTGTCTCTGTCCTACCTCCCATTCATGCCTCATAGCTCCTCCAGAACAGGGCCATCGCCTCACCTCCAGCCACTGCCAGCTGACCATCCATCGCTCCCTGCCAAGGTCAGTGGGTGTCAGGTGGTTTAATTCATAACAATGCACTTACCTTCTTCTCAATGCACTGCCTTTCTTCTCTTACATCCCAAGTTTCCTACACAACTTCCTGTAGGAAAATGGTGCCTGGGAGCTACTCTTGGCCTAAATTGACCTCAACTGTAGTTCTATCTGTACTACTGACTGTCTCTGTGACCTTGGCAAGTCACTTTGTCACTGGGCCTCAGTTTCCCCATCTAGCCCATGAGATTGAACTAAGTAACCTCTAAATTCCTTTCCAGAGTTGAGCTGTCCCCACCCAGGGACCCTCAAAAACAAACAACAGGAACAATTCTCTCCCTTCTCTACAATGTCAGCTCCACCAGGGGACAGGGACCTGTGTCTGTCTTGGACAAGACATTCCAGGGTCCTAAGGGCCTAGAACAATGCCTGGCACATAACTGTCACTTAAGAAATATTTGTCCAGTGAATGGACAACTAAACGACTACTGTTTACTAAGTGCATGTTACGAGCCAGAGGCTGGGCTAAATGCTTACATGAACAATCTGAAGACAGGCTATTGGAGGGGGTGTGAACTGGGGGGGTCCGCTGGGAGCCTCGACTTTACTTCCTCCTGCTTCTCACCACGCCTAGCCTCATGAACCCAGACAGAGACTGTGAATGGCCCACAGTAACTCCCTTTAGAGTTTGGAGAGTCCTGCAGCTGAAGTGTCCGTCCTAAGTCAGCATTAAATCTTCTTTGTCTCCCTTCAATTTCATTTTTCTTGTTTAATGCTCAGCGAAAGGAAAAAGTTCCACTTTATATCAGATATTATATAACCGGAAATCCTATTATATTCTCCCAAGAACACTGTAACAAAGTCATAAGGCAGACAACAAACTGGGAAAAATATTTGCAACAAATATGAAAAACAAAGAGTTAATAGTCTTGCTAGAAAGAGCTCTTCACATCACTGGGGGAAAAACAAGAATTCAAAGACTGATGGCCAATAGACTAGAAGGAAATGTAAAGAAATCATCAGCTCCACTAATAATCCAAGAAACACAAATTCAAAAAATAATAAGATGCAATTTATCACCTAGCAAACTGGCAAAGAGTCTCTAGACCCAATGTTGGTTGGATGTCAGAAAAAGATCATCGTGATGGAACATTGTGGGTATGAGTGAAAACTGGCACATACTTCCAGAGGGCAACTGAACAGGAAGATCTGAAGATCTTTAAAATGTGCACACTTTTTAACCCAGTGATCCTATTCCTAAGTATTTATCCAAAGAAACGCCTTAAGGATGCTTATGTAAATGCTGATGAAGAGTTATTAATAAATGCCTGGTTTTTCGACAATAAAGGATTAGTCAAATGAATCATGGGACCTCCCTACACTGGAATACGATGACCCATGAAGAATGATGTATAGATGTTCACATCTTTAGGCCATCTTTAAAAAGACTCAAGAAATTGGTAACAATGGGGGGCCCCTTTGAAGGAGAATAAGGACTGGAGGGACAGGGATGGGAAGGAAATTTATTTTTCATTCCATCCTCTTTTGTGTTGTTTGAATTATTTATGTGCATATATTAACCATTAAAAATAAAATCAATTAAGGTTTAAAAGACAAAATGATGTATAAATATATTTTTGTCAGGAAAATAATTAAAATAGACTTTGGACAGCTATCCACAATAATAACCATGGCAATTGCTGGGAAGGGAACTCCCACACTTTCCCATGCTTTGGCCCTTCCTCTCACTGCCTTTCCTCTCTTACATCCCATAATGGAAGAGGAGTTTCTACTAGGAATGGTCCAAGCCCAGGCTTTGAGGGGCCACCCTCACTAGAGGGCAAGTTCATGGCACTGAAAAGCACTAGTGTGTGACTCCTCTGTTCTGCTTCCTCCACTCCTGTCCCAGCTTCAGAAGGTAGGCTGGTCCTGCCCTGAAGAGACAGCTATCTCAGATTTCAGGGGGCAGGAGCAGAAAGCCCCTCTAAGTCTTCCAGGCCTGGTTCTTCATTCCAACCCTTATCAGAGTCCCAGATCTATTAATAAATTTATGAGTAGAGTAGCAGTTGAAGTCCCATCCAGCTGTTGTTTCTCAGACATGACTTTCTTGGTCAGGAACTCTGCGTGGAGCGTGGGTGAGGGGATCACGACCTGGGAATTTCTGCATGCCTGGCTCTGTCTGGTATCATAGTACACCAGAAACTTCACTTGGAACTCAGAATAATTCTCTCTGGGTAGTGGGACTATAGGATATTTTAATTTTCATGTTTGAGCTAATCTGCATTTCCTAATCTTTCCATTATTTAGTAATTTAAAAATACTTTCCCCACCCCCTGAAAAGGAATAGCAACCCCCTCTTGGACAGCCTTACTGAAGACAGGGCCTTGGCAATGCTTTTTACGAGATAGACACCTGCCCCCAAAACTTCCTCTTTAATCAGGTCCTCGAAATCTCCTAAGAAGTCTTTTGTGGACATCAAGTTGCCTCCATGCTTGCAGGGGATTAGGAAATGCCAGTTCTGATCCCAGGGGATTGGTTTTTGGAAGAACCATGATTCTGAAGTGCAGAGGGGCTGTGAGAGAGGGCATTCGAGTCAACACATATTAATGCCTGACATTTGTACAGCATTCTGTGATTTACAGAGAGCGTCCACATCCATTATCCACTTTGATCCTCCCAGAAACCCTGGGAGAGGCAGGACTTCCTCTGGGAATGGGAAAGGAATTATCAGCAGTCCCATTTGACTCATGGGGAAACTGAGGCACAGAGAGGTTAATTGCCCATGGCAGTAGAGCCAGACCATAAATGCAAGTCGTCTGGCTCTGCACCCCACACACTTACACTAGATTTTTCCCCCAGTTTGAACCACAGTTTCCCCATCTAACAAACGGGGTAAAAAATAACCTACTGCCCTAGGTAGCTAGGATTAATTGAGTTAATACATGGCATGTCTGAAGACCGCGTCTGGCATACAGTAAGTGTTGACTAAACTAACTGCTATGAAAAGTGGCACATAACAGGTCTGTGTCACACCAAGTCCTAGGCTCACTCTACCAATCTGACTCCTGCACATTTGCTGAGAGCCACCTCTGCCAAGGGCTCTTGGAAGGGAGAGCACTAAATGAGATAGAGGGGCTGCCTGCATAGGGGTTTGCCCTCTAGAAGGACAGAGAGACAGGGACACACTCCAGCCCAATAACAAGGCATAACCATGGCTTTGAGATCTCAGGGAAGGGGGCTTTATTCTTCCTCCAGGGGAAGCATTCTGGGAAGACTTCCTAGGGGAGGTGCTGGGGCTCCTGGCTGATGTGACCCTGCAGGATGAGGACTGGGTTCCAAACTGGGATGTGCAGAGTGGCCTGACAGAGATTGTTTATTCCTGGCCATTGTAAGGACGCCCCATCCTCCCCGCCCAGCACAAAGCAGGAGGCAAACATGTTGGGAGAGGCTGCTCCCTGGAGCAGCTTCTCCCATTGCAAACCAGGCGGCAGGCTGGTGTAGTGACAAAGAGTCTATGGGGCCAGATAGAGAGGACAGGAAAGGCACAAGTAGCCTCTCCCTGCCCCCTCCCGCCCCAGCCTCTGCCTGCACAGCAAGCTTTCCAAAGTCAGGGCTCCCGTTTGAAAGCACTCAGTGCAGAGAAAGGTCTACGAGCTGGTGGGGTCTGCCTTCCCCTTCCTATGTCCCCGCACCCCGTTGCTGCCAGCCTCACCACAGGCACTCCGTGCCACCACCCCTCAGGACTGGCTCTCAGGAAAGGCTCCAAAGAGCAGAGTGCCCACACCCCTTGTAAGTGACTGCTGAGGAGTCTTTAGATCTGGGGAGACACACAAGCTACCTTAATCACCCCAAGGTCGCTGCTCCTCTGTGAAGCCCAGAGTGGCACCCCATCCTGCTTGCTGTGTGTGACCTTGAGGAAGTCAGCCAACCTCACCTGCAGGGTGTATGGGAAGGACCCATTTCACTCCTGTGGTCCTGGCTTGACGAGTACCCCCTGCCTGTCTCAAAACTCTCCTGGTTTGGATGATAAAGTATAGGGTCTTCCTGTGCTACCCGGGAAGTGGGACTAGTCAGGCTATAGTGCTTCCTTGGGGATCCAACAAGATAATTCATGTGAAGGTGCTTTGTGCTTTGTCAGCTGTAATACATTCTGTCATGTAAGGGATGAAACATCAGTATTTTTTAAAAATCACTGTTTTAATACCTTGAAAAGAGGCGCTTTTAATAGGATGAGTACTAAGGTTCCTTTGGCGTTTTAATTCTGCTGGCACATTTTCCTTAACAAGAATATTCTATGCTCTTAGTTCAGTCCTACTGGCAACTCCTTCATACTTCAGGCAAAGCTAGACAAAATGCCCTAGAAGCAAAGGGTCCACCACGTGCCCTAGGACCTAAGAGGCTGTCATCTAGCCACAGTTGCATATTTTTCAATGGCCTTGCAGACAAATTCCCAAACCTACTAGCATGTGGCATGGTAAAGTCCGAGTTCCCCTCACCAGGGCTTCCTGCAGGAGCCAGCTCCCCCAGCTGTTAAATTTTCAGAAATTTTGAGAGCCAACTGACCTTAGGCTGATAGCGGGAAATGGGCCATGGTGAGATATTTACACCATGGAAATCAGCAAATACTGCAAAGCAGGGCTTTTTTTCTTCTTTTTTCTTTTCTTTTTTTTTTTTTGCAGTACGCGGGCCTCTCACTGTTGTGGCCTCTCCCGTTGCGGAGCACAGGCTCCGGACGCGCAGGCTCAGCGGCCACGGCTCACGGGCCCAGCCGCTCTGTGGTACATGGGATTTTCCCAGACCGGGGCACGAACCCGTGTCCCCTGCATAGAGCAGGCGGACTCTCAACCACTGCGCCACCAGGGAAGCCCCTCTTCTTTTTTCTTTCCTTTTCTCTCTTTTATTTTTTTTCCTAGAGAGCCAGTTGTTAAATATTTAGCAGCACACCACTGCTGAAGGCTTACAAAATTTAGCAATCGGTGAGGAGAGGCTAAGAAGAAGGTCCCCTTTTAATCCCAAGGCTAACATGTGTGCTGCCTCATTTCATTTCCTCTCCTGATTTCTTTCCAGCCCTGGACCAGTGAGGCCCAGGAGATCTGCATTTGCTGTAGGATCAGGAGGAAGGAAACTGCAGTTTGATGTAAACATGATGCCTACCTGCAGTTTGGGAACTTTCCAGGGCTCAGAGTCCTGAATTAATGGGCCAGGCGTCTGGGGTGCCCCGTGTCTGGCTCGCTGCCCTTTCCTCAGCTCTCCTGTCTGCCCATGTGTCCGCACTATCCAAGATTTGCAGTGCTCGTCTGCCGATGCAACCCCTCAAACGAATGAGCCTGGGTGTGAGCCCTGGGGCATTTCCTCCCCGTATGCAAAGCTTGGGCAGCCACAGCTGCAGCCCACACCCCACTACTGCCCCACGCATGGCCCCGGCCCTGGAGAGAAGGAGCGCTGGGCGGAAGGTGAGGAGACCCTGGTTCTGGTCCCATCTCTGCCGAGGCCTCACCTTCTTGGGGACTGCGTCTGCCCTTCTGTAAAACAAGAGGAATGAGGAGACACTTTTACTCTCTCGGCAATTGCCCTGAGAATTCCTCTTGGAGACAGCACTGTATTTAGCTGGAAAAAATACGTTGGTCTGCCCCTTGGGGTGAGGAATGAGACCCCGAGGAGCAGGTTAATGGTAAAAACTGTGGCCACGGAACTGCCTTCCCATGGAGCCTGGGTCCTGTCCGTGAGTCTCCCGTCTGTGAGTCTCCCGTGTTGTGGTGTGTTGTGCCTGTTTGTGGAGCTGAGTTGGGCGGGGCGGGGCTTGGGTGAGGCTAAAAGCTCTCCATAATTAGGGGTGGAAATGCCAGGTCTTGGGGGAAATGCAGGGGGTGAGGCAGGCTTTGGGGGAGGAAGCTCAGGGGCTGACCCTGCATGGGGAAAAGAGGAGATAAAAACAAACGGTGGGATCCAGTAGTGCCAAGACAGAGGAGGGCCTCTGGGAAGAGAAGACTTAGCTAATGCGACTTTTCTTTTAAATTTCGATTGAAATGTAACATATGAAGAGAAACCCCACAAATCACACAGTTATAGCTCGATGGATCTTCACATGGTGAAGACACTGTAGAGCTAATTCCAGATCAAGATACAGGACATGACAAGCACCCAGAAGCCCCTCCGGCCCCTCGCAGTTAACTCCTACCCACTGAGACACCACTGTCCTGGCGTCTAGCACCAGATTGGTTCTGCCTGTTTTCACCATTGCATAAGCGAACATACAATGTGCTCTTATCTCTGGCTTCTTTCGCCCCACATTCTGTCTGAGAGATTCAGCCTTGTTGTGGCGCGTAGCTGCAGTTTTATCATCGTCATTGCTATAGAGCATCGGTCCCCAACCTTTTTGGCACCAGGAACTGGTTTCATGGAAGACAATTTTTCGCGGTAATGCGAGCGAGCGATGGGGGGGGATGCGGAGCTGCAGGTGAAGCTTCACTTGCTTTCCCGCCACTCACCTCCTGCTGTGTGGCCCGGTTCCTAACAGGACTGGTAGCGGTCCCCGGCCCAGGGGTTGGGGACCCCTGCTCTAGAGTATTCCATGGGATGGACAGCACACAGTTCACTTAACTATCCTACATGGAAGGACATTTGGGTAGTTTCCATTTTTGATGGCTAAGTATAGTGCTGCTCTGAACAGTCTTTGTTTGAACACACGTACACATTTCTGTGGGGTATACGCCCAGGAGTGGAATTGCTGGACCCGTGCGTGCCCCTGTTGAGCTTCAGTAGATACTGCAGAAGAGTTTTCTAAGGTAGTTGTTCAAGTTCACAGCCCACCAGCTGGGAGGGAGAGAGCCAGCTGCTCCACATTCCAGCCCACACTGGTATTGCCTGTCTCTTTGGGTAGAGTCATGCTGGTAGGTCCAAGGGAGTGACTGCTGTCACCTCTGTAACATCTCCAGGAAGTCCATGTTGCTCACTAGTGCAACATTTGGACAAGGGGTTTTTTGGGGGGAAGTCAAAGGGATGCCATGCTCAGCCCTAAATGAGCCATCGAGGGAAGACAGAGGGTGTTCTCGTGGAGGCAGGAGAGGGAGCTGACCTCTGCAGTCCAGAAGGGAGCTGGTTCCATGTCCCCCTACCACTCTCAAAGGGCCCAGAACTTCCTGCCCAGATCAGAGTTCGGCTCTCAGAAAACCGTCCCCTGTCTGCCTTAACTCCCACCTAGTCTGAGTTATCACCCCTCTGTATCTCTTGTCCCCTCCTCGTTACCCCCAATCCCCTCCAGGACTCCCAGCCCACTTCCCACCCACTAGACTGCACCCACCCTCTCCCCACTATCAATCTCCCACATAATTTATTGGAGCCATCAAAGTTAATTAATGCTGTAGTTACAGAGCCATCCCAATGTAATTATTGTGTAATTGGATTATAACTTAGGTAATTTCCCACAAAGCACCTATTGGTTATGCAAGAAAGCCAGGGATTTTTACCCAGTGATGGATGGGGGTGTCAGAGCCAGATGGGGAAACTGGGAGACTATGTGAGGCTGGGGGATGCCACCATGAGGAGGGCACAGCCTGTGGGCCTCGGCGCCCTGTCCGAACCTGGGAGTGAGAAAGGCAGGTCTCCGAGGACGGTTCTGGCCCTCTGAGCCTGAGGCCTTCCATGTGCATGACTGGCTTGGGCCAAGCCATAGCCTCCTCCCCACTCCTGGATGCTTCTGCCTCCACCTCACAGCTAATTTCCAGCTAGTCCCACCCAGCACCACTGTGAGCTCTCGGTTCATTCAGTCTGAACTGCCCAAGTCGCCTGCCCCACCCCAGCCCCAGGAGCCGGGGGTCGGGGGGTGGGGGTGGTGGTGGTGGTATATTTCGTACCGCAGGACTCTCTCCCCAGCCACCGGGCCACAATAGATTGGACAGCCAGTTAGCAACGGGCGGCCCCAGGTGGCCCCTCTACCCACGTTGTAACTCCCAGGCCTGCTGCGCCCACAGCTTCTCTCTGTAGGTGTATAACCTCTCCTCCTTCTGTCCCTCAGGCCGCCATGCAAATACTCCCACTGTTGATAGCCAGGTATTATATCACCCTTGTCGCCTTTCCTTAGCCCACACTGTTCCCACTAAACTCCCCTCAAATAGCGCTTAGGCATGTGCCGTCTGTTTCCTGCAAGAACCCCAACTTATGGGGGCTCCCCACCACTGCCCTGAGGACATCACCCCTCCCCACTCCTCCATCCCAGCCTCACCCACTGAGGATCTGAAGTGGGGAGGGTGTCTCATTGGTGGCTTGGATCTTGGCTCCCCTCCTGACTGTCCCTACCTAGAGTGGGAAGAGGAAAGATTTGCCCCCTCCAGTGTCTGACAGTGAGTGTCTGGAATTGTCCTTCCTCCAAGACTTGACACAAAAGGGGCTACTGGGAAGGGGGTTGGATGTGAGCACTAACCATGCTTCCTCTTATTCTCTGCAAATGTAAAATAGTGCGTATAAAATGCTCAGCCCAGTACCTGGTGCACAGTAAGCAACAGCTAGTGTTATTGGGACTATTCAAGTGGAATCCTGGCCTCTGTCATGGCCACAGATATCCTCACGCAGACCTCATTCCTTGGGGCAGCCTAAGGGAACCTCTGTCCCTTTTCCCTGGGATCCTGGCTATGCTAGGGGCAGGCTCACTTTGCAGGGGTCTTCTCACTACATGCTGTTAGCCCTGCGCATATGCAAGGAAGATACGGGACCTGCCTGCCTGGAACGTCTATCCTTGAACTCAGTGTGGCCACTTCTCCAGAGACTCTTCCTTTCCACAGGCATTTACTGAGCAACCTCTATGTGCCAGGCTGTGTACCGGGTACTCGGATAGAGCTGAGAACAAGACCGACAGAGTTCCAGCCCTCAAAGCAACAGATGCTACACGTGTGGTGGTCACAGGATGGTGACTGATATGTGATAACATCTACACTGTGACCTGGAGGGTGAATCGGAGTTTGGGGAACCATCCAAGTCTGCGCACCCTGAAGGTATATATTTCTCCAGTAACTACTTTCTACTGTGTGCCCATCCTGTACACACAGGTGAGTTCAAAAACTGTCCTGTCCTCCAGGCACTCCTGTTGCCAGCTGCTCATAACTGAGCCAGCTGAAGCCTGCTGACAGTTGGGGCTGGACATGCTTAAAGAATGGAGCATTCCCTGTGGGCTTCCCGGAGGAGGCTGAGATTTGAAAGGTAATGGGTAGTGACCAGGCCAAAAGGATTCCATTTGGCACTCCCTGATCCACCAGGGGGATTCCCTGTGGGTTCTATGAGCACAATCTGGGAGGAGCCCCTGGGGGGCTGGCTGGGCGAGTGGCCACCGGAGGCTGGATGCAGTCTAGCCTAGCACTTCCTGTTCCACGGGCTGGAGTCCAGTAAGGACCACGTGGACCTGCCATGCCAGAGTTCGGTTGGTGTTCTCTGCGCGTGCAGCACACACACCGTCAGACCTGGTCCTCCTCGTGTGGGCACCTGCCGTAAATGTGTTAGCTCCCACCAGGTGTGTTCAACCAGTGAATTTCTAGGCTCTGCTTCCAATCCAGTCTTTACTAGGCTTTCTGGTACATTTGAGTTATTTTTCTCTTTCCAAAAGCAACATGCCTTGATATTGTTCTATTGAAGTGCAGAGCCTCCATGGGTAGTGTTTACGCGGTTATATTTAGATATATTTAGATACGGCATGTCTCTGTCCCCATCTTTCTCATGTCAGCTTCCCGCCAAGCACAGCCTGAGGCAGGGATTCAGGAGCACGAGATTACAGAGGGTTTGCTTCTTCAGGAAAACCCACGTGAGGGGGTGGAGCAGGATAGGAAGGGGAGGGAAGGGTCTCAGGGAAGGACTGGTCTGGCCTGACTGGGAGGCTCTGGAGATCATCTCTCAGCAACGTTATCCTGCCTGAGGCAGAGGCCAGGCTCCTGTCCTCCCATCGGGAAGGCACTGGAAAGAGGCACTGGAAGGAGGAGGGGCTGTTGCCTTCCCAGCTGTGTCATCAGCAGCCCTGGCTGGCCCTCGGAAGTCTCTGGAGTTGTAGGCGCTGGTCACCGAACAGCAGCTGGGAAAGAGGTGGGGCTTTGGACAAAGGGGCCCTGGGTGGGCCCAACAGCACTTTCTATAGCATCTTGTCACCACACCGGGCCCCCTTAATCATTTTCTTCCCATGTGCCTGAAAGATTTTAACTGTCCATCCCTCTACAAAAAAACAACAAAAACAGAAACAAAAACAATTCCAGCCTCTAGTCTGGAGCCAGCACAGAGTGGAAACATGTAAACTCTGTGTAGAAAGAGAATGAATGCAAAAAGAAAATGTGAATGCACCAGCTGTGCCCTCTGAGAACCCACAAGAAACCCCTGGTTTCTAGCTGAGTTGCCTGAAAGTCCCTCCTCTGCTGAGGGTCTGGGAGGGGAGTGCCAGTGGGAAGAGCTAGGCCTGGGGTCTGGTGTTCAGTCAGCAACTGCATGATTCAGGGCAGGTCACATCCTCTATCTGGGGCTCACAAAACTCAGAGGGGAGGTGTGGCTGACCCGTCCTGCACTGTAGGAGTCAGGACAAGGCAGGCCCAGACCGGGTCTGGCCCAAGGCCCCCAGAGGTGGCAGGCAGGTACCCCTGTATCCCAGCAACACCCACACTGCTCACAGCCCAAGGAGTCGGAGAAGGTCCTCACACCCACTCGGGGGTGCTGAGGACCATGGTCTCCTGGCTGGGCCCGAGCCTCCAAGCCACTCCTGATACGCCCTCTGTACCAGACAGTGACCACTCCCTGGTCCTGCAAGGGCTGGGGAATGGGGGTGCTGGGAACACCCCCAGATAACCCCCAGCACTCAACGCACCCACAGCTGCAACCTCGCTCCCCGTGGGTGATGCTGAGCCCAGCCCCGGGGCATACAGAGATGTCCAGAAGGTGTGGAGGGGTGAGCCTGGGGTTTCAGTAGGTGGGTCCACCCACATTTCTGTGCACATCAGTGTGTAAGGCACTGTGCTGGCTGCAGAGTGACAGGGAGGAATGGTACCTCGTGCGGCCTTCATGGAGTCCTCAGTTTAATTAGGGAATAATATACCCATTATTCTCAATATCTATACAGCTCCATATGGTTTACCAAGGCCCTTCACACATACACACACTATCTTTGAAATCCTTTCCACATCATTCAAATGGAGGACTCTTATCCCCATTTTATAGATGAGGAAAAATGAGGCCCGTAGCTTCAAGGTCACCCAGTTAATAAGTAGCACAGACTAGACTCAGAATCTGACCTCCAGACGTTAAATGCTCATGCTTTCCGCTGAGCCACACTGAAATAGGAATTAATGAGGCTGGTGTCTTGGAGGCAGTGAAACAGTATCATAAATAACCTCAGGGGCCCTAAGCTTTCGTTTTTAATAATTGTTTTAGCAAAGACAGAGGCATATGGAGCATGCTGTTTTGCAACTTGCTTTTTTTATTCCTTAACAGTATCTTGTGAACATTTCCCCATGTCGTTAAATATTCTTTTACTGGGCCATCATTTTTAATGGCTGTATGGTATTCCATCACATGAATGCACCATAATTTATTTAACCAATCTCTCTGTTGGACCTTTAAGCTATTTCTAGTTTTTTGCCTTCATAAACAAGGCTGTGATGAGCATCCTTGTACATAAATCTTTGCACCCATTTCAAATTGCATCCTTAGGCCAGAAAGGATACATCCTTTTTAAAAAGGTTTTGATGTCTATTACCACATTTCCTGAGGTTGTTCATTTTCCCTCATCCTCAAAGATGGTTTAAAAAAAGAGAAACTAACAAAATGAAATTTTAAAAACCACAAAATTTGCATCGTTGTCCCAAATCAGCAGGTAATCAGCTGTATGACTCTGGCAGGTCACCTCCCCTCCCTGGTCCTCTGTATGAAATGAGGGGTTAGACAAGCTGGTCCCTACATTTCCTTCTGATTCCCTCCTTCACATAGGACACAGGGAGAGCCCCAGACCGCTCAGCTCACAGGAGAGAGCAGGCCCTGAGGGCTTCCTAGAGGTGGCAAGGCCTGAACCAGCCCTGAGAGATGCGTAGATATTAGGAAGAGGACATGGAAGGAAGAGTGAGTCCAGGTGGGGTCCCAGCATCCTCTGCTCTGCTGAGCTTGGAGATGGACTTGTGGAATCTTGTGTCCATTTCAGGGGCCAGCCAGAATGCCTGCTGCACAGTCTTCCCAGACAGCAGGTCCCAGTTATCCAGCACAAAGGACAGGAGAGGTTTTAGGAACATCCGGACCTCACGGACTGATGCATGAATGACACAGGACCTCCACCAGCTTCCTCTTTTACCCTTCAAGGGAGTAAAACTCCTGTCTTTGGAAGCAGGTAAGCAGAGATTAGTACCTGTGAGCAGGGATCCTGCCCCCAGGGAGGGGGCGGAACCAGGTGGCACCAAGCACTGTGACTTTCTGGTTCTAATAAGTGAGACTTTGGCCAACTGATATCACCTCATTATGCCCCAATTTCCAAGCTGAAGAGCAGGAGTAACACACACTGCATTCATTCACTGAGGCATTCACCACTTGGCCAGATGAGTCCCTGCTTGGTGCTGGGCACTGCGCTAGATGCCGGGCATTCAACGGTGAGTGGACAGTAAGCTCTCCCAGAGCTGACACTCTAGCGGGAGACAGGGACTAGAGAAATGATCACTAAATGAATAAACAGATACGTACAAATTCGGACAGGGGTTTTCTAAAGAAGTACAAGAGCTATAAGAATATGAAATGGGGAGTATGAAATGATTCAGCCTCTGGAGGGGATTGGGAAAAGTTTTCCAGGAGAAGTGACATATATGATGAGATATAAAGAATAAGGGGTGAGTGGATGAAATCTGGGGAGAAGGGAAAGGCATTCCAGGCAGACGGAATAGCATGTAAAAGGCCCTGTGGCAGGAGGGAGCGTGGAACCATTGAGGCCTTCCCAAGCCAGTGGCTGGTACACAGAGCACAAAGGAAGAGGGGAACCGGTTTGTTGAGAGGCTGCCAGGGGCATACAGGCGGGTAGCCACGGAAGGGCTGTGAGCAGGGACAGGTACACTAGCCAGCCAAGCTCACGGTGGAGAAAGAACAGGAGGAGGGAAGACCAGGGGAGTAGAAGCTGGGAAAATATTCCGTGATTCTCACTTGCTCAGGTGCGCAGCCAGGGAGTTGAGTCTGCACAGGTGCCACTGTAGGGCCACAGCTCCTCCTCCTTCCTGGAGCCCCAAGGAGCTGGAAACAGCTGCTTCACCACGTGGGCTGGGGACCAGGGGTCTGAAGGGGAAAGGGTCAGCCTTGGCTTTACTCGTCACTCAGCTTGTGGCAGGGAGTCGGGGACAGGCCAGAGTCCCAACATGGACCAGCTGTCATACTGCTGTCACCTGGGGACCTTTCATGTAGGATAAGACGTTACCACTGGCCTCGGCCAGACAGTACACACACACACACACACACACACATGCTTGCTTCTCTTGCTTGCACATGCAAAGGGAGCTTTTGGAAAATTGTCACTGAAGGCCATGGGTGACTTTTCAGCCCAGCTCAAGTGAAAAAAACAATCCTCCACCCCTATGTGCTGAGTTCTGACCTGAGGGAGAGACACATGGGTGCAGCTCAGGAGCCTGGACAGAATCCAGCTCCCGAGCTTGTACTTCCAACAACGTCCTTAACCCTCACCACGACACCAGCAGGATTAGGTGCCCCAGTGTGGCAGATGGGGAAACTGAGGCCTGGGGTGGTGAGGACACAACTTGCTCAAGGCCACAGAGCCAGCAAGTAGAGAAGGTTGCTTCAACCCATGCCTGTCAGCCGCCCAGTCCAGGGCTCATCAGATTAAGCCCAGCTGCTGATGGGGACACACAGGAAAGGACTACAGGACTAGAATCAAACGAGAGAGGGTGAGAGCTGACAGCTGGTTTGGGGGTGAAAACCCTGGGCTGGGAATGGATAGAGCTGGGGTCCCTCCCTGACTTACTCACTGACCTTGGCTAATCAGTCACACAGCAGCTCTCTGCCTCAGTTTACCCATTGGTACATTAGGCTGTAAAACCTTGCACCCACAAGGAGGGGTGAGGATCATGGAGGGAGTATGTTTCGAATGAAAACAGAAACCTGGTACAAGCAGTGGATGGTGTTGTCGGCGTCATTATTAATGTCATTAATAATAATGCCTGTAATAAATCGTGAGGCTGCCAGATCACGTGCTAAATAAAAGGGTGACTACTAATTTCCCCTTACACTTGTCTGGCGCTCTGGGCTCCTCCAGGCTTCTCCCATCCATCATCCTTTTAATTATCCCACAGCCTGCCCTCCACCCTCCGAGGGAGGCCCGGGGTAGGGGCTGCAGGAGGCCAGACCTCAGGGATCAGTCAGTGCCACCCCCTGTAATAGATGCAAACCTGAGGCCAGGGAGGGAGGGACTCACCCAGGATCACCCAGAAAGGGGGAGGAGGAGCTGGGACTGGGCCCCAACTTCCTGATTCTGAATGCAAGCTGCCCATCCCCACTCCCACCCCACCCCACCCCCGTTCATCCAGAAGAATCGGTACCTTCAGCTTGGGCTCTGGTGAAGACAGAGACCGTGCTGTCCAGCTCTGCAGGCCTCCCTCTGATTGCTCTTGTTTCTCCGCCCTCCTCCCCACTCCCTCCATTCCCGGGTTCAGACTTTGTTAATACCCCTCCCTGCATCCAGCATCCCCCCACAGACATAACCCCGGCACACAGTCTTCCCCGGCAGACTCCCCTGTCAGAGAATCTCAGTGGTCTCCCAGAGCCCAGACTCCTAGGCCTTCGTGATCAGCGGTCAGACCCTAACTAGCACGCTCTGCCCCACCCAGACCCAGTTCTCCAGCCAGAGGGGACACTCACTTTTCTCGAGGTTCGCTTGGTTTACCTGCCTCCACGCCTTTCCCTTGCAGTCCCCTGCCTGGAAGCCAACCCCTCATCTCTGTGGTCTGAAATCTTTCCCAAGTCCTCCCAATGACTCTTCCTCCAGACTTGCCCATTTCCCCACACAGATCCCCACATAGACAGGTGGCCCCTGCACTGTGAACCCCCAGGGTTCTTGTTCTTTCCTCTCTGCTGGCACCTCCATTTCAGACCTGGATTTTGCTGAATGTGTCTAGTCCCCACTCCACCCTCCTTACACGCCACCCGCCTCTTCCAGGCTGGGAGCTTTTTGAGAGATGAGTTTTATCCAGTCCAGGAAGTCTCATTCAGGAACTCATACACCAAAGGGACTCAACCACTACCTGTTGCATCAAAACTGCTTTCAACAATCCCCACACCCAGCAATGTTACTCGCAGGCACACACCCAGCAGAAATGTATGCATATGGTCTCCAAAATCTATGTCCTTGTATATTCCAAGCAACAGTATGCAATAGCTTAAAACTGGAAACAAGTCACATGTCCATGAATGAAGAGTGGAAACACTGTGAAATAGTATACAGCAGGAAAAATGAATGAAATACTGCCATACACAGCAGGCACACGTGAGTCTCGGAATGCTGGGAAAGAGGCAAGACATAGATGAGAACACATTATATGATTCCAGTTATATAAAGTTCTAAATCAGACTAAACTAAGATGACAGAAGCTGGAATAGTGGCACACTTTGTGGGGAAGGAAATGTCAGGGAGGAAGCAGAAGGGGAAATTTGGGGTTGGTGGAACCATACACTTTCTTCAACTGGGTGCTGGTTTTTAAAAATTGAATTGAATGATGTCAAGCAAATTACCTGACCTCTGAGACTTTTGTTTTTTCCAAATGTTAAAGGGACATGATGCCCACCCCAGCTTCCTCCAGCTATCCCAAGGCTGTATGAGAATGCTCTGGGGCTAGGGATGGGGAGTGTCCCAAAACCTGAGAAGGGTCCCGGGAAACCTCCACCTTTCTCTGGACCTGAGATCCTCAGAGGGCTCCCAACACAAACCAGTCGACCTTGATATTGTTTGTTCTGGGCAGGCAGCTCGTGCAGCTCCTTCTGGCCTCAGACGGGCAGATGTTTGCCTGGCAAATGACCTGGTGGCGGAGATACTGCACAGCTGCTCCCGCTCTCTGGTTCAGTGGAACACTGATGTTTAACAACCTGCAGTCGAAGGGAGGGGATGGAAATGCCCTGATTTGCAGTGTCCGCCAACTTCCGTGGTGTAAATACTCCCACCATGGCTGATTTCAAGCTGCCAACATGACATCACAGAACAGGTGTGTAGGAGACATAGGCACAGTTGGTTCTGTGCTGGGCACCATGCGAGACATCGTATATGTGTGATTCCATCTAATACTCGCCACAGTCCTATGACATAGTTACCACTAGCCCCACTTTACAGATGCAGAAACTGCGGTGCAGAGAGGTTGAGTACTTGCCCGAGGTCCACAGCTAAGAAGTGCAGCTGTACTTTCTAAGAAGTACAGGGGGCTTTCCTGGTGGTGTAGTGGTTGAGAGTCCGCCTGCCGATGCAGGGGACACGGATGGGTTCGTGCCCCGGTCCGGGAGGATCCCACATGCCGCGGAGCAGCTGGTCCCGTGAGCCATGGCCGCTGAGCCTGTGCATCCAGAGCCTGTGCTCCACAACGGGAGAGGCCACAACAGTGAGAGGCCCGTGTACCGAAAAAAAAAAAAAAAAAAAGAAGTACAGGGATTCTGACCCCCAGAGCCTAGGTTCTACCCCCCACAGCAAGCTGGCTCACCAAGTTGCCTCCTTGCCAAGGCTGCTCTGCCAGGGGTCCAGGGCCCTGGTTCCTCTAGGGCGGTTCTCCCCACAGCTTACTCTCAGCCTCCCAGCTTCAGGACTTTGCTCTCCCAGAAGGTGGGCTTGGGGAGAAGGAGGGGCCATCAGTGAGATTCTCTGACTGTGACCCCTCTGAACCAGCCCTGCCCCCAGCAGCCTAGCCTCTAGCACCAGTGCCCCTGAGGAGCCCCCCCCCATCCATAATCCCCTTGTGACCAACCTGGTTAATTCCCCTGCACTCACACCTCGGGTGGACCACAGGTCACAGGCCTGTTCTGCCCCCTTCCCCTCTCACCCTAGACCCCAAGGGAGGGGACTTGTGAGAGCCTGAGAACTATCAGGGCTCACAGCTGAGAGCTGAATGCATCCCCTGGGGAAGTTCCCAGGCTCTCAAGAATCCCTAGAGAGCCACTGCCCCCAGAAACTGAAACTTGGTTCCAGCTGCAAGTGACAAAGAAAATAATCACTCACCGGCGTAGTGAACTCACTCAGTCTACCTGCCTACTCCTGGATCTGGGGCCAGTCGCCTGAGAAAACTATTCTTTTTTTAGCATTTTTTTTAACCTTTATTGTAGTATAATTGCTTTACAATGGTGTGTTAGTTTCTGCTTTATAACAAAGTGAATCAGCTATACATATACATATATCCCCAAATGTCCTCCCTCTTGCGTCTCCCTCCCATCCTGCCTATCCCACCCCTCTAGGTGGTCACAAAGCACCGAGCTGATCTCCCTGTGCCATGCGGCTGCTTCCCACTAGCTGTTTTACATTTGGTGGTGTATATATGTCCATGCCACTCTCTCACTTGAGAAAACTATTCTTGGGTTGGAGAAGGAAACATGAAGCCAAGGTCTGACCACGAGCTCCCCTTCCCACCCTGTCTGCATGACCTCATCCCCTTGAACCCCAGCCCCTTCCCCCTCAGCCGGGGCCAGGGCGGCAGGACGTGATGAGGGTACTTAAGGGCCAAAGCCAGGTTTAGGACCAGGTGTTCTGTGCTTCCAATCCAGGGCACCAAACAATCAGCCTGGAGGTGCTCAGCTGATTGTAAAATAAAAGTGATGTCCCTCATTTGGGTAGCGTTTTAACCTTGTCAGTGTGAAAAACAATAACAACAGCAGTAGTCACAGCAAGTCCTACTGTGAGCCAGGCCCTTCACACCCTTCTAATCATCCTTGCTAATCCTCACAGACTACAGGATGGGTATTCAGTGCCATTTGGCCAAAGAGGAGCCTAAGGCAAAGAGGGTGAGGTCCCCAGCATGGGGGAAAGTGCACCACCTGTGTTCCTTTCTGGTCTCGGCTGTGCCCACAGGCAACCTCGGCCTTTGTCCAGCTACTCACAGGAACCATGAGAAAGGCAGGGCTGGCATCGGGGAGACTGAGGCACCGGGCCAAGCTCTCCTGGCAGGTCAGGAGCAGAGCCAAAATGGCTACCTCGGCTTCCTGGCCCCCGAGAGTGACCTCTCTGCCCACACATAGGAGTGGATGGAGTTTTGTTGTTCCCGGAGAGGCTTGACCTTCTTTACAGAAGCCAATGGTTTAAAAGGGAACCAGCACAATCTCAGGGCTGGCTTCACAGACAAGTGCTTTGGGGGTCACTCAGTGTGACCACCTCTCACAGGGGGGCTCTCAAGCACAGAGCCCTTTCTCATGCATTGTAAAGTTTGATCCAACAACAAGCCAGGCAGGGGTTTTTTACCCATTTTACAGATAAGGAGCCTGAGGCTCTGAATGGTGGTATGTGGTCCTCTGAACAACAAACATCCCATATGCAGCCCTAAGAAGAGGCATGTTTGCAGGCAGCCTGATAACAACTGTCACAGGGCCACGTGCATCTGAATGCCCTTGGTCCAAAAGGCATTAATGAGCTGGGGGGCAGGGCAGGGACTTGGGCACGGCCAGGCTCTCCGGGTCAGGGCTGATGCCAGGATGTGAATGAGCTGAGGTGGGTTCACACCTCAGCTCATTCACATCCTGGGGGCCACCGCCAGGCCTCTCTCCCAGAACACTAACTGGAGCTGAGCTGGGTCAGAGGGGCCACGGGGCCCCACCAGAGCTGGTGTGTGGAGCCAGGCAGGAGGTGAGCAGCCTTTGTCTCGCCTTTAGGCCTGTTGTCTCTGACCTCAGAGCAGAGACTTGCATGAGGTTGCCCCTGGGGCCCTGGAATCTGAGCTAATGAGGCAACTTCTGGGCCAGGACAGTCCACTGTTAATAGTATGCCGGGGTGATAGGTGCAAACCAGGACTGTCCCAACGAAACAAGAGGCACAGTCACCCGCCTGTACAATCGGCTTTGTCCCCATTTAAAAGACAAACCAAGGGTCAGAGAGATTGCAACTTGCCCAGAGACTGAGGGGGCCAGAGGCGGGACACAGACCCAAGTCAGATCCGACTCCAATTTTGCTCCTGCCCCTGGTAGACCCTCAGCCCTCACTTGCATAGTAATATCTCTCATTGATCACCACTCCCCCCAGGACAGACACTGTGTGAGCACTTTACAGTCATTAACTCATTAAATTCTCATAATCAGCTTAAGAAATGGGACAACTAGCATCCCCTTTAAAGATGAGGAAATGGGGCACAGGAGGGCTAAGTAATTTGCCTAAAGTCACACAGCTCAGAATGTTAGAGCAGGGGGGACAATCCCAGACAGTCCAGGAAGTGCATGAAGGAGGCTGATGTGGAAGACCCAGAGCCAGGCCACCTGGGAAACATGCCACTGTGAGGTGCGGTGGAGGTAGGGGAAGAGTGGGTGACACAAGGAAAAGTGTTAATCTTGGAGGACTTCCTAAAAGAGGCAGCCACCTTCTAAAGGAGGGGCCGGTGTGGAAGACCACAGCACAACCTCCAAGCTCAGCCGCCTCTCTCCTCCCAGTACTCCCAGGCCCCCAGCAGCTTGCAGAAGAATGCATGTTCCAGGTTTGGCATCCAAACCTGGAGGGTCGAGATCTTGTGTTTCCACAGCAACCGTATCCTTAACAGCATCCAATAAGGACATTATTTGGCTGCAGTGAGCACACATGATCTTTTGATTACCGCTGAAGATATCAAGAGGCAGCCCTCTCCAAGAGGCCCCACCCCTCCTTGGGAAAATGGATGCTGCCCCCCAAAAAGTGGGCGGGATGATAAAGGAGGAAGAGTCCTCACGCAAGAGAGGGAGAAGTGGGGGAAAAGAAATCAATGTTTGCATTAATGGAGTTGCCTGTTCAGCGTTTCTCCTCTTTTATAGATTGAGATAACATGCTCGTCAGGGATATCTTCATTTCCCAGGGCAAAGAAATTAATTACACACTAATGGCGTGATTCAAAAATTAATTTGTACTACCATCTCAAATATGTCGTTATTAATCAATTGACAGTGTGGGACTGCCTGGGAGAGGTGTCCATTACGGCCTGGGATGCTCAGGCTGACCTGGGGCTAGGCTGGGGTTGGAGGTCACAGGCCCGAAAGGAGGGCCTGGGTAGGGTGTGGAAAGAGCACTCGACCAGGACTGGGGTGGCTCTGGGCAAGTCCTCGGAGTCTCAAGTCTCCTGTCTGCACACCAGGAGGTTTGGACTTGAGCGGTATTTCTCAAACCTCTCGTAACTTCAGAGTTTCTTGAATATAACAGTAAGCAGAATCCAGCATCCGAGACACATGGGCTGGGGCCCGGAGCCCCTTGGCTCTGCCCCCGCCTCTCCCTGGTTATAGTTCCCAAGCTCTGCAGAGGACAGTTTGAAACCCTTGGGGTTTCCCCATCATTTTACAGAGGGGGAAACTGGGTCCCAGAGAGGGGAAGAATTGACCAAGACTGCCCAGCAAAGGAAGACAGGGATTCCCTAGGGATTTCATACCACCTGAGGATGGCACCTCCCTAACCTTTCTGGTGGTGCAGTGCCACCAGGAATTTTCTTTTAATTAATTTATTTATTTATTTTTGGCTGCGTTGGGTCTTCGTTGCTGCATGCGGGCTTTCTCTAGTTGTAGCGAGAGGGGTCTACTCTTTGTTGTGGTGTGCGGGCTTCTCATTGCAGTGGCTTCTCTTGTTGTGGAGCACAGGCTCTAGGCATGTGGGCTTCAGTAGTTGTGGTTCACGGGTTCCAGAGTGCAGGCTCAGTAGCTGTGGCACTCGGGCTTAGTTGCTCCACGGAATGTGGGATCTTCCCGGACCAGGGCTCGAACCCGTGTCCCCTGCATTGGTAGGCAGATTCTTAACCACTGCGCCACCAGGGAAGCACCAGGATGGCACCTTGCTAAATCAGGAGTGGGTCTCACTAGAGTCTGGAGGTTGGACAGGATGACTCTCAGGTGCTGTAAGGCCAGAGGATGCTATGAGTCAGAAGTGGAAGCAGCAAGTGAACTGGCTAGGAAGTAGCAGAGTTGAAGATGGTTTTCCAGATGATTTGTGGTCCTCGGGAGAAGCAGTGAAAAGAGCTGCATGGTGGAGGAGCTACTTCCCCCATCCTGGCCTCACCCCTGCTGGCAGGGAAGGAGCCTTGCACTCTTTTAATAAACCAACATTTATTGAGCACCTACTGTGTGCCAGCCATCTCCCACCTGTCATTCCATTTAGCCTTCAGCACCACCCCATTAACAGGTGAGGAAACTGAGGCCCAGAGAGGGAAAGGACTCCTCAGAGTCACCAAGCCTGGCACAGGGCCCAGGGTACCTGGAAGCAAGGGGGCTGCAGAGCAGGTATGAAGAGGGATGGGGAGGAGAAAGAGAATCTTCAGCTTGGTTTCCCTGGCGACGCTGACTGCCCACAGCCACCCTCACCCAAGGCAAATAATAATTATAATCCACAACATCGATAGACACTCACAGCAGCTGTCCATGCCCAGGGCAGGGGGAGGGGACGAGGCAGTCTGCTTAGGCTTTGAAGCCAGCAGGGCTGTGCCCTAGCCCCAGCTCTGCCCACTGTGGAACTTTGGACAAGTGAGCCCCTATCCCCTCATCAGTAAAGTGAGTTAAGCCCCTCAGGTTTGGTGTTGTGTTGGTTCGGGTAGAGCTGGGTGGGTTTGAGTGTAAAAGATGGATTTAAGCTACAGTGAATGCCAATGGAGGGTGGCGAGCTTGTTGAGTTGGGTTGAGTTTGGACTGAATTGGACAGGAGAGTTGCCCCTGCGTGAGAAGTCTTGGGAGCTCAGTTTATGTTTATGGAGCCATAGCAGCCCTGGGGACCACATGTGTCTGGTTCCCTGTTCCTTACTCAGTGCCTATTACAGCAGAACTAGGCTCAACCCCAGGGAAAGTAAGACGTGATTAAATGTGTGTTGCTTCAACTGCCTTGGGAAACCTCTTGGTAATCCTCCCAGTGAAGCCCCCTCAAACTGCACAGGGCTTGGCTCCTCTGTCTATCCAGTCATGTCCCCTCTGCTTCCTGAGGGGTCCCCCTTAAATGATCACACCTGGCAGCTGAGGGACCAATGGGAAAGGGTTTGCCAAGGATGGAGGGTACTAGGTATCACAGGGACTAGTGGCAGGACTTCGGGGCCAGGTCAGAACAACGGTAAGATAGGTGAGTGAAGACCATTATGGGCTGGGGTATTCTCTCTTCTGCACGTTTCAACACATACCTGTCCTGGGGGCCCAGTATTTAGAAACTTGGGGAAGTCTATCTAATCCAATCATTAGTTCCTGCTACATGTAGTCCTCCTCATGACGATGCTGCCTTTCCAGAGGAGCCTTCTGGATGTGATGCTCTAATGCCAAGATATGAGCTCTTTGGGGGTCTCTGTCTCCTTGGTAGTCTAGGAAGGGGTGAGACATTTTGAAACTTCAAGGACTTTTCGTCCCCATCAGGTCACAAAGTGAAGGGAACTGCTCACGCCCTCTAAGTCAAAGCCAGCCTCAAGTTTGGGGATGTGCCCCCAACATCATGCCATGGTTATGAGAAGTTACCTCAGGGAAGGGTTATCTCTAGAACCCATTTTCCTCTATGTACAACGTGGCCTCTCCACATGGTTAGCTTGGGCTTCCTCACAACATGGCAGTCTCGGCACACTCAAATTTCTTACATAGCGGCTCACGGCTCCAAGAAATCAAGGTAGGAGCTGTCCATGCCTTTTTTTTTTTTTTAATTTGGAGTAAAATTGCTTTACAATGTTGTGTTAGTTTCTGCTGTACAATGAAGTGAATCAGCTATATGTATACCTATATCCCCTCCCTCAGGGACCTCCCTCCCTCCCCCCACATCCTACCCATATAGGTGGTCACAGAGCACCAAGCTGTGCTATACAGCAGGTTCCCACTGGCTATCTATTTTACATGTGGTAGTGTATTTATGTCAAACCTAATCTCCCAATTCGTCCCACCCTCCTCTTCCACCCCTGTGTCCACATGTCTGTTCTCTACATCTACATCTTTATTCCTGCCCTGCAAATAAGTTCATCTGTACCATTTTTCTAGATTCCACATATATGCGTTAATATACGGTATTTGTTTTTCTCTTTCTGGCTTACTTCACTCTGTATGACAGACTCTAGGTCCATCCACATCTCTACAAATGACCCAATTTTGTTCCTTTTTATGACTGAGTAATATTCCATTGTATATATGTACCACATCTTCTTTATCCATTCATCTATCGTTGGATATTTAGGTTGTTTCCACATCCTGGCCTTTGGAAATAATGCTGCAATGAACATTGGGATACATGTGTCCTTTTGAATTATGGTTTTCTCAGGGTATATGCGCAATAGTGGGAGTGCTGAGTCATATGGTAGTTCTATTTTTTGTTTTTTAAGGAACCTCCACTCTGTTTTCCATAGTGGCTGTATCAATTTACATTCCCACCAACAGTGCAAAAGGGATCCCTTTTCTCCACACCCTCTCCAGCATTTATTGTTTGTAGATTTTTAAATATTTATTTATTTATTTATTTTGACTGTGTTGGGTCTTTGATGCTGCACTCAGACTTTCTCTAGTTGCAGCGAGCAAGGGCTGCTCTTTGTTGCGGTGCATGGGCTTCTCATTGCGGTGGCTTCTCTTGTTGTGGAGCATGGGCTCTAGGCATGCAGGCTTCAGTAGTTGTGGCACACTGGCTCAGTAGTTGTGGTGCACAGGCTTAGTTGCTCTGTGGCATGTGGGATCTTCCCTTACCAGGGCTCAAACCCATGTCTCCTGCATTGGCAGGCAGATTCTTAACCACTGCGCCAGCAGGGAAGCCCTTCTCCTGGGCATTCTTGAGCCCTTCTTCCCACTACTATGGATTCAGATAGGTCCTGGCTATGCATACTTCCATTTAGTCCATCCTCACCTCTAAGCCAGGCAGGTTAAGAAAGGTGGCACATTTTACTTGTGTTGTGTGACCTTGGGTAAGTCAGTAACCCCCTCTGGGCCTCAGCTGAATAAGGCAGTCAGAAAGTTCTTGAAGGCCCTGGAGCTCAGTCTATGACCTTGTACACCCTGTTTTGGGAATGCCCTTGCCTTATTCTAATCTCACCCAAAGCAGAGCAAAGCAAGCCGGACCTGCAGGGGAAGAGGGGAGACCAGGCTGTGACCTGATGGGCTGCGGGAGGTGAGAGTGGAAGCCTGCTCCCCACCTTCAGCACAAACCCGCCACTAATGAGGCCTGTCTTTGGAGTAATTAGCCACAATCACAGCACAGTGCATTAGGTAGACAAGGCCTTGGTGCAGCTGTGACTTCCAGGTCACAGGAGCCCAGGGCTTTGAACACTGCATTACAGCGGGGGATGCGTCCTAATGTCACTTAATTACCCCAGACAGCCTCAGATGTAATCGAGCCTGGATGGGCTGGCAGGAACGGGTGCAGACGTCCAGAGGAGGCTGATGCGTTTATAATGATGCCACTTTGCAAGACAAATCTGGTCTTAGCGGGCTGAAGATGAGGAGGACGAGGTGAGGGTGGGAGGCAAGAGGCTGCAGTGGCATCGAAACAAGGCCCCCTTCATTCCCCAAACCCTAGGAAATGTTGACCCTAGGTTGGCTGGATGTCTCCATTCATCTGCCTGAGGCAGCAGGAATTTGGGGCGATGGGAGGCGTCTTTACTTCCTATCCTTCATCCAAGAGCTGTAGGGGTCACTGGCAGGAGGAGAGCTGAAGACAGAGTACTGGCAGGGGGTCAATGGACACTTCAGAGAGAGTGGAAGTGGTGCCCTCAAGGATGCTGTAGATGAGTTTGAAAGAAAGCCCCAGGGGTGGGAAGACAAGCTCTAAAATACAAATCTGGACCCTGAGCTTCAAGGGCACACTCTCAGGACAGTGCTCCTGTCAATGTGCGTCCTTCCAGAGGCCAGAGACCCAGTGATGCAGGAACCTGGGGTCTCTGAAAGGTCCTTGAAAGCAGGGACCATGTCTGCCTTGCTCACCTTCATATTCCCAGCACCTAGCACAGTGCCTGGCCATAGCAAGTGCTTAAGAAATATATGTCATCATGAATAAGTGAACGAATGCCACTCACCCACTTGTCTCCTTGGGCTAGTCATTTCCCTGGCTGGACCTCAGTGTCCTCATCAAGGAAATAGAGCTAATGATTCCCACATCACCTCCTGGGGCTCCAGTGGCACCGGCCAGGTGAGCTAATGACCACCAGAGCACTTTGAATGAGAGGGAGCCCCTAACAGAGGTGAAGGAAGCCACCACAGCTGGGGACTGCTCTCTCTCCCGTCTCTTCAGCCAAATCCCACAGGCCCACCTCAGGCCAGACTGACCACCTGGACCAGTGGGAAGTGAAGCTCTCGGTGACTAAGACTGTGGTAAAACTGCTCTAAGCTCAGAGAGGCCAAGGACTCACTTGCCCTTTTCTCCTTCAATCTCTCTCTCCTTCTTGGGCCTGTCTTGTTCCCCACACATCAGGAAAGTGGGCCTCTGGCATCTCGAGTAGACACGCTTCCAATAATTTCAGGAATGGCTGCCATGGAAGAGAAAGTTCTCTGAGGAGGTCCTCCCTGAATAATAATGGAGGGGGTGATGCCACTCCGGTGGGGGCTTGTGCAGGGGTTAGTTCCACATGCCAAGTAGAAAGTGCTACTATAAAAGGCATTTGGGTTAATGCTTCCCATAGGTTATTAGACAGACAGGAGGGGCTTGGAAGACAACCTGTCCTCATGGGGTGTAGGCCAATGGCTTGGGCTGCAGCGTGAGGAGGAAGAGAAGGGGCAGACAGATCATCAGGGCCTCCAGTTCTGGGCAAGAAGTTGGGACCGTACCCTCCGACCCACCCTCAACAAGTGAGGACAGTGATACAGTGAATCATCTTTTTCTCTTCTCCCTCTCCCGGACCACCTGGGACACCTTGCTTGCTGTGTGAATTTGGTTAATTCACTACTCTTCCCTGGGTCTGTACATCTCCACTTAGACAGTGAGCAGGCTGGGCTATATTGTTGCTCTGTCCCTTCTAACTTTGACATTCATCTACCTGTCACACAAAGGGGGCTATGGGAGGCACTGGCTCTCCCGGGGATCCCTGTCACTGCACCCCAGAGCCCACACATCTCCTCCCTGGGGACCCAGCAGTCACTGTGACCCACAATGACATTGAGGGACGTGCTGCTCTCTACCCTGCCCAATGGGCCATGTGCCAACACCTGCCTTCTCCCCATGAGCCATCCGTCGCTGTCTCTGCACGTCGGTGGGAAGACAGCTTCATTAGCTTCTCCAGAGCCACCCATCCCCTGGTGCAGAGGCAGTGAAGCCCTCCCACCCATATCAGGCTGGGAGGGCTCGGAACCCTAAGAGCAGTTTCTAAAGGGCCATCCTGCTGTCCCTGCTCCCTGTATAGTTCTCCCACCTGAGATCATGGGCATTTTCCACAAGGCAGGAGGCACCAGCCCCTCAGGATGTATCCCCAGCAGCTCTCTCACCACCGGTCACCATGCCTGGAGTTCCACCATTAGAGGGGTCACAGAGGCACTTCCGCCTCCACAAGTCTATTACGATGCAAACGCCTCCGGTACGAGGAGGAAGAGCACAGGACCGGAGCCAAGCATAGAAGGTGCTCCCTTCTCTGCTAGGTGACCCGGGCAACCGGTTTCCATTTCCTGGGCATCAGTTTTCCCATCTTTAAATGAAGGAGTTGATCTAGAATCTAGATCATCTCCAAGCCTCTTCACATCTGATATTATGAGGTGACATGGGGGAACCCTGGGGTCCTGAAAAGATGCCAGTATTTCTGGGGGAAAGGCAGTACTCTAGCCCACTCCCTCTGTAGGAACTGAGGCCACAAAACATATGGCTCAGGTTTGTGAGACAGAATCATATCAGTTAATGAGCATGGCTCTCCCCTCTAGGCCACTTCTTGACAGGTGGTCCCCAAATAGCACTTCCTGTTAGCAGTCATGGCCTCAGGGACTCTACCAAGCTGTGGGCAGAGTGTCGCACACCAGTGCCTTGGTGTCTGGGCTGATAATAGACGCAGGAAGGAGAGTGATTTCTTCCAAAGGGTCTTCTAGACCCACAGGAAATGATTCTGCCTTCCCTACTGAAATGAGAAGGGATGCATAATGCCCACTTCTGGGCCATCTTGAGTTCCTCATGGGTTTCATGGAGAAAAGAGAGTCACCTCTCTTTTCTTCCCACCTTCCCACCTGCTTGTTCACCTCAACAGATAGAAGCCCTTTGGTTTTCAGGGGGCAGGGGGAGAGGCAACTCATCTGTATTGCAACAGCGTACAAGCACACTCCTACCTCCACGAACAAAATCACGGTGGACCCTCCAAGGTTGAGTTCCAAAGAAAGAGCCTCTCTCCATGGAACAGTCTGGGCCGTTCCAGTGGGGTGGGTGGATAGGAAGCTCCCTGAAAGGTTCCTAAGATTAAAACTGATGCAGCCATGATAACTGTGAGGATATTATCCCTAACTGATAACAATGAGGATGTTGGGTCAACTCCCAAAGGCTCTGAGAAAACAGGGAGATGAAGGCTTGTGTACATGATCTGGCATGTTTCAGCCACCCCAAGGGGAAATGAGCCAGGGTCCTGTGTCTACATAAATGCAGCCCTGCCCACGGAGGCCAACATGGAGTGGGAGCCCCAGAAGGATTCTCTCTCAGAGAAGGGGACACAAGCCTCAGCTAACTCTTCCTTCACTGATAATCTTGAAAGACCAATAGTGGTTTTATTAAAAGTGCTTGGTGGGTCAAAATACCATAAGTAGTCACCCATGACCCATTCACACAGTCAGGAGCAACTCCAGCGAGCCGCTGATCGGTGACTCAGAGCCTAAGTCTGAGTCGGCATATGGCCCTGAAGAGCCATATGAGACATAGGCCTGCTCTCAAGTCTCTGACACAAAAAGCTGGAATCACACTAAGTGTAAGGCTATGGTTGCTTAATGAGGGGCCCAGACAGTGAGCTCTTTCAGAGATTAAGAAAGGAGAGAGCCAGAGGAGAGGGTCGAGCAGTGGGGATGGCCACGTCTCAGGGGAGAAAAAGAAGATTGTGTCTGGGAATGGAAAGAAGCCTCTTCTGGCTGGAATGAGGATAGCGTGAGGAAGTGGAAAGGGATCAGAGAGGGCCTTCAGGGCCTGGTCAAGGAATTTACAACTTGATCCTATAAGCAGAGGGAATCTATTAAAGGCTTTTGGTGGCAGAAAGGGCTAGAGCTTGGAGGGCCCTGAGGGGACGCCTAATCCAGCTCTTCATGTTACAGGTGGGAAGCCTGAGACCCAGAGAAGGGAAGGACGTGCTTCAAATCATCCAAGGTGTTTAGAACCAGGGCCAGGCATGGTAAGTTTAAGCCGCTGTTCACTCTGTGCCGGAAGTAACTGTGTTCTATGCGGAGAAGGAGCACTCCTGCCACTCCAGCCCTGAGATCTCTGACCCCTCTGGCGCTAGTAGATGCTTTCAGCAGTATACAGGTTGTGTACAGCTCCCAGCCACCCAGCCTCCCCCTGGAGCCACAGGGTGCAGTGGGCTTTCAGCACCACTCTGATCATGGACAGTTCCCGCCCATGAGCTTCCCACTAGGTGGTTCGTAGGTGCTTTCAGCACCCCACAAGCTTCAGACAGCTTCTGGACATTCAGTTTCCCTGCCAAGAAGCCCTAGGGAAGAGGTGAGGAAGCAGCGGGGAGAGAGGCTGGTGTGTTGACTTCTATTATCAGGGGGCCCAGATGTAAAGTGAATGCCTGTGATATTTATCCCTGTCGTCGCTAATAATAAATGGCCTGATTTGTCAAGTGAGGACAGATTCAAAGATGTCAATTAAGAAGAGAAAAAAGCCCAGCTGTATGGTATTTATCTGCTGTGCAGATGCTTGGTAGAGAAAAGGATTCCAGATCTGGGGCCTCCATGTCCCTGCCCCTACCCTGCTCTCACTTCCCTTCCATCTCACCTCCCCTGCCTCACCTTCTTCATCTCCCTCTTCTGCCTCTCTCTTTTCCCCACATTTTACTGCACCTCTTTTCTCCCTTTTCCTCTTTTCTTCTCTCCTCTCTCCTTTTTCCTTCTCCTCTCAATTCTCACCCCTCCCTCTCCCAGCCCACTGGATGATTCACCTTTCACTATTACTCTTTTGCTTACTGATACCTTCTCTTTGCCTCCTCCACTACATTCCTGAATCTCCTCTCCCAGGTCCCCCTCCCCTGAGCCTCTGGCTGCTATGGCCCTCGTCCTTCCAAACTGGCCTCCTCCGTAATCTCAGTTCACAAAGCATATTCTGGATTCAGAGCGTTAAGTGGATGTAAGCCATAGGAGGAAAAGGGGAAAAGCCACAGATCTGAAGGTTTTTACCTAAACTACAAAGTGAGCCAACCTTATAGAGGTTTTTGCCTTGAAAAATAATAAAATAAAATATCAGGGAATCAGTTTGACTGGGTCCCTGAATATAGATTAAAACTGAAAACTAGCACCCACACCTAAGCAAAAACTTCTCAATAGTGTATTCCCTGGCCCTGAACCAATCATGTCTGAGACCTGGGATTCCATGATACAGGACTTTCTCAGGAGGCTGAGGGGCTCTAAATAGCACTAAGAATCCTCCTTCTATATCTTGGATCTCTCCAATTAAGAAGTCACAGAGAAATACCCCCAGGGTGGAAACCAGCCCTGCAAGGGCTATGGTATTCTAAGTGGGGTCCAGGAAGGATGGCAAATTTGTCCACTTTGGTACTTTTTATGGGGCCAAGGGAGCTCAGAGAGAGTGATGATGCATCAGCCTGGTATTCTCCACTGCCTGGCATTGTGGAAAACTGTTGGCCTCTTCTAGAGAATACATCCCACCCAGACATCCCAAGCTGGGGTATGAGCTCTTTCCTGTCTCTGCCCCCACTAGAGCCGTAACCTTCCTTCTCTGAGCAAAAGTGAAAATGGTTTCCTGAATGGTTCTCTGGAAATGGGTCTAGAGCTACTTGGGTAAGCAGAGAACCCTCTTTCTAGGCCTCCATCCCCAGCCCTATATCCTCTCCAGCCCACTGTGATCTCCCATTGCAGAACACCAAGACTGACCTGGGGCTAGAGCTGGGTTCACTCTGGCTGGGATCAAAGGCTAGATCCCAGCCAATCCCAGGGTGGGTCAATCTATGGTCAGGGAGAAGGGGGAGCCACATGGCTTCCAGCAGACCACTAGTGTTGCCTACCTGGCCAGAGCCAGCTTCCCTGGGCCTCATTGATGGGGTGTGGACAGGAGGCCCTTTAGCCACATCCTGAGAGGTCCCTGCACCCATAGGGAAATGAGGAAACCTATCCCCAGTTGGTTATAACTCTTCCAAGATAACCACACCGCCTCTTGGTTTAATCTTCCTCCATCTTCCTCCTTCCCATCCTCTGAGAGCCAGCTGAGAGCATCCCCCACTGATGTCCCTGAGCAAGAACTTCAAGCCTCTCTTCCAAGGACCAGGGTTTCCCAGGTACCCTTCTTCTTCCCTAGCTGCCTGCCCCAGAGGTCCAGCTGAACCATCCTTGGCGTTGATGACATCTGTGGCTTCTCCAGTGGCTATGATTACTAAGACCCTTTGAAAAAGCCTGGGGTCAGGAGTCAAGTCACCTGGATGTAGTCCCAGTTCTCTGCCACTGGTAAAGACTTTGGATGGTGATGTGTAGTTTTCAAAGCAGTTCCATATTCGTGACCTTTTTTCCCCTCATAAACTTATTTAATTCTTAAACAACCCTAGTTGGAGACAGAGACAATTTGGTTTTAGTCCCGCATTCCAGGTGAGGAATCTGACATTCATTCTGGAGCCTGTATTAGAATCCAGGCTCCTTGCCCAGTGTTCCCTCCTCTGCTCCACATCTTCAAAGTCAGCTTCAGGGACAGTCTAAAGATAACAAAATGATGACAAGATAATGTCTGAAGCTGATATTTGAGTTTTTGAGGAGACAGGTGTCATGGACAAAGAAGTGATTGTCACAGCCAGTATCTACATTAACAGATATATAAGGTCACTTGCCAATGGCTCAATTTGAGCTCACGAAGTCCAGAAGTGCTATGGGAATCTGCTCTTTAACTCCCAAGAAGGACATGGGCCACTAAAAATTACTCTGGGCTGGTAAGATGGCAGTGTTTTCTGCAAGGCTTTATCTTGCCCCTCCCTTATTTATGTATCACTGGAATAATAATAATATAATAATGATAATAAACATTTATCTGGCACGTAATGTATTCAAGGCACTGGGCTAAATACATCCCATTCATTATTTTGTTTATTGATAACAACAATCCCATGTATGGGTACTATTATCTCCCCTTTTTCAGAGAAGACTGAAGTTCAAGGGGGCTAAGTGATTTGCCCAAGGACACAACTTATAAATGGCAATCAGCTCTTGAACTCGATCAATTTCTCCAAAGCTGGAGCTTAGGACCAAATTTTCCCCTCCCTCCTGTCCTGAGAGCAAGCCCCCAGGCTGATGTCTTGGTGAAGGTGAACATGGAGGCAATTCAATCCATCAGCGGCTGACCCTGGGATCTGTTCAACCAGGCAGTTGATGACTGAGGTTTAGTGGAAACTAACCTCTGCCCTCCTTTCTAGGAAGTTCTTCCTGCTCAGTCACGGCAGCTGATGCTGTTAGTGTTCCATCCATATGCTCTCATCCTTACCATTTCAGAGCACATTGACCCAACTGCCAACTGCCGGCATCTTCATTTCTTTGCCTGAGGGTTTCTCTGGCAGCTGGGGTCCTCTTTGTTGACTGTGTAGGGAAGACCAGATATGCCAGGGAATTGATGTCTCCTGGGAGCAGCCCTCAACCAATGACTGATGGGAGTTGGTGGATAAACACCCCAGCTCCCTCCCTCCTTGGGTGGTCCAACACTGGAGCGTGATCTGTTCCAGCTCTCAGAGCTCCCCAGCTCCACTCATCGACATGGTAACTGGCTCAAAAGTGGTCCTACTGCCTTTCTTTTCCTACTAGTGTTCCTGCATTTAAACACTTGTTTCAGGCTCGGCTTCTGGAGGAACCCAAACTAACCCCCCTCATCCCCACTCTCAGCAGTGTCCTTGGTACCCAGAACAGGAAAGTGGCAGGGTGATCTGATCAGGGTGCAGATGCCATTTTCCTACTCAAATCCCCCAGTGGCTCCCCAGTGCCCTCCAGATGAGGTCCAGAGTCCATAAGCTGGCACGCGATGCCCTGTGTGCTCTGAGCCCAGTCACCTAACTGTTGGATCCCCTTCTTCCTACTAGGCTTCAGCCTAGTAGGTTCACACCTCCAGAATTCTACCCACACAGCTCCCTCCACATGTCTGGCCCATCTCACAGTCCTACCCCTCTACCTGCTGAACATCAATTCATTTTTCAAGACTTCACTCAAGGGTAACTTCCTCTAAGGAAGTCATCCCTGACCACGACCCTCAGGAAAGTGATCCATCCTGTCAGGGAGCCTCCAACAGACCTGAGCCTGCCTCTATCCCAACCCCCATGATCCATCGTGGAATGATCTGTCTATGGGACCTTCTCCCCACTAAATGTTGAGCTCCTTGAGGGCAGCAACCAGTCCGAACTCATCTTTGGTTGTCAGGCCAGCCCGCAGATAAATGTATGTTGAATGAATGACAGTCTGTCTGTGAGATGAGAGGAGGAAGGACAGAGAGGAGGCAGCTCAGGTGGTTGGCTGCTGGACCTTACAGTGCAGGCTGTGTTTGGTTCTATGATGCTCTCAGACCTGTCCCTGCCAGGCTCCAGTAGCCTGACAACTGGACCTAGTGAGTCACATAGGGTGATCTGTCTTCCTTTCCCTCAACCCTACCTGCCCTGGCCAGTCAGCCAACATCTAAACTGTGGTCTCCTCTGTACCCATCCCACCCCAGGTGATCAATGGAGATGGTCTGATATTCTGGAAAGAGCACTGACCTAAACTGAAGACCACCTGGGAGCTTGAGCAAGTCATTTAGCCTCTGTTTTCCCATCTTAAACTCAATTTTCCCAACTGTGATGGGGGATAATACAAGTATCTCCCTCCCAGGGCACTGTAAGCATTCAAGATGATAACCACAAAAGGGCCTGGCACATCTCTTAGAAGGTGGGTGGTGCTCTCCAGAAGTGATTATACGGGATACGGGAGATGTGCAATGCATTGGGCATTAGAAGGGACTTCTGCCAATTTTAGCCCAGTCACTCTGTTTCACAGACAAGCAAACTCAGGCCCAGAGAGCGGTCACCCCCTGCCCCAAGGTCACAGAGCCTGTCAGGGACAGACCTGGGGGTCTGAGCTCCTGGGTTGTGTTCTTTCCATTGCACCCAATGGCTTCCTCACAGCCATCGCAGTTTACCTAAAATAGTTTAAAATCGGGAATTCCCTGGTGGTCCAGTGGTTAGAACTCAGTGCTTTCACTGCCGAGGGCCCAGGTTCGATCCCTGATCAGGGAGCTAAGATCCCACAAACTGCATGGCGTGGCCAAAAAAAAAAAAAAAATTTTTTTTAAATCTCTTTTTGGGACTTCCCTGGCAGTCCAGTGGTTAAAACTCCACGCTTCCACTGCAGGGGGCATGGGTTCGCTCCCTGGTCAGGGAACTGAGATCACACATGCCGCGTGGCTTGGCCAAACAATTAAGAAAAACAATTTAAAAATAAAAAAATCTCTTCTTTTCCCACCTGTTCCCATGGGTGGGGGAGGGAGGTCCTTGCACAGAGTTTACTGAAGTTTCCGCAACCACCTAACTACCCTAACCCTGGCAAGCCTTCCCCACACCTGGCTGCCCACACCTGCAATGCATCCCACCTTCATCAGCAAAGATCTATCCACTCCCCAGGTGTTGAACTCCAGGGCTGCAAGGCTGAGGGGGCTGAGAGGGGCTGGAGGGCTGGGGGAGTCTCTCTGCCACAGCTCCCTCCCCAGACCTCAGGGTCTCTCAACAAGAAGTAAACATCTGCTGACCTCCCATGATGCCCTAAGCTCGGTGCTAGGCTTTAGGGATCCAGAGCCAACCCAGTCACTATCTGCACCCCCAAGATGCACAGGGTCAGGAAAAGGGGGGCAAGCAAGCAAAGAAAGACCTCTGTGTGAGAGCACACACTCCTCAAGGCAAACACCAGGAATGAGGGGGCGTGGGCAGCAATGGGCCGGGGCTGAGCTCTCGCAGGCTTGCCTCCCTTTAGGACCGCAGTCCACTTACCATCTCAGAATAGTCTTATCTCCACCAACACATCTGAACACCACAGGGCCCAGCAGGGAACCCCAGATCTTCCAGGGAATGTCTGCAATGGGATGGACTTGCAGAGGGAAGCCCACTTATGGAGAAGGAAGTAGGGGACCATGCTCTCCCCTCCCCCAGCCTTCTCCCTCCCTCCCATCCTCCACCGCCCCGGCTCCTGCCCCCTCCCCCTCTTTAATTGTTCTATTAATAACTTGTGATACCATTAGTTTTTGCTGTCACCAGCACTGACAACTCAGAAGCCCCCCAAGAGCTGTCTGCAAAGACACAATAAAGGAGAACTCTTAGTTAACACCTTCCTTAACTAAATAAGTTAATTTTATGCGGTCGTGATGTCAGTGATATGACTTGCTGATGCCTGAGGCGACTTGGACAGACGTGGCAAGGGCTGCAGGGCAGGCACGACTTGTTAAACTCTGCAGGGCATCAGTGAGCAGCAGGGCCATGGATGTGAGTGCCTGGGGATGGTATCCCGCGCAGGGAACGCAGGACCGGGCAGCAGTCAGGCAATCGTGCGGTAGCGCGCCAGATGGGAAGTCAGAGACTTTTGCTGTTTTGCCTCTTTGCCTCTACCTCTTGAGTGGCCTTGGGCAAGCCTCTTAGCTTCTCTGGGCCTCTATTTTCCTCATCTGTAAAATAAGCATCATCTCTTGTCATGCCTCTTTCTCAGGACTATGAAGACGATTAAAGGATGCTGGAAAGGAAGGAGGTTTATAAACTGTAAGGTGCTGTGCACATGTGGAAATCATGATGCCATCCCCTTCAGCTGCTGGAGGGTCAGTGCTAGCGGGGCAGTTCTCCTGCACTTCCCGCCACAATGCATACACAGGAAGAAATGGTCCTGGGTCCCTGGGCAGCCTTGAGGTTCCCTGAGAACACCTTTGGGACAGGAAAGATACCTCAAAGGCCAATGCCCTCAGAAAGCCTCCTGTATCCACCCACTCAGCTGACTGCTGCTTAGAGCAAATGAGGCCAGGGCAGCAGAGCTGCTCCTAGCAACTCCCATCAAAGAGAAAATATGCTGTGGCCCCAGGCTGACCCTGTCCCTACCCGAGGGAGCCTCTGATCCAGCCTTGGGCTGAAGTCCTAAAATCAGCCCCAGGCCCGACCTCTACTCTGACTCTGTCTGAGAACTCAGCCTAGCTCTGCCCAGGTCCTGACCAAGCTCTTCACTGAGGATCCCGTGTGAGCCCCCAGCCATTGCTAGAGCCAGCCGCTGACTCCAAGCCCTGGCCAAGCCCCCAATCCAGCCTGCTCTGGACCCCCCAGTCCCAGTGCCAGCCCATGTGCTGGCACTGCCAGGCCCGGGATTTCCTCCTCCCCAACCCCTCAGGATCTTGCTATGTTCTAACCTGTGTCCGCCTTGCCCTGGGGGAGGGGGACAGGCCCCCACTTCCCCTGTGGTTCACACTGCAGGCACCTTCTACAAAAGGCAGAACCCTCTCGTCCACTCTATCCCCCCAACACTTGTATGTCATTAGCCATTCTCCCCAGTTAGCACCACTCCCAGGGATCTGAGCACAGAGATATCAAGCAGTTCACCTAGGGCCATACAGCACAGCCATGACCAAGCAAGCACTGAGGTGCTCACCCAGAGATTTCCCTCTGAGAAGAAAGAAGAGTTCACTGTCCTCGCCTTCCTGAGTTGGGGGATCAAGAGTTCTAATTCATTCACTCAGCCATTCATTCACTCAGCAAATATTTCCTGAGTACCTACCACATGCCAGGCACACTGTGGGAGAGAGGGGTCAAAACAGACATGGCCCTGCTCTCATGAGGCTCACAGGCTGAGCAAAGACCCTTGGGAACTGCACCAAACTTTTCACAGTTGCTGCTTCACTTACACGTACACACACACGTACACACACACACACACACACA